>NC_137740.1:39541572-40029072 GCF_963264785.1 Psittacula echo
TGTTTGTTTTGTAGTAGGTCACCCTCAGCTTCTTAATCTGCAGCATTTCACTGATTCCAGAGAGTGATCATCATAAAAAAAGTCCTGGGAAATTCAATTCTGGTTTTAACCATCAGAATTTAGACAAGTCAAAGTGGGAAAGGACCTCTGCATATCATGTGGCCCTGCCTTCTCATTTGTAGAAGTGCATATGAACTGATTTTGGCAGAAGTTCAGCTGTGGAGAAGGTATGAATTCAATATTCTTCTAAGACAACAATTTTGAGCTGATAAGAATGATGGTTTTTTCTGAAAGAATTTTTTTTGCAATTGATTCCCAATGCATTTTCTCTGCTTTGTGTATTCCTTTGTCTATGACTACTAGGTTCTTCAGTTTCAAGAAATTTCTATGTTTCTTAAACTATTCTTAGTCCTATATAATTTTAAACTTAATTTGAACCATGAGCCAGTATTTCACGGTGAATTACACATAAATCAACTATACATGTCATCATAAAAGAAATTTAAGGCTTTTTGTTCAGACTGATTTTCTCTATGTCTGAAGAAGAAAGCACAACCATAAACCAAAGTTTCATCCAACAGGGATTATTTCCAATAATATTAAAAATATTTACAATAATATTTACAATAAACTTGGTAGAATTTTCCTTTACCTGTAAATGAACAAGCACTCCAGAAGCAACCACAATGTATGTAATCCCCCTCTCTCTTATACACGATTAAGGATTGGTTATATTCCATACTGAAAGAGCCATAACAAATTAGAATATTTCTCAGCAGGATTTTATGCCAACACCATTTAAATAAAATTATACTAAAAAACCCCCAAATAAATAGCACTACGCTATTGTTCTAACTATAATTTGAAATTCTTATGACAGGAACAGACATTATAGCTTTATGAGGGTCAGTAGTAGAAACTGTTTTTTTCTTTTGTAATGTTTTTAAATAACGTATGAATTTAAAAAAAAAAAAAGGTGACTGCAGTTCTGAGACTTCACAGGAAGAGTAAGGTACTTTACATAAATCTAATGCTGCTCCAACACCACTGTCTCAATGGGGAAAAAAAGCTTCTTTCATTTTGAATGTTGGAAGTGGCATACTAGAAATATTGAGGATCAATTTCTTTTTCATTCTGAACAGACAAAATCTCTGTTAAAGTGCTCTTTAAAAAAAAAAAAAAAAAAGAGAGAAGTCTACAAATATTTTCATTTTTAATATAAAAGGGATAATAGGTTTTCTTAAACTGTTATTTCTAATGAAAATAACCCTCCCTTTATTATTCTCTTGTGTTTTCTCCATCAGATCCCTGTTACAGTGAAGCAGGAATCTGAATAAAGGAAAATGTGCTTTGTTATACAGTGAGCTAGAATATTAGCAAGCTAGTATATCTTTCTGCCTTACGTTCCCGTTTTTAATTAAGATATGCTTGGGTTTTATTAAGTTTAAAGTGAAAGATTTTTCCATAAAGTTTTAAGCATAATAAACCAACTTCACTGGGCTTTTTTTTTTTTTTTTTTTTTTTTTTTGGCATGCATAATGCATTTTGAAATCGTATTATTGTCTAGAGACTTTTATAACCTTTAAAACATTTTAGAAACAATTAAACATGCCTTTCTTAAAATAAAATCTTTCTTGCTACATTCAGCCGCGGGACTGCTGAGGTCTCAATTTTCAACCCCACAACATTTGCTTTGAGCAATAATTAAAAGCAAAAAAAAGCAATGAGGCAGCCTGTGCTTGCCAATTGCTGCTTTCTGTTTCATTTGTTCCCCTTCTGTTTTTCCATTTGTTTAAGGTTATTTTATGGGGAACTGAAAGCAGCACCATACAGTCCAACACTGCCACTGAACACATCACAAAAAGAAACCTGTGTAGCAGTGGCTGTACAAGCATGCCTGCCTGTGTCACTCCCCAGCACTCCAACCACATCTGCATATGGTAACACTACAAAAGCAAAACCTAAAAAGCATTCTTTTAAATTAGATACATATCCAAAAGCCAGATTCAGTCTACTACCAGGCTTTAAAATATTAGCCATGAAAAGCATCAAGGCTAATCAAACGAGATGAATTTTTGGAGATTTTGTACTGTCACACCATCGTGTCTTCTAAATGTACCCTGAAGCCCTCATCTTTTACCTCTTGAGGTAAAGTGTAATGTTCAGCTGATTAAATGCTTAACGTGTATTGTCAAGAAATACTTGACAAAACTAAAGTTTAGTTATAAACATTCATCTAGGCTGGATTAAAGGTCCTTGCTTCCCTCGAGCAAAACAAAGTGTGAAAATCCTGGTTCTACAGAAATCAAGAGGAACAATTTTGTTATTGATCTCATAGGAGCTAGGATTTTATAGTAAGTAGCTTGGCAGATGGGCCACCAAATTCACAAAAATACACACACCCAAAGCCTCCCACACTGTAACCATTTCCCTCCTTTCTTGCTCTCCCCAGCTAGGACAGTGCCAGTCATGGTGTGACACCACAAAAAGCTGCCACTCCACTCCCCAGAAATTCACATTCGTTCAGTTTGGCTACATCTGGTTAAACCCAATTGGGTTTAGTCCTTCTGCCATGGAAGCCCACAGAGGATCTTGCAGATGAGCAGTGGCAGAAGAAGTTCCCCATTGCACCGGGAGATCCTGTTCACTCAGCTTGGCTCAGCATGTTACCCACTGGGTAACAACCATTACCTAGGGAGTCCCACTGGCATCAGTTCAAAGGGATGAACATCAAATTTGTGCAAAGATGGTTGTGTTAAACAAGCATAGAAGGAAAGCTGAAAATCATAGAATCATAGAATAGTTAGGGTTGGAAAGGACCTTAAGATCATCTAGTTCCAACCCCCTGCCATGGGGGGTCTGGAAAATGCCAGACCATATTTCATAGACTTGGGAGGTTGCATATGATTTAAATGCATTTTCAATAAAACATAATTAAAACATGATACTTTCACGAGCACATATTTATTATTTAACTTACACTGCATGCAACTTTAAAGAGTAGTCTAACTACTCCAGATATATCTCCACTTACTGAATCACAGCTCAAGAATATACTGCCATAAATCCAAAAAGGTATTTCTCTCTGTGTGTTGCAGGGAGAGGAGGAGACCCAGAGCCCTGAGCTGTCCTTGCTGCTTTCTTGCTTCCAGGTGTTGTGCAGGAACATGGGCAGATCCATGACTAAAAGACATCTTTGCAGGACATGGCATTCTCAACACCCGCAGGATCTGCAGTGCTGCCTCTTTTGTAACATGCTGTATGCCATTATAACTTTTGATAATAAGAGGCTCTGAATTTACCTACTGACACATAAAATTGTAGGCATTTTATGCAATCTAGATGAAACTTTAAATACCACTGAGCATTCTTATTTGCTGTTGAGACAGAGGCTTTGTTGAGCTCTAAGTGGGATTTCTTTCTAACAGGTCTCAGCAAGATAATAAGGCAGTGCTGACTTTTGCCCTCCAAACCGAGTTAAAACAGCAAGAAATCACTGACTCAGGTTTAGTGCTTCTGGTCCTTTCCTACAGGTTGAGCAAGGACTATAAATACATTTACAAGGTGTATGCTATAGAAGCAGTAGGCAAAAATGTTTACTTAAAATGTTTATTTAAAATGTTTATTTAAAGTATTTCTTTATTAGGGTACAAGCTCTGAATACCTCAGAATACCTGGCTCTATCTTGGCTTTTCAAACCAAGTAGTGAACTGTTACTTGCACAATTAGTAGATAAAGCAGTGTTGAATTCAGGCGCAGCTTATCAGAAAGGCTGTTAAGACAGGGAGTGAGACACAGCCACTTCCGACTTTCAACTTTGTTTTTCCTTCAAATTTTGCCTTCAAAACTCAGATGACCCAGGCAGCAGAACACGTGAACATTCCTGTGGGGTCTGAGTGCTGTGCAAACACGTACTCTGTCACAAGCCATGGCCACAGTGTTTTGTCCCGCCCTGGGGAAGAGCAGACTGCCAGCCTGCAATGCAATCTCAGAGATAAATACTGCTAATTCTATTCTGTAGGTTTCAGTGGTGAAACCTATAGCAATGAAATTTTCCATTTAGAAACAAAAGCCTCTTGGAAATCACCTAGATATGTCATTAGCCAGTGTGGCTTGCCTTTCAGGGAACCCCAGCACAGAGAGATTTGGCATATGCTTCTCTACACACAAGGAGCAGCAAGGTGTCAATACAGAGCTGGACCTGGGGTCTAGGACATGCTCACTGACATGGTGCTGGCCTCACTGTCAAAGCACTTGACACCTGCCTTTGTAACTAGGGCTGTGCAAACCATGTGAACCCATTTAGTGAGTTGTTCAGTACCTAATTTCTGAAGGCAGTTTAGGCAAGATCCTCCTATTGAAACTCGTAAGAGTGTGGAACAGATTGGCTTGAAAGAATTGGATTGATCATGATGTGACAATCAGCAACAGAAGTATAATAAACAGATGCTAAGGTCTTCATGATTAGGTCTCTAAGGTCTTCATGATCAGGTCAGTAAGGTCTGTATACCCACCAAAACATACCAAATATTTCCATTTCATTAGGCATTTAGTATTTTTAACATCTTGTCAGATTAGCTCCTGAGCTGATACACAGCCTAATGATATAAAATTAAACTTTATATATTTAAAAAAGTATTTTTCACTTACATGACTAAAAGCCACTTTGCAATCTCCTTAGGGGAAGTCTATAAGGATTAAGAAAATTAAGTTTTAGAGCATCCAAAACCTAGACATTTTCAAAATAACATGAGGTGTGTTTCATAGATCCACAGGGTGGAGAACATAAATCTTTTGCTGCCATTCCTTTAAAAAGGATCAGCCTTCTCTGTGAGGCCCAACACTTCACATAGCTGTTACATTCCCTAGCCAGACTCCTAACTCACATGTGATGCTGTGGATACTCCTCCCTGTTCTCCAGGGCTCACAGACCTTGGATCGAGGTCCTTAACCTCTCTGTATTGTGTCCAACATCCCATTACAATAAAACACTATTGTAAAGAATAGCATCAGATGATGAGGTAATGTTATTTACCATGTCCGGAAGGAAGGTTTTCCTGTTTGTGTCTGAAGTACACCGGAAACATCACCATTTGTGTATGGAAAAATGATGTCGGGCAAGCACTGCAGACACAGTTGGTCTGTAGTAAACCTACCCCTGCGAGAGTCTGCACCATGGTATTCCCTGATGAAGCCCGGGACCATCTCAGCCATGTGCGCCTGCGCGGCCATGCACTGATTCTACTGCTGTAACCAAGGGAGGGGTTGGCAAGAACTTGTTCTTATGGGGAAATCCTTGACCACAGCAAAGGGAGGACAGTAAGTGAATCGGATTGAGCCAGTAGTGCTTGGTGGCAATTTATAGTGTCTGTGGTGTGCTGGACTCTGCAGAGTCTGCTCAGGGCTAGGCTGGGAGGGAAAGGGAGGGTGTGGGGGAGGCTCCCTGCCTTCAAGCACTGGTGATGGGCCGCAGAGCCAGGAGGAGGGAAAGTGTGGGAAGCTGAGCTAGGCAGAGGTGCAGGAATTAGAGGAGTTGAAGAAAGAATCAGCAGTAGCAGAAGAGTTTGTTGGACTTTATCCTTTCTTCTTTTCAATGCGAAAAGAGCAAACAATGGAGAGAAATCCTGATATTTACTAAAGCAGGCATGTAATATAGTTCCATAAATGAAGGAGAAAACACAGCCAACAGTGTAGAAGCTGTGGGACATGCACTAGCTGTGAAAGAACACCTAACAGAAGTTATTTGTCTGTGAAGTGAGCTCTGACAGAGCTCTCACAGAGCTCACAGGGGAGAAAATCAGAGGCTTAAAAATGCCTTTAGAAACTAAATGGTAGAAGAGCTAAGCTGTGAGAGAGGAGTGGATGAGTATGCTGTACAGAAACATCAGGAGCTGCAGGTGCAGTTCTAAGAAGAGGACTCATCTGTAGAAACATAATCACAGAGAAAAAACAGTATTAATCCTGATCGTGAGAAGATTGTGCATTTAAATGAAAAGTTAAAACAAGTAAGTAAACACATGCCTGTAACTAAATATTTTGTAAAGTAGAAGTTTTGAGGAGTTAAAGGGAGTAGTGAGTGAGCAGTGCCGGTAAGGGAGTTACACATGGAAGAAACTCCACATTTTTTATATTAAAAAAGAAAAAACAAACACCAAAAAATGCTTTCTAACTTTCCTCCAAAAAGGGAAGCTGAGGGGAAAGAGCTGATGAAGAGGGCTCCAGAACCTGACTGACTGACCAATGGGCCAGCATGAAGACAGATACTTAAGAGAAAGTAGAGAGCCATAAAGAATGGAAGAAAGAACCCATGTCAGATGACAACAATAAAAGTGCTGGAGGTGTTGTGAAGTGAAAGAATACTGTCAGGATGCCAAAACCCAAGCAGTTTCACTCTGTTCTAAAAAAGCAGTAAAAAGTTCTTCAGTTTAACAAACATTAGAGGAAACAAGGAAAGGCGGCCATGGTGCTGGGTGGATGAAGAGAAATTGCAGCATAACATAGTTTGTCTCAAAACAGACAGCAGTCACTCAAAGAGGTTATCATCCAGAACACAGAGCAGAGGCAACAAAAGTCACCACATATAGGCTAGAATTCGAAGTCCAAGAGGGCACATCTCCTCTTCAGAATGACAAGAGAATTGCCATGTAAAATGGCAGGTCCTGGGCAAAGTGTTTCGTGTTTGTTTTCTTAAACACACTTTTTTTTTTTTTTACCTAGAAGCTTGCAGTGAAGGTGATACTGTAAATTATGACCAATGAAAGAAGAGAATGCGAGTGCTTGAGGGCATACCATGCAATTGCATCTACTGCTGCCATCAGGCAGGTGCTCAGGTAAAGAGAAGTATGACAAGACAAGCATCGCTGAGAGCACAGTGCACTCACTTAGTAGTACACTTACAGCTTTTCCTTGAAAAATAGGACTCACACAGAACAGACTCACAGAGAAATGACTAGGGTGACTGTAAGAACTGAGAGCCTGGTTAGCTCGGTAAGGTGAAAAAGTACTGAGAATGCGACTGCCATTTCAGATAAGCCCAAGAGGAGTGATAGTGCCAGGGAGTATGTTGTCCAGGCTGGAGGCAGCGCTGAGCCAGTGCAAATGAGCAGCAAGTGCTTTCTGCCTAGATAGCCTACTGACTGCTAAATGTTTTCTCTGTATTGCAGGATGAAGCTCTGGAAGTCAGCAGCATTCACAGCAAGACTCAAGTGATCCTGAAGAGCAGCCTCACTGGTTTATAGAAAGGGTTGATTTTCCCACTGAGGGGTGGCTGTGTGAGTGCACCTGGCCAGAACAGCTCCACTTTACTAACATTATGATCATAACTTTCTTATAAAACCAAATTTTGACTGGTTCCAGAGCCACAGGTGTTCTCAGAGTAATCTTTAGTCACCAGGCTCTGTCCATTTGCCAGCATCAGTGCCGAGTCTCAGCCATAGGGGTATTTGATATGCAATACCCGAGAATTTTCAAATGAGGCATGGAGTAACACACAGATAAGAAATCTGTTTTCTCACAGATACTGGGATAAATTGGAATAGACAAAGGCTTTTCAGAAGAGCTATTTTCTGTTTAGGAAATTGATTATAATTGAGATGTATAATATAATTATCCTACCACACTGAAACATCAAGCTGCCATTCTTTTCAGTGGCTTGCAGCAGAATTATGTCTTTGTGTGCATACACAATACATAACTAACTGGCCATCCTACCACACACAAAACACAGTTTTGACTGCAAACCAGTAAAGAACTGGTTGCTTATTTAACACTCTATTTTATCTAATACCGGGAAGATTGCTATCAATTAAATATTCTTTACATAAACTGGGAAAATGCATCCTTCAGCTGTGTTTTCTTTGACAAAATACATGAAGATGGAGTCTGGGCTTGATCCTGTTGCAGCCAGCAACAAATTTCTCATTTGGCACTTGCTATTGCATAAGTATACATTCATTTTATTTCCACCAGCAGAAACATATCTGTTTTATATAATATTAAAAGTAAAGCTGCCAGAAAGCATACTGATTAGAAAAGGCAAAGATAAACAGCAGTCATCAGACCCAAACGAAGGCTGCAAGAACTCATGTTTTCTTTGTCTTCCCTGCTGCCGCCTGCAACTTCTGAAGCAAACGCAAGCACTGGGAATATCACGTCTGTTCTGAGAGCAACTAGTGCATCTACAGCTAAAACCTGGCAAAATATGCTGTGCCACACAAAATGCTTTGCTAAAACCAAAGCAGGATTCTGTGTGGCTTTACAGACTCCACAGCCACAAACCTACAGATGGTGATCTGTTTGAGAAGTAGCTGACATAGCAAAAATGGAGGAAACCAATATTTCCCCTGTCATTGCTGATTCGTTGTTCTCCAGTACCGCTGTACACCTCAAGGAGAATCAAGGCAGTCAAGTGTCTCTTTTTTTGACTCAGAAAATATCTCTGCTGGTTTATGTGTATTTGTAGAATTGTACTGCAAAGACAGAACTCCTTCCATTGGTCTGGTAAGATCCATAAATATGGTTGTCACAGGTTGTGAGTTCTGCATAAACCCTGCAGATACTCAAATTGCATTATGTAGACAACCACAGATTGAAGCCAACAGCTGAACAGCAACCAAGGCACAATTTTTGATTAAATATGGTTGGAGATATACAGCTTTATTCTGGCTTGATAGCTAATTATATTCTCCAAACAGTCTAATAAAACAAAACATGCAGCCAAATGGGGTCTCTAATTAGCAAGCAGCCATTGGCTTCCTATGCTCTCTTGAACCAAAACCAAAATCCAGCAATGCTGCCCTGCGGTGCTGGAACAAAGAGAAAAACGGTGTTGGACTGTAAAGCTATCTTAGCTGGTTTTCTGTAGTCATAAAAAAAAAAAAGAAAAAAAAAAAAGAAATAAAAATTAGAAATTCGTATGTCCTTCCTATCTCCCGAGAGCAGCTGGCGTCCTAGCACTTCAGGTGCCATCTTGCATGATGTGAAATGACATGAAAGCAATTTATGCCATCTAAATGACTTACCATTGACAGTGTATATCAGCAAGCACGTATTTATAGCTAGGACAAGCACATTCAGTTTAATTAGCAGCTTTCCCCAAATGAAAAAGCACCAGCATTTCAGACAGACCATGTTATTTGTGAACTTCTGGGAAGACATATTTTAACAGCAGTGTAAAAGGAACAAAAGATTTACTTTAATGAAAAAGGTGTTGCGAGGACCTACATAAGAAGTTCAAATATTTGGGGAAAGTTTCAAGGATACAAAATGCAGCTCTCATTTTCAAATGCACTGGGAACTGTTCCAGCCCACCCAACTCCCAACAAATACTTACCATATTGTTGAAGATGAAGTATTTTTAGAAAATAAGTAAGATAGAAATAAGTATTTCAGACAAAGGAAGTGTGCTTCAACAAAAATTAATGTTATTGCTGGTGTTCCTTAGTTTTAGCCTCTTAAACTACAATAGCAACACTACAGTTCCCACCTTCCTCCTTGGTTCAGCTAATGACATGTCATAAAGATCTTGCAGAATAACTTTGAGCTATTTATTAACTCTCTGAATCAACAAACTGCAGTCAAATTGATATCAAAGACCTGACAGACAGCCTTATACATAAGTACACCTTTCATAGGCACATCTCTGGCTTATGAAAGAAGCTGACAAATAAAGCTCAGGGGGAGTTCTTCAACCAAAATGAACCACAAATCTAATTTTAAGGAATATGAGGTGACAGATGGTATTCTTCCTATTTTAATGTTAGTTTTAATTTGTTGAGAACTACGAAAAATTAGAAGTGCTACCAACCAAGCAAAACAGTCTGATTTAAAAATTAAATTAGATGCGTCAAAATGCATTTCTTCTTTTTAAAAAAGACTGTTTCTTCTCCCCAAGCTCAGAGAAATAAATGTAAATTCAAAGAATGTCTCTGTGTTGTCAGATAGGCTCTTATTTCTCCTCATCAATCTTCCTCCATGAAAAACATTTGTATAGACATCACCCAATCTCTGTGATAAGTCTGCAGTGTGGCAGCTCTGTCTTCTTCCCCAGGTCCTTCCAGTGAAAACAGCAACTACAGAAGCAGGGAACCCTGTTCACAGGCTGCCAGCACTGGCCAGCAAAGGAGGCTGTGTCAGGACCACTTAGCAGGTGGGAAGCTCTCCTGCAGGGAAGTTGTCCACTGAAAAAATGTGGATGGTGAGAGTTCTTCTATGCTGACAATAGTTTAAACAGTGCTCTGCTTTTCTTCTAAGAGACACTCCAGTTCCACAGAGCATCAGTGAAGTGGGGGCTCAGCTCAGCAGTAGCAGAAGCCCCTTTGGCTCAGTGATGGGACATGATCACCCTGCAACCAACTCTCCCCTATCGGTGCCATCAGGCAAACACTAATCACCAACATTAAATCCATGCCATTTATACACTGAAATATATACATACAGTAAACTATTCGCAAATACACCCAGACTGCAGCTCCCTTGTATTGTGCGTGTTGCACACAGAGACACATAGCTCATGCAGTGACTTTGAGCAGTTCAATCACAACAAAACCAACCTGATACCACAATTTAAGTTTCTTTCCAGACTGAGAACTACTGTCTTGTTGGATTTATAAACCTCTACTATACCAAAGAAGTCAAACTAACAGCTGTAAATGAAGTCCGTTTGAAAACTGCCTCACTCCAAAGCACAGAACTGCAGAAGATGGACAGGCAAGTAGCTGAAACTAAGGGACTTGTCTGTTTTCAGAGCTGAAAGCTATATTACTTCTCCAAACTCTTTCTGTGCTCATTACTTGTGTTGCTTGGTAATTACAGGCCGTGTATCATTACTAGAATTCATCAGCAGAGATCTGACTCGGCCTGTGTCAGATCATAACACCACAGCAATTATCAACCCTCCTGTCCCTGCCCCTGTCCCCAGGCTGCTTGGTGGATCTCCAGCCATCTTTAGTCAATATTCATAAAAGTGAATTGTCTGCCTCATTAATTTCCCTCCTTGCCAGCTTTATTAAAACAGTTTGTAGAATAACAAAGAGACTGAAGAGTGTGCATTCTCCTATTTAACACAGAATAACTGCTTTTATTTTTGAATCAGGGAAATGATAAAACTCCTCCAAGAAATAAATGTGAAGAAGTCTTTCTAAATTATCCTTTTCCTTGAGTTCTGTTTCAGCAGTGGAAAAAGATTTCCTTTTCAGAACAGAAGCCTCTTAGTTTCAAGAATTTTAACTATAGATTTATTGTAATACAGATGAATGCCAAACAATTAAGAGTGTAAAGAATTACAACTCACATCTTGTAACTGCAGTTCTCTTCTGAACTGATCCTCAGCAGGGAGCAGCGTTGGGGGTGGCTGAACATAACCTCACCATTGTATGTACAACAGCTTGGTTTCACATGGGAGCTTTTTAAAGAAATATCAGCATTTGAGCTCTTTCACCTCTGCATAGTACAAGTATTTTGTAGTATTCAACTAAAATGGCAAAATGGAAGAAATTGAAACAAATAGAATCATTTTCTTATGTGATTAGGCTGGAGTTTACCCTGCTGGAAGGAGAGACCTCATATTTTTGACTGAGTTTGTATTGGTGGTCCTCCACCTTGAGTCATTACACTTATGATGGGAAGCTGCACACACATCTAAAATTCAAATATTACGCAGCTGGTAAAAAAAAAAATAGAAATGTAATAGGAAGTTAGTTAAAATTACTAGGTTTAAGATAGAAAACAGCCTACTGTGTAAAGACAAATCAAACATCGCAAGAGCCCAACTAACTCCTAACCAGGACTTTGTGGTTCAGCTGTGTCATAGTCTGCATGGAGACGAAGTTCATCAGTATCAACTAATCTCGCGTTATGTCAGGCATCTCACTTGCATCCTTGTATCTGGAATGCCTGAGGGGAGGAGAAGGGCTATAAATGCCCGGTGGACTAAATACAAAACTTTTTTCTTCCATTTATGCCCAGTGAAAACCAGAAATGATGGAAGAGAAAAAACTCCCACCTGTATCAACAGAGGCGAACTCTTTTTCCATTTCCACAGAAAATGTCATGACCTAAAGGATAAATTCACAGACTTCCCAGGACTTGGGGCTGTCCATCTGATGAGAGACAGTGCAGATGGTGCTCGGCCTTCAATACAAAGACTTTTAATTCACTAGGAAAAGAGGTGCAGGTTGTGTAACAATGAGAATGAGGCAATATAGTGATCCAGGCAACACAAAATGTAACTTCTATTTATTTCGTCTCACAGATTTGGGAAAGATCTTTGCACAGAATATAAAAACCAGTGTGTAAAACACTAATCTTGTTAGTGTTTTACTAATTCTTAAGATCCACTAATCTTGAAGACTTTTTTCTAGTAAAGCCAAGTGTAAGAAGGATCTTGACATAAATATAACCTGTACACATGCAACTGTACAGGTTGGGTACACAGGTTGGGTACACCTGGGTCGGAGCAATCCCAGGCACAGCTACAGGTTGGGCAGAGAAGAGATTCAGTGCAGCCCTGTGGAGAAGGACTTGGGGGTGTTGGTTGATGAGAAAATGAGCATGAGCCAGCAGTGTGCACTTGCAGCCCAGAAAGCCAACTGTATCCTGGGCTGCATCAAAAGGAGTGTGACCAGCAGGTCGAAGGGGACTGGAGCACCTCCCAGAAAGTTGGGGCTGCTCAGCCTGGAGAAGGCTTCATGGAGACCTCATAGCAGCCTTCCAGTATCTGAAGGGGGCCTACAAGGATGCTGGGAATAGACTATTCATCAGGGACTGTAGTGACAGGACAAGGGGTAACGGGTTCAAACTTAAACAGGGGAAGTTCAGATTGGATATAAGGAAGAAATTCTTTACTGAGAGAGTGGTGAGGCACTGGAATGGGTTGCCCAGGGAGGTTGTGAATGCTCCATCCTTGGTGGTGTTCAAGGCCAGGTTGGATGAGGCCTTGGGTGACATGGTTTAGTGTGAGGTGTCCCTGCCCATGGCAGGCGGGTTGGAACTAGATGATCTTAAGGTCCTTTCTAACCCTAACTATTCTATGAACTGCAGATGAAGGCAAATCTCAGCCAAACAGCCTATTGAGCACAAGGCAAGTACTGTAAGTATTGTAAGACTGTGTCTATAAAGTTTTGTCATGATTTGCATGCCGATATGTGCTTCTAAGAGCCAGGAGCATCAACACAAATCTTTTGTTTCATTTTCAGTAACAGCCTTTCCATGTCCACTCAGGTTGAGAAAAAATACAGGTATGATACCTTCACTCTACATAAGGAGTAAAGGGTTTTGGAGAAATCTGCCCTCTGTCCTTGGCCTTGAAGAGTACTTTTGCATTAGATGGCAGCAGGGTCTGGAAAATAATTGGTTGGTAGGCATTTGATAATCTTCTGCTTGGAAATACAGGCAAAAATCCCGCTACCTTCTGACATTGAAAGGTGAGCTCTTTGGTGTCAAAGTGCTGAGGGAATTTACTGGGACCAGTTATTGTTTCTTTACGAATAATTCTGAATTTGCTGCTCTAATGAGCCTTTCTCTATATCCCTCATGATTGTCACTCATCTTGCTGAAAATGACTTGGCCTGACAAATCCTGTTAAGCCTCTCAGAAATGAGATCTGAAAATGCTTGAGTACACATCCGTAGCTCCACATACTGTTCTGATCAGTAGTGTTAGTTAAGTAAGCTTGGAGGAAAGCCAATAAACCTAGAGCTATCAAACAGGATTGCCAGAAGCAATTAATAGGCCTGAGAATAATGGGTGCTCCCCACTCCTTAGGATCACACCCCAAACAGAGAAAATGGAAACAATTAGCAAAGATACAAGCTAATTACTCAGAGCCATCCAGGTCTATTCTGGGTGGAGCACACAGTTCCCACAGTGGCAGCACAGCCCTAAACATGGAGCTGCAGAAGAAAGGGATGCTTGCTGCATAGCAATGCAGCATGGCTGGGGCACACAACATTGTGTCCCTGGCCAGCCCACACTTCTGACATGCAACAACATGCGCAGGCTGGAAGGCAAAGTTCTATAGGTGTTTCACCAGGGCATTTGATTCATTTATCCTTCAGGTGCAATTGCCAGGTAAGAGGGAAAGCTCTACCCTACCAAATCATTTTCAATACAGACTGTCAGTGGGAGGGCTATCCCATTGTCACCTTCCACTGGACAGCTGCAAAGGAAAATTAGAAAAAATAGCATTTAGGGAAAAAAAACCCAAATAAACCCTCCCCCCCCCCAAAAAAAAAAACACAAACCCAAACAACAAAAAACCACAAAAAAACAACCAAAAAAACCCCCTCACACAAAAAACCCACCCCAACATACTGGACTGGGGGGCCTGTGGGATTGTTCTGTCTGACAAAGTAACATAGGAAAAGTAGGAATTGAGAGGGAACATTCAGACAAACTTTTGGGTTCAAGACCTTTCTTCAGATCCCCCAAACCAAATCATGTTTCCAGGAATTGATTCTTACAGGTATTGTTTTAATAATTTATTTAAACCAAAAGGTCTCTAGTACTAGACAACAAAATAGTAGGGGTACCAAAAAGTTATATAAAGGAAAACACAAGGGGAAGTTTAATCTATAATCCTGATCTGTCCCTCAGTGCTTTCCTCTATTTGATACCCCTATAGCCTTTGGAAATATTTCCTTTGAGTCAGAAAGGTGATCTGCTCCTGCTGGGCTCCCAGCGTGAGAACTCCTGGGCACAGCACCTCTCCCCATCACTGCTACCCAACAGCTTCCACTTCTCTGTTTCAGGAGCCAGATCTAACCTGCTCCCATTTGGGAATTACCTTGCCAGCAACTCTCTTCAATTTTAGTTAAGAAAATGGACTTTCAAGACTGTTATTCAATGTCACTGGGTTAAAGAGAGTCAAAACAGTGAGGAAGAGACCCAGGGTCCAGTGGGTGCATTAGGAGGGTGTGCAGCTGTGAGACGCTGCCATCTGCAAATGAATTCAAAGGCAGCTTTAAAGGTCATGCAAATTAATAGTGACGTGGTCTTCCTCTGCCGCTCCAGCATGTGATTCTCACATGCTTTCAGTGATTTGATGTGGGGAGTGAAGAGAAGTCAGCATTTAGACCAAATGAAAATTGCTGTATCAAAGTGGTATCAGTCAGAAACACTAACCACCAGAAAACCGACTGTCCTGGTTTGGCTGCTCTGGAAGAGCCTCACTGTGCAGCTGCAAGAAAACCAACCATCTCACCAATATTGTGGCATCACTTTTTTTTCTTTTTAACTTAACAGCTCCACAGATTCAGGTTTTCACTAAGTGCAGCTACAGAGGCATGGAAGTACTTTATCCCTACAGGGTGTAACTGTCACTTTCCTTAACAACTATCCAGCGTTATAAACTCTGCAGGTGGGTTTCTACGGCAGGATGTACATGAACTTGTGCAGCCTGTGAAGAGCTGTCTGGAGAAGAGGCTATTGTTCTTTGCCTCCCAAATGCCACCATGGCTGTGCTTGCCAAGACCCCAGAGCCCTGCTTTGACTGGGAGATTAGGAGGAACATGGCCACCCTGCATGGCACCAGGGCAGAGAAGGTGCCAGGTTCACCAGAGCAGCTAAATCTAGAGCAGAACTGCATTACCACATGCCATCAGTACCTGCATCCCTCAGACCAGAAACTGCTCTCCAGCTCTTAGCAATTCACAGGTTGAGCCCCAATCCTTTTTGATACCAAATCCCATACATATACACTGAATGACATGGTCTGCTCATGCAACTGAGGCATTTGTGTAAATGCATAAATTCAGAGGCATCCCTGAAAGGTAGCAGAAAGAATCAAAAAATGGGAAATAAAATCCTAATTCAGTCTGAAAAAATAAATGTATAGTTCAGTGTTAGCCTTACACTGATTTCTCCTACTTCACCCCTATTTAACCCAGCTTACCCCTCAGTGCATTGTGCTGGGGTGAATCATGGCTGACTCACATGTCCAAGTCACATATTTCATTGCAATTTCATCCATATGAGATTTGTCCAGTCACATATGGTGGTTGCATACCCAGGCTTGATACCAGTGCAAGAGTGAGCTGCGGTTGATGCCATATAGCGTGAACTTCAAACATTTATCATGTGCAATCTCTGCATTTCTTTGAGTGGATTTTGTATTCCATAATGAAGAGTAAATGGAGGATGCTATGACTATAGTACCATAATATGTATTTGTTTGAATACAACTGTATTTTTCCACATCATCCCTACAAGAAAAGAAACATATGATGAGTGTATTTCTTTGGTTGCTGACAGTAGTGACCAGATGCTCCTGTGGTTCATTCATCGCTTGAATACCAGTTTCACACCAGTAAGTACTGCCTCTAACATTACATTTTGCTCATGGGCAGCTCCCTATCTCACTTGCATGAGCATATATCCTTTCTCAGAACTCGAATTCATCCCAAGGTAAGTTTTCAGATGATAGAGGGCCAATTCCACGTAGTTTACAAGAGCAGTACTATATGACCAAGTCTTTCAACAGCCAGACTGTATTGGACAAACCAGAAAACACAGAAAGCTAACAGAATTCTCTTTTGTCCACATAAATACAGAATAACTTGGAAAACCAGAAATGGAAATATTCCAGAACCAGCCTCACTCTCTCCCTCCTGCAAAAGAAAGCCCTCATGAATAATACAAACTTTAAGATCCCAGAACAACCCATTTCATAAAAACAACTCTCCTTCTTTGAGAGCATATGCAGTACATTTAGTGCACTTATATATATTTTTACAGAAAACCCAATATATACGTATTTATCATGTATACAATAAACACAAAATATACGTACTCAAACACAAGATGCCTGGACATTCAATCCAGCCGCAGTTTCAAGCCACATCTCGGTGACCTAGCAGACACCATGCAACTCAGGCAAAATACCCTTCCTGCACTGGCTACTCACATTACAAACAGGATTAAAAAGTTTACAGTTGTTCTCAATGCAGCGGCTGACAGGAGAGACAGAGTTTACACAGCAAGGTAATGAACTCCAAGGGGACAACACTTGAATGTTTTTTCTTGAAAAGGAGGAATTCAACATGTGAACATGTCCAACCAACAGTGATGAAGCTCATCATTGCCATGCAGCCACCTCTGCCCCTCTGACACTGATGGCATGTGCACAGGCAGGATCTACTGGAGACATAAGCCTGATGCCTGGAATCCTACCTTACTCTCCCTCACTACAACTGGCAAAACTGACAAAATGGGCAGAGCTGGGCAGAGGAGTAAAGAACAAGAAGATGATCAGAAATCTGCAGCAATGCATCACTTCCTTCTGTATTTTCAATACTGAGTAGTCATTTATACCCAGAGTATATTAGAGCAATCAAAATCCTGCTCTTGCTCAACACTGACATTACAGATGTGATACAGACCTTATTTACCCAGATGCTGTGCCAGTGCAATTACATCACCTGTGTGTAAGATCAATAACTTCAGTTAAAGGCCATTTAGGAAGTGAACTGTCAGATGCAGTCACTGGTAAGAAGTCAGTAGCCCAGAGTGACTGGCAGGAATCCTGGTGTGGAGGGTGCATTCCTGTAGCAGTACAGAAGGCGCTTGGGGCAGCTGGCCAGGTCGAACTTTAGCTGTATTTAAGCAAGACCTTTCTGACTATTTGCAGATTGTAAAGTTATAAGGATAACCTTTAACAGTGATACCCATAAAATGCTTCTCTGGTAATTCTGTGGTTGCCTCTGCACTTTGTTCCACACAGCAACCTATAACATACATGTAAACCTGAAAATAATGTGTAAGCATGGACCCTGCAAACACAGACTATGGCTGGATGCAGACAAAACAATCAGTATGCAGCAATCCTGCAACAGGAGAGAGGGAAAATGGGAGAGTCCAGTAAGGCAGGTTGTTCACTCAGTGTAATTTTAGCAATAAAGCAGAAAAGAAGCAAAAAAACCACCTTCTAGTGGCCTCCTTTTCATCACGCCTCTTTTGAGAAAGCCACACTTCTGGAAAAGAGAAGCCTTGATTTCCACTGATGGCTAATGTGTTTAATGTGATATGAAACCATTGTTCTTGTCTTGATCTCAGGGCCCTGTTTCTGACACTGCTGTAGCAGCAAGTGAAGTGCAAGAACAGCAGTGTGCACCAAGACTTGTGGCAAGACAGGAAACCTCCAGCAGATCCACCCTTCCTTCCTGCGCTCCCCAGCCAAGTCACACACCCCAGGCAAGGGCAGCTCACGCAGCACTGAGAAAGCTGAAACAAGCATTCTGTAACTAAATGTAGAGTTTCTCATATAACACAACCATTTTGCAGAATCTCTCAAAGGCAACCATGCTTCTAAGTCAAAACATGACACAGCACATGGTAGGAAATCACCCAGATTTCTCCTTTTCATAGTATTTATTTAATTCTGGACTTCACCTTGATCTTAACGAAATGAAGGAGGCCCAAATCTACCCAAATCTTGTTCTGACCCATGAAGCCCATTATTTATTTAGTTATTTAGTTGCAAAAAATAACCAACCTCTGAAACCACAAAACTGCTGTCAGAATGTTACAACACACTGAAAGCTTGAAACAGTAAAGCTGACATGGCAAATGACAGATCTTCGGACAACATCTGGTCCCCCTGAAGCAGGGGGAGTTTTTCCTGGAAAGAACAGAGATCCATACTTTTAACTTTGTACTCTTTTAAGTATTTTTTCCATTACAATGATAAACAGAAAGGCAGCACAAGCCCCCTGCACAGCATTACCTCTAGCAAGCAAACTTCAATATACTGAACACTGACCAAGGATTTTTCTTCATAATTAGTGTTGCATTTTTTTAAACTACAAAAACCACCCCAGGAGCTGTTTCCCCGTGTGCTTGCTAAGCAATTGCATTTGGGTATTTCCTATTGACAGGCCCAGTTCACACAGGACTGACTTACTAGGGACCTTTATTCACAGCCACCTTCCTTCACACCCTGCTCAGCAGAGGAGCATTTACATAAAGTGCCTAGAAAGTGTTTGTTCTTTCTGCCAGAAATAATAAGAATAAAACAAAACCAACCAACCAAAAAAAAAAAAAAAAAAAAAAAAAAAAGAAAAAAGAAAGAAAATGGCTGCATTGTATGACAGAGTACGCAGTTTTAGGCCACGAGACTGAATTGAATCATTAAATATAGCTTGATGCTCTTTTAACCCAGCAGGGCTGTTGGCAGCAAAGGAAATATGAGGCATGGCAAATTGGCAGGGTTTTCATTCCACTCTTTAAAATTTCTCTTTGCTTTACAATGGTATCATTTAGGACCTATTTTTATTCAAATCCCTGATGAGATTGATTCTGGTCTATAAAGACCAATTGGAAATTCTTTAGCTCAGCAGGAGTATTACAGGCAAAAGCAAACAAGCTGCAAGGATATATTTTTCTTGGCTATTTACTCCACTGCTATTAGTATTTACAAGCAGATTGAAAAGTCACATCTTTTTCCTGTAACAGCTTTTCCAGGCTGATTTGCTACACAATCCAAAAAATAAATCTCTCAGAGCTGCCACATTTAGGTGTAGTCAACAATCCCAACATCTGACAGTCACCGACAAAGACACAACCAGTAAGAACAACAGCAATGCCACTTGAGCAGTGAGAGAGGAAGGTAAGGCAAGCCAGCTTTTTTTCCCCATTTACCCTTGTCCAGCCTTACTAGCAGCTGAAATAGCACGAACCATACCAGCAGCATATCAGTAAATTGTGAGGAGTGATGCTTTGCTACCAGCTTGCTCTAATCCTTGCTCTGCAACACCCACCTGATGCTGTGACACCCTTCTGGAGGGGGAAAGTTGAGGGAGGATGAGGACACAAGACATAGCTGTCTCTCCTGGTGCCATCAGACACCTGCTCCTGGCCAGAAGCAGTGGCTAGCACATAATGCCGGGCAGCTTGCCACTGGGAGGTGCAGCAGCAATAGGATGTAATAGCACAACATTGCTTCATTTTCTGATGTTGACGGCCTCTTAGGAACTGCCTAGCTGTCGTCAACCATTTAAGATTAATTTGCATGAGAGGCAGCATATACTGTAACTTCTTCTGGGACTGACTAGGAGTAAGACTCGCAGCGCAATCAGTGATCTAGCTCAGCAGAATGTCTTTTCTGCACCATTATTGTTTGCAGGCAGAGCTGGTGGCCACTGCACTGATCCCTGCAGAGCAGAGGCATGAAGAACCTTCAGTGATACTTCACAGATTATTTTAATGGGAAATTATTTCCACAGCCAGTAGTATGAAACTGTGGGAAACATCCTCAAAAGCTACTGTCTTAGGAAGCCTAAGGCTTTCCAGTAACAGAAATCAACAGAGGATAATTTCTCTATTCCTAAGACAGGAGTCATCCACTGGCAGATGAACAACTCAGAGGACCGCAGGAATTATTCTTAGTTCTATCAAAACCAGAGTCTGCTCACATTATCTTTTGTATTAGAGAAAATAATAGTATTTTACTTCAATTCCACATCCTTGAGTTTCTCATGTCATTTTAGCCTCACATCAGCTGTCAGCCATACTGGTATTTGCACAGATAGAAGTGGCATAGGTCTCCTCTTTTTATCCTGAAGCTCCCTGTCTATCCTACCCCTGCTTCAGCCCCAGTAGGAAGGCATCCCACCATCAAGTACTTGGTCATTGCATCTGGAAGGATGCAACAGGTATTGCAGTTGTAGGGACTCCTTTTAAGAGCAGAGCTCTTGCACATTTGTCGGGTGTAATGTAGCTCTGGGCAGCTGGCAGCACAAAGAAGATGGTGAAACTTTAATATGGCAAAGTCCACCATATGATAGTCCTCATGGTTAAGTTTAACAAAAGTTAAGTTTTACTATCTCCAAGAAAGTAGAGCTGATGCCATTTAAAAGTGCCAAATTCTATCACAAGCTCATGTTCAGAGAATTACGGAGAATTGCTATCCACCTGTATTTTTAAAAGGGAAACTCTATCATGGCTAAAAGCTTGTGAAATATGGAAGCAGATAGGGGTAAAATTTGAAACTGCCAGTGACATACATTCCAGGAAAAGAGATTACTTTGCAGCAGATGCTTTGTCCAGAGATGCAACCAAGAGGGAGGGCCCAGCACTAAAACTAGGCTCTGCTTCCAAGTTGCTGCTACTCTGCCAAAATACAGAAGATGGTCTGACTCTCCTCTCCAGAAAACAAACACGTTCCTGTTGCAGAGAAGTTACATGCAACAGGAGCTAGAGCATAGGGAGCTGCAAATCAACGACAGACAACAGAGTAAAGTCACCTCTTCCTTCGCTCTGCATAGGTGCCAATGGACAAGAAGGTATTGGGTGTCAGAGAAATCCTTCTGCATTTCTTAGTGTTACATTTGGTGACGTATTTTCTGGTTCTCCTGCAGAAAGTGTAAATCACAAGTGTAAAAACTAATATGAGCACGAAAGGACTCAAAGACCATGATACAGGATCCCTGACAAAAGTTGCTACTTTAAAATCAAAAGCTCATCAGCTATTTCTGCACATGCAGCTTGCATTTCTGCTATGTCTCATACATTCTTAAGTAAGAGAGTATTGTCTTATATAATTCAATTTCAGTAATCTGCCAGTCTGATTAAAAACATAGAAAACAATTTTATACTGCCCTCTGAAAGACATTAGTATCTGTCTCTATTCAGTTTAGAAAGGCTGGGATTTACATATCGAATCCTAAACCCAAATCTAAAATTTTAGGCTTTAAGTCAAATAAAAATAAAAACCCCAAAGGATAATGGCAAAAATATTTATCTTGCACTATTTTGATCACTTATGATTTGGAAGACATGCGAAACAAATTAATGGGAGTGTCCTGTTTTGGAACAGATTACTGTGGTGATGCACCCTTTCACAGCATTCCCAGAAACCGCCATCGCTGCCTCATCCTTCCTATAAGCAAATTTTACAGAACTGCAGCTATAGCACATTATTTGTACAGTAAACTTAAGCAAAACCTGAAGCCAACATCAACAGTATTACTGCAGAAACCAGCCTGTCTCTCAAGAGTCAGACGCCAGCGGCAAAACGGTATGTGTCTGCTTATATATTGAATACATTCGGATTAGCACAGAATATGGCCTCCCAGCTTTAAGTTGAGGGTATTTTAAGGAACAAAAATGGAACACCAGGAAACAAGTAGCAAGGAAAACTTCTAGAAATACGTCACTAATGATAAAAATCCAAATGCAAAACCCAGTGAGACAAAAAATGCTAAACTGGTCTTTATGAACTGGTTAGTTAACTTGATTGCCTAGCATCCTCTGGCAGGAGCTGCAGGTAAATCAGATTTCTGCTGCGTAGCACTCTCAATAGAGAGAGTGTGTATATATCTCATTACATATACAAAGCAGCGATTTCTGATTTATTATGTGAAGCTCTTAGATGACTGCCAAGTCACCAGAACATGGTATATATTTTATGGGTGCCATCTGAATGAAGAACCTGCAAACGTTCATAACATGTAAATCTTATTCATCCACCCACTATATGTCTTCTATAAAATCAAACCCTTTCCTGTTTTCTATCAAAGGAAGACTGTCACCAGCAGAAATAGTAAATCATATTTCTGCCTCATGCTGAGGAAAATCACTAGGTGACTTACACAGCCACAGAGCAGGCTGCTGTTACACCAACACAAGTTAGTCCCAAAGTAACATGATGGTTGATTAAAAGAATACTATATTGCAGCAGTTCATCTGAAACTCAAGAAAAACATGGGTTTGTTAAGAAGCATTAACCACAAACACGATTTTTATTTTATTTGATAGAGGAACAAGTGATACATGCATACACATTTCTAAAAAGCAACTGCACAGAAAGGAAAAAAACTATTCTTACCTCACTGTGGAAATTAATTTTACTGGGAAAATAAGATCCAAGTACTCACACAACCATTTCTGAATGACAGCATCTGACAGGTGACTTCAAACGTAAAGTCTGGATTGTCATTTGGTGAACAAGGAGTTAAAACCAGCATCTTTTACAAAACAGAAAAAAAATATTAAATACTTTACTATTATTGAATTTATGGGAAAGAAATCAGATGCCCTAAAATGATCACAACATTGCATTGTGATCATTGCACTCTTCTCTACTGATGGCTAAAACCAAAAAAGTAACATAAAAAATTCAAACTACAGGGAAGGAGAAATGGTTCCAATCTAAGGTTGCTCAGCCAGTAAAAAAATGGTGCATTAGATCAAAACAAGAATTATTTTGATTTTTGTTCTAGCACCGTCAAATTTAATTTTAATGAATTCAAAAAGATGTCTTAAATCAAAATATTTTTGGCACTTCCCAAATGAAACTTGGTTTTGAAAATATGAAACAAAATGCTTTCAATCATTTCTCCTGTGTCCTCTCTCACCCCATGCAAACTGCTCAGTATATTCAGCTCAGACTGTGGAACAGTTCTGGTCCTTTTTCACACCCCTGCATCCAAAAGAGAAGTTAAAAGAAGAACCTTTCTTATACGAGGTCTCCTGTGGTTACACTAAAATCTAGTCCATTACATCCAGTATTTGCAAAATATGCTCCAGTTATTTCCACACATGAACTGCTCTCATCAGATGCATCCATGAACCCTAGTAGTCAAACTAGTACTCCTCCTTTCACATCATACTGTGGTCGTTGTACATGAGACTAAAGTGGCCACCATCATTTTAAATACTCATTATTTTTACAGTTTTTACAGTTGAACATGAATGGCAATATTACAGAAAGAAACATAAGTTATTATGCCCTCTGAAATGCCCGTAATGTTATAATTGGATTCTCTCACCTCCACACACCCTCTCTTACCTGGCACACTGGCCTCACTCAGTAGTTACCAATGTAAACACATGCAATCACCATTTTCTTGTAAACTAATATTTCCTTTCTTCACATTTTTCAAGAGATTTCAAGAGAACTGCTCCAAGCAGTTTGGCACCTCTATAAATAGGGGAAAAATCCTCAAAATGAGGAGTCCTGATTACGACAAACAGGTACCCAAAAGGCAAAGAACTAAGAAAGACTGGCACTGCAGAAGCTTGCTGCCTGGCCTGGGAGAGGTCCACAGCTTCAGCAGCCCTGCACTGAGGTCAGTACCTTGAACACCAGTATGCCTAAAAGCTCAGGGAAGTTTTTGTGGATCTAAAACTGATTTTAGTCCATAGGGGAGGTGAGATCCTGAGCTTGTGTAAATGCAATATCCCAGGCCATACTGTGGTTCAGCCCAGGAACCCAGCAGAACTGCAATCTCTTCTGGTCTTCTTAGTTTGGTTGTTAGTTTTGTGTGCATGTGATTGAAAACTGCTGGACGCTCCTTAATAATGAAGACTGCCTCATGCCTTCTGGCATTTCTGTACGCTAGGCCAAACCCCCTTCTCCTCCTCTTGTACCTTTCTGATGTTTCTCTTATAGAAGCAGCACTTCATTGACATCAGCCACCTCCTGTCAGAACAGTCATGCTCACATCTCAAATTTAACACAACTCCTGCTGCTGTGGGAAGCACAGAGCATCCCGGTCCAGCTGCAATTAAAAAAATTCTCAGTGTTAATTTGCAGGCCAGCTGCAATTGCAAATACTTTGATTATTTATCCACTTTATGTAAGTGCAAATCAGCCTTCCTTGCTTTTCCATTTTTTAAGAAAATCAACCCCTTTTCCAGCATTCCCAAGAACTATTCATTGCTTTAGCTATTAATGACACAGCATTAAAAGGTACTGTTCAGTAACAAAATCACCTGCAATTCTATGCAGCCAATTCATGAATCAGCTAAACTACCAAATTCACCAGCCCCACCACACAGGAGATGAGCTGGTGGATCCAGGACAGATCCAGGTGCAGGGAAAGACCCTGCTGCCCAGGAGATCTGAACAGACCTGAGAAAGACCAAACCACTTCCATGGCTTAATGAGGTCTACAAAAAAAGCCTTGACCTGGCCAGATAGCAGGGACAGCAGCAACCTCTCAGAAAACTGGTGCAACCCAAGAAAAAAAAGATTACTAAGGAGAGAGCCTGAGTTTGACACAGAAAAGGAGTATGGGCAGCTTAAAATATAGATTAACACTGGTAAAAATAAAGAAAAAAGGCAACACTTTCACCAATCCTCTCTCAATCCCTTATTTGCATTTTCTGATGCCAGCTCACTGATACAACATGGAAACAGTTTGACCAAGTGATGTATCTGCAGGTTTCTATGGTGATCAGCACATAAATTGCCTGCCCAGCCGTGTGTGAAAGAAACCATCCGTGTCAAAAACTGCAAATTCTATGCAGAGAGAAAACCGTTCCCTGAATCAGGGTAGCAGAGGATTACATTGCGCAACAGAAAGCCCGGCTGGAGATTTTTGTACTATTGGCATAGAAGTGTGGGACAGTGCAGTTAGGTGTTAACTCAGAAAAGAACAAAAATCCCTACACAAAATAAAACAAATTATTACTAAATAATTACACTAAAAAACAAAAAAAAAAAAACCACCAACACAAACAACACAACAAAAAAAACCCCAAAGCAACAAACCAACCCACAACATAGAAAATATTTCTAAATATTTAAAATATTGATTCATACAGTTGAAAACCCTGTAAATAGATAAAAATTGGCTGATTACACATGCCTGCTAAGTGTGTTAGTCTCCCCGACGCACCAGAGATGGAGAGCTTGGAGGTAAACCCTTGGGATAGCTGCTGGGCTCCAGCTAGGGTTTTGGAGGCAGTTAGGCACTAGAAGGTGCAACAGGAGGTTAGACTTCTTTGTTACATACTTTTCTTGAAAGAAGTGCCTTGAAAATATTTGCATCTACCCTGATACAGACACAACCAGCAGAGAGGGTGCTGACCCTTTCTGCTGTTTAAGGGTGAAGGATTTTTCACATTCCTTAGGGAACCTTCATGTAGAGTAGAAAGGAAATGGCAAATGAGGACCTTGTACTACAAAATCTGTTAGGCAAATTTTTAGGGGCCTTAAAAATTCTGCCGAAGTGAGATTGTTGTCATCATTACTGTTAAGAAAAGTAAACAGGATAGAAACAGTTGTTAGGAGACTTGAAGGCAATAAAAGGTGCTCTGGAGACATGGTGAAATTCCTGTCTGAAGCTCGTTGAGTACACAGGCCTGCGACTGTCCCAGTCTTTAATGAAACAAATCACCAGAAGCTGGAGTAGAGCAGAAAAGGCTGGTTTATGCTGGTATCTTCATTTCCTGGCCTTAATCCCAGACAAGTATGCTTGACAAAAGTAAACTATGGTCAAATACAAGTGGCCAAAGTAAACACCAAGAATAAACCATAAATAGGAATTTCTTTCAAGTTTGAGGGAGTCCCTCGTCTGGTTTCCCATCACCAACAGCTCAACTGCAGTTCCATAAAAAAATCAAATTACAATCTTATTTGTAGCACTCAAAGTCAATACCCAAATACTGCATAGAAAGCTTTCACCATCTATCCAGAAACCCACAAAACTGATGTCACAAGTAGGTGAAGGAAGATTCCATGTGTTATTTTCCTATTGAAAAAGCTGGTTTCTTTCCAGTTCAGAAATTAAAATTCCCTGTGATTGAGTCCCCCATCTCCAGCAGGCAGAGGTGGTCAGCCCTGCAGCAGTGAACACAGCAGCTCGAGGCAGAAGCAGCACAGGTCACGCATGCCACCAAACCCGCATCCTGATGGGTCAGCACAGGAAAGGCAAAAGCAGGTAACGCTAAATTTCTCAAGAGAACATTTTGATTTTGATTGGTCATGGAAAAAAACCACTTTCAAATAAGTAAGCATATACAGTATAGTTAATACTTTTTCAGATTAATAAATATATCTATTTACTAATATTTTGGTAGACCAGTGGAGCAAACCCCATGCTATTTCTTCTTACATGGCATGAAATAAATAAATACTGTATCTGAAATTTCCAAGTGAAATTCCAGACACTTCCAGAGCACAAAATATCTTCCACTCCATTCTGTGGAAACTAAGTGTAAATAAAAAAAGTAGATCTGAAGTTTTGTACCGCCCTGGTTTTGATTTAACAACTTCTATTCCTCTTTTCTAAATTCCTCTCCTCTCCCCATGACCTTTTCCACTGTCTTTTTCCCAAGCAGGGAGCTACGTGCCTTCTCCAGCACAGAGGGGGTAGCTGATACCAGCACAGGTAAAAGGCCATGTCTGTCAAGAGCAAACATGGAAAGAATGAATTACAATTTTTATTACACACATGCCCAAATTGGAAAAACAGCTCCATGCATATAAGTATCAATGAACACCCATGGAGACATCAGTTATTGTGAAGAGCTCTTTTAAGAAATTAAGGCTGAGTTGGTTTTCTTCTCCTTAAATCAATTATGACTTATTTGTGTTAATGAAACATCTAAGCATGTAATAGTTGATCTCCAATCACAAGTATCGGCTACACTTGTGATAATAGTACAAATGGCATAAAAAGGAATTAAATTCATTTACATGGTAACTAGCTGTATAATATACAAGAAGGCTTTTGACATGTTTACTGTCCTTGTGAACAATGGCATGGAATCTCCTCTTTGTAAATTAGCTCCTTACAGATCTTTATGATGCTGAAAAAAAAAATGTATCTCAAATCCTGACTGCCACACACTTCAGGCAGTAGCACTGATTCCACTTAGGCTAGTCACAAAAGGAAAATGTAGGTAATAAAAATGAGCACTGGCAACAAGAAAAACCTTCTTAATCAATACAGACTAAGGCCCTTGCTGGCACTTTTCAGCTGAAAAAACATCAAGCATGTTCCTCTTGAAACTCTTCCCCTGTGCCCAGGACTATTATTTGCTGATAGCCATGGCTGACATGGGAGGTGACAGGCTAATGGCAGGAGTTAACGTACTTAGTCCCCTTCAGGAATCAAACCTGGAATTTGTCAGTCGAAATACAACGTGAAGCAGACAGTGATCTAACAGAAAACAAAAAAAAAAAAAAAAAAGAAAAAAAGAGAAGTGTGTTTACTCTCAGATTTTCCACAAACAGTCTTTGAAATGTTTGAAATGCCAGCCAGTTTTGTTTTACCCTGTTATGGAGAAACATAAATGCCAACTCCTAAAACATTAGGAAATTAGTATGGCTGAGAAAAAGGCTATAATGCACACAATGATTTTCTTTTCCAAAGTCAATTACTCTAACTCCCAAGCCTGAATTACGCAGCTGCAAACCTTCAGAAAACAGCTGCTCCTTAAGGCACTTCCACAGGCTCACTGCCTCTGCCATGCGCACTTGCCGGGGTCCCGGCCCAGAGCCAACGGCTGCTGTGCAGACCCAGAACCCAGGGTGGCCTGGCTTTCTGAGGTTACCTGGCCACTCCAGGCCACATGACACCTATGTCCTCCCACAAGTACATCAACAGTTTTATATTTTTATATACATATATATGTATATTTATGTATAAAGCATCACATGATCCCAGTGTGTAGATAGGAGGAAAGTGAGAGTTGGGCTCCATCAGGCACTTCCTGCAACACCAGCTTGCTGAGGAGCATGGATTTGCTGTCCATGAAATCTCATACCAAGAACCATTAACTACCAACATCTCCTGACACCGTCACTTTATAACAGCTCTACAATCAGCACCACTGTGTAAAAGCATGTACACCTCCCACTAAGATGTGGGGCCTGATGAACATACAGATCCAGAAGATGCTATGACCACATGGCCAAAAATATCACCTTCTGGGAACCTGCTTGCAAAATTAACCCTAAGGATGGAGACACAGCATTACTTCTGTCACCTCAGACTTGTCTAAAAACATGGAAGATGCATGTACTCAAGATGCCTAATCAATAGAGTAGAAATCAGTAGCCCATAAACAAGAAATCTGTCAACTTATTCAGCATTATATTCCAAATAATTCAATAGATAATTTAACAGATAAAGAGATGTCAGTAGCATGGTGACTACTTTTAACCAGAACAAACCATTTTACTTTAAAAACTCTTAAACTCTGAACATTAATCAGCATTTATTGCTTAAAATTAGACTGCAAGTTCAGTTACTATTGCTCAGAGCTTGAAGACTGCATGTCCCACACCATGCTCAGAATGAGGGCACTTCAATTCACCAGGTAGATTATTTTTCAGATTAAGGCAGAGCTGCTGTCACATGGTGCCAGTTCTGCACCCAGTGAAATTAGCAGTGTCTGGAATAACCCATGTTTGGAAATCTAAATTATTTATAACCTTCGTGTAAACCTCTTGAGCTAGTCATTTCATGCTGCAGCTTCCACTGCATTTTCCATTATGCCAAGGAATAAGATGACGCTCTGCCGTCAGGTGCTGGAGGCATCGGGCAGTGCAGAATAATCACTTCTGCAGCCACCCACCTTCATGGGGCATGCAGTGGGGAACTGAGGGTGGCTTCAGCTGAGAGGGCAGCTGCAGTTGAACAGAGCATCCACCCGCTCCAAATTCAGACACGGTATCATGTGCTTCCTACTTAGCACCTCAACTATGAGTTTAACTACTACTTTTTTTTTTCCTGTTGGAGTAGCACAGGAGGAAGCAGAAGTATGTGTGTGTAAAAGGGAAGAGATGAGGAAGCTGAGAACAGTGAAGAATGCTGAGACATGCAAACATTTTTCTTCTACAGCCATGAAGGGAGCGGGCAAAATCATCTACCAAAGAAAAGATGAACAAGCACAGCTTCTGTAGCGACACCAGGCAAACACAGAGAAATGGGCTTCTGGTGCTGTGAAGAGGGTAAGGCTCCATCACTCTTTGCTCTTCAGCCTCACAAGTTTCTGCTGGACACAGGCTGACCTGACGCCTGTGTGAAGCTCACTGTGCAGAACACCTGCTGGAGAGACCAGAATCCCACAAGATGGTCACCTTCCCAAGGAAAGGCTCTAATCACCACGTGACAGGTTTTCTGGAGGGGGACACTCCAATGCCTGCCGACAAAGCTGTTCTGCTCCGTATGGTGTTATTATGGCCCTGCAAAGCAGCAGTAGCAGGCAGAAGCACCATCCCATCAGTTAAAAGTTTATTTCAGCCTCCTCAGACAAGTCTTGCCAGGAACCAACCATCAGCAAAACACAAACTTCCTATCACTGCAACCTTATGGGCAGCAAAACAGGAGACAGGCATACTGTCTCCAGAGAGTTTGCATAAATCAAAATCTCATTATGCTACATTTTGAATGTTAGATTTTCCACAAGATGGTGAAGCACAGATATATAACCTGTTTTGCATTGGTAATTAAAATAAATTATCATAATCTTCCCTGAGTCCTGCAATCACTGATGTTTACACTGAACCTTTTCTGAGGGTTTAAAAAAATATTTTCTTATTCCCTATGGATAGTTATTAGACTTTAATACCTACCCTTGAAAGAAAGCTGGAGCCACAACTGAGAATGCATCCTGTTACCTGCTACACCGCCATAATGCATGCGTAAAATATTCCTTTTTCCTACACTCCACTGAATCAACCCCTTCTGTTAATTTGACAAGCACTGTGATTGATCATCACAAACCCCCTTTTTTAAGTAAGTGTATTTAATCTTTCAAAAAGATTAATTTGAAATTGACCCAGTCTCAAGTGAATAAAAATTGTAACAGTTTCCAATTGATTCCATTTCAAGCCTCCTCAAATCATGTGTTCTACCTCTAACCTTTGGATCTCAGAGTGAAATATTTCCTTTTTCCTTTAGAGAGTGGAGGGCTGGGCCACCCGAAAGACTAATACTTCTCTTTTCTAAGCTTGTACACTACAGTATTTACACCAAAGCAATGTAGAAGTCTTGCTTCCTGAAGTACAGAACTGCATTTTTGATTGTATTTTAGAATATGTATGTTTTCATATATATGGAGCATACACCCCTGCAGTGACCCACAGACTCCAAGGCTCACAAAGTTCAGTTTCTGAACACAGGGAAGACAGAAGTGCAGGAGGGAAAGGCAAGCTCAAGGCACCTTTGTTCTCCCTCCAGTTCTGACATAGTTCAGGGGCTAATGTAGCTCTTGGCATCTACTGCAAAATAAAAAAATAAGTGATGGCTTCATCTAACTTATGCTCTTTTGATACAGCAACGAGCGGCTGCAGAGAAGAGCGCTTGGGATGCAACCTTCGTACTTGCTCAGAGGGACCATGGACATTTACCACAACTGCTCCAGTTGCAACGCTGCCCATCCCATGGGGCACCATAAGGCGTTGCAGCATGCCTGATTCAGGGCACACAAAAAGATCAAGGCAACAGACATCCCTGCTCCATCAAGCGCCTGGTGAACTACTGTGGAGTAATTACTTAGTAGATAGAATCATTTACCAGCATGCACAAAGCAGATAACCCTTGCATGTGACCAAGGCATGCTCTGACCAGCCCTAGGAGCATCTGAAACAGCAGAGTCTGAGAGGATCCTGGAAAACTACGTAGCTGTATGGAAAGAGCATTGCAGGTGACTGCTTTTTGCACAGGAGAGCACACACAGGGCAGGATCCATCTCTGAAAAGAACAGAAGGTGCTTCTGTTTCTCATTTTCTACCTTAACTATGCCTTTTTCTTTTTTTTTTTTTTCCATCTGAAAAATGCAACTAAAGGTGCAGGGGAAGGCTTTTTGTTGTTTTTCTTTTGTTGTTGCTGTTTTTTAAATGAAATCACAACTTTTAAAAAGGACAAAGATCACACTACTAAGTGCATGTGAAATATTTAAAATGCAGACTAGGGTTAAATTGTGCTCTCATTTGCTTAAATAAGGTTCTGATTTCAATAGGGTTACAACAGAACAAGCAATTCGGCATACATACATTTACAGAATCAGAAAATGAGTCGACTTCAGGTTCATAACAGCGGAAGTCAGTATACAAATGCAGCTTCGGTTATGAAGTTATATTAAAAAATTCTATTGTAAGCAATTAGGATACCAAACACATTTGTTTAGAGTTTGTTTACATCCTTGAATAATACAGTTTATGTCTTCGTGTTAGTATGCACAAACACACTTGCCAAATGAACTCCAGTTACCCATCAATTAATTTCTTGTTAACTACTCTAAGCACTGGGAAACGCTGAGTGATGATGAAGGATGTCAGTGTCTCATAAACACCTGAAACAAGCTGCAACAATGCACACTGAGCAATTCCAATCTATCATAAAGTCCATAAAGAATCCAAGAATATCTATCCTTGAACTTCTCAGTATTTCAGTTGACAGGTTTGGTTTTCATCTCCTTAGTACAAGAAATACAGAGGAAAGACACAAGATAGAAGTTTTATTCAGAGACAGCACTGACCACAAACAATTTAGACAAGTTTGACAGGTTGCTATCCCTACATCTAGTAAAAGGCTGCACGCATTTAAAAACCACAGTGATTTTCTGGTTTAGCAATGCTGGAAATTAATTTGTGCCAGGTCAAAACTGCTTGAAAATAATCAAGAAAACTCTTTTTAGGTGCTCATAGTTGGCTAAATAAATACCCAAGTTTCTACACTGCTGGTCTGATACTTGGTAAGTGTAAGCACCCAATTGCTCTTTTTGTGCTAAGAGTGGAAAAATGTGGATGTTTCCCAAATTGAGGATATCGTGTACAACTTTGTATATATGCATAAATATTTATGTTCATAAATCTGTAACTTTCACTCTCACTACAGAGATCAAAGTATAGTAATGCTGTAAGTGAACAAGTATCTGTGAACACTCCAATTCACTTCCAGGCTGACCTAGTTCTTTGGTAATAAGCTTTTACAAGCTGTTTCTCTGCTAAGTCCAGGCCTTGGAAATACCTTAGACATACAGTGTTCTCCTTAAACAACTTCTTATTGCAAAAATATGTGGAGTGCATGGCATGTATTTTTGGAATCCAGGCAGCTTGTGCTATACAGGAAATGTGAATCTCCTCTCTATTTTTTCCTTTAATTAAAGGAAAAAATTAAAGATCCATCAACAAAAGAGAAACCAAACCCCACACTAAAGCAAACACAACATTTGAAACAAGAAACCCAGCAGAAAAAAAAGTTCCTATCTGGAACATGGCAGAGTATTCCAAAAAGAAGAGAAATCAAGATCTCTTAATTGCTCAAGTACTTTGTTAGCATGCTTTCATGCTAACTTTGTCAGTCATCAAATGAACTTGGCAGAAAACTCACTATACTAAATTGAGGTATGTAATATTACAGTAGTTCATTCAAGGAATTAAATGATCACTAATCTCATTCTTAAATACATATGGCTCCCAACTACATTGAGTTACATTGTAACCATCATCATCATAAAGTCCCACAGAGTTTAAGAGATTTTTGGCGATTACTGGTGTAGGGAAGCTATCAAACTCAATATAAACACAGAACATCTAAATCATCCTTGGTGGGTAACATACTCATTGCACAAGCTTTCTTTGCACTTTCGAATCTGCTTAGCACCATAAAGGGGACAAAAAAAACCCCCAAACCTAAATCCACAACATATATGCAACAAAACAATGTTGTTTGCACCTGAAACAGAAAAATTCAACCCATCTTCTCCTGAACTCCCCCTGCCCTCAGCAAGACATCCTGCTTCCTACCCTTCCATGCAAATAATGTCTGGTGTTTAGAAAACCTAGGAATGTGTGTCCTACTTCCAGTCTCACACCTTAACCCCAAACATAGTCCTTCACTGCAGATTCCTGCCCTACCTAGCCAGTATTTTACCCTCCCTATGCTGCTACTTCTTAATCCCTTATATTAGTCTCATAAAAATGCAGAGGAGGTACATCGTTTAATACACTGTCATGGACAGATATGTACAATAACACCCCAAACTTACATTTGTCACACATGTGGGAAATACTGAACATGCATTTAGTTTCTGATCAGTCACAAGAGTCTGAAGAAGCAGACTTTGTTGCTGTATTAGGGGTGCTGTGCAAGGGGAAGAAACTAAGGTCCAGTAGAGGAACTTAAACTGAAGTGACATTACGTATGTCTTCAGAAACACAAAAAGATTCACTGTTTCAACCTCTAAAATGTATCTGGTTTATGGATCTACAGAAAGTATTTTAAAGATATCTGCAGAATACTTATCTTTCAAACTACCTTTCTGGACAAGCAAGAGTGGCCACAACGCACATGCATAATTTTTTCTCAACATGCCAAACTGTCATCCTCTGAGTGTGCTATATGTTAGCCACAGGAGCATGCTGTAAGGTCAACTGAGAGAGCCAACCTTCCATCCCAGAGTTTTAATAAGCAATCACTTCATTATCATTGCATCATTAGAACTCGTCCTCCTCCACGTAGCCTACAAGAGGAAGAATGCCAGAGCTCTAAGTGAGCAACGAAGTCATGAAGCCAGCCCAGTCTGACAAGCACTCATGGCAGCAGAAGGGTCACACAGGTTTTTCTTCTCACTACAGGCAAAAAAATGCAATGGCACAGCTAGTTACACAGCAGTGAAGAGAAGGACAATCATCTTCCATCTAAACTGCTGTCTATTATTTTGAGCAACAAGAAGTCATCTGTAAACTCAAAAAGTCACATTAAGCATTCTTGTTCGCATCATCATAATTTTTGAAAGCAGAATCCTGGATCTTTTGATTCTTTACCTTCAGTAAGTAACCAGACCTTCACTTCATGTCTAGTGTGTTTATCAATCCCTACAACACAGAGACACTTACAGTATTAAGCTAATATAAATATCAAATTATATTTAAACACATCCTCTCTCTAGTGATAACTATCACAACAATAAATCATTCTTAGAATATTTAAACAAACCAAGGTTGGTGAAAAATTACAAAGATAATTGTCTAAAATCATTCAAGTACCATACTTCCAACTCTAAAGGGCTTCTAAGTATCTTTTCTGATTTAAGCATAAGGCTTGGTTAAACCAAGACTTCTGATAGTCACTTAGTATTCAAAAACTTGCTTTCAATACGTAGGTTTGTCTTAAGAGAGAAAAAAATCCACATACTCAGAAGTGATGGCATCCTTCCTTGTGTCCTCAATCCCTCTCACGATATTCTTCCTTTACTTGATGCTGCAATTCAAGCCAAATGCTCATGCAAAATCAGTTCATCTGCACTGAAATGAACATTTCAACAAAATATAGAGTTGGAGAAACTGAGGTATAGAAAGCTTTTGCTGTAAACCAGGAACAGAGCACAGCTTTGATATAGGGCTAAGCTAAACATCCTTGCTACAACTCTGCAAGTCGGAAACTTCTTGCTCCCTCATTTTAACTTCTCTGTCACAGATGCAGTAAGCTACTTACAGGCAGCAAGATGGTAAGGAACTTAAATGATCTCTCCCATCACGAAAGCGTAATGCTTCCCTATGTCAGGACTGCTGACACCATAGCTGGAAGGAACCCTACTAGTTTTGCAATCTCTTTGCGAGACAGGGAAATGATAAACTCAAGTTAATTCAACAGCAAATCATCGTATTCTTACATCTGTCCTCAACCCTCAGAACAAATGCTATCACAAGGGTATTAACCGTCATGCTTCTCAGAAACGCTTCTAGGTAGATCACTTCTAACAGCTAAAACAAAACTTCTTTGCAGGTACTCACATCAGGCTCTACGCCTGAACATTTTCACTACTAGTGACAGAGCAAACGCAAATATTCAATTGTAGCTCAGTGCTTACTGCCTTACCTGCAATTCTACCTCTAGCAAAGTAACTGAATTTGTAAGTATTAATCCTAATTGTTCAAACTGGCATAACAGTAGTAACACTGCAGAAACAAAGCATTATATGAATACATCCATAAATGAGAAACTAGTAGAGGAATACTGATACCAATGCTGTCCTGTACCTTTTTCAATACCTAATTCAGGGAATTAATACCTAGAGAAGCGGGTGGGCTGGGGAGTGAACAAAAAACAAAAAAAGAAAAGGAAGCAAGAAAACCCAAACAAATTCCAATTAGATTAATTTTTCATCTAGGAGTTCCCTTACAACCATCTTCAAAAACAACTTCAAACATCCCATTTCATCTTAGCATCATAATACAGCAGGACAACAAGACTGTATCAAAAGGAAAACAAATGGTAATATCATTCTGAGCAGTCTGGTTGCTGCAGCATGTCTTCTGCAATCATGATCAGTCAATCAAGTCAAGGAGCAACACTTGCTGATCTGTCTGTTACCTGGACATCAGAGCTATTAACTATGCACTTTTCATATGTTCCCTTAAAGAACTTTGCAGAAGTTTAAATCATTAAAGCTAAAGTTACATGTCAGACACCCTTTTGCTAAAAATATCTCTGTTGAGGATTATCAAAACAAAGCTATGTATTCTTGATCAAATCTCCTCTTTGCCCAAATACCCAAAACACCCAGAGACTTGCAAAATAAAATAAAGTCATTACAGAGCAGCTGTTTCCAATACTTTAAGACTTACTTGAACAACCTACAAATTCTGGTAAACTGACTTCTAATTTGTAGAGCTCTAATTTGCAGGATCTAACTTGCAGATCCTATAGGATCTAAAAGCTTGTTAGATGTTGCAGATTAAGTATTTACATCTAGTATTTCTTTTATGCACAATATGTCATCTCCTCAATCACTGTGCTCTAGCATCAACAGTAGTAAAGCAGCAACTGATGTGTATTAGAGCACTCGTAGTGTTTGAAAAAAAATTAAAATAGGGAAATTTTGATGGCTGTTCTTAAGCTTTCTGCATGTAAATCTGTCTGATCTAGCCCTTTATCAGTGAAACAGTTCAGGTTTCATCGGGCGTTTTCTTCAGTGAGATACTGACTACACACAGAATTGAGATCACTGAGGTTGAGATCATCTGTGGTATAGGCAAGAATTCCGGTTCCAACCCCAGTGAAGTCAGAATAGATGCACACACAGAGAGTAATTCTTATTTGGGAAATACAGTGAGATTCTTGATTACAGACTAAAAAATCTTTAGTCTACTCAAAAAACAAACCAACAAAAGGAAATTAAACCCACCCTACCCAGCAACACATGGCATTTCTCAACACTGTAACTCACTTGAATATCTTCAACTGTTTAAACTAAGTATCTGCTATGCATACATTTACCAAAGATGGTCAGCCCCAATAAAATGTTTTAGAAGTTGAGCAGATGTTAGATTCCTACAAAAATGAGGTTCTAGAACACAGTGCTATGAGTATGACAGGAAGGAGAATCTTTTTGACATACATATTTTGCATGAGGCTATAAACTATGGAGATTATTTAGAACTATTTCACCTTTGAACAGAGCTCATACACATACTTGCTTCTACAGCAAGTCTCAAATCTCGTCATAACGTGAATGGCCACTCCAAACAGTAGTTCCTAAAGATACACTGAGGGTCAACAAAGAAGAGCATCTAGGTTGCCTACTATACAAACCTGGAGAGTAAGAGAGCTTGTAACAGGAGAGTTCCACCCATTTTCCATTTACAGTCAGTGGAGTTGCCCATTGATTTGAATGGAAGAAGAACATGCATGCCACTCCTTTTTGTAGAAAATTCTTAAAGAACATGGAAGTTTCTGCATTTTGTCACTCCTGAGGAAATTTGGTACTGAACAACACCTGCACGCAATGAGTATCCAAATGAAGAAGTTATAAAGAGCCAGTTGCCCTTTATTTAAAATGCCCAAAAAACTTGCTGTACATTCATTTGAGAGAAGCAGAACCATCAGGAATCCCACAGCCACATAATTCAACATCTCAAGAACCATAAACATCAATAAAGCCTGAGCATCATGTTGAGAAGAACCACACTTGTATTGAAAATGAGGTCGAGAATACTGCACAGTTACAATCACAGAGACTAGGATTTCAAAGACACTTTCTTGCAATAGAACAAGCTTGGATTTTAAAAAATACAATCATTATGTACAGCAAAAAATGCGGCCGTAAGACCAGCCTTAAAGTAAGGCCTTGTTTACACATTTTCTGCACTGTCAGGAAGTATTTTGCCTGGGAATGTATTTGTTCTTCCAAATCAATTAAATATTTGCAATTCTCACTTTGAAAAGAGCTGTATACCACCTTTGTATTGACACGGATATAACATATTCCCACAGGGAAAAGGAATAAAAGAGTACCTTTATATTGATACATTTTCCTCAAGTGTAGAAGCTAATATAGCTTTCATTATTCGGTCAAGTTAAAGCAGTATTACTTTTTTTCTATTTTATAGACAAGGCCTATGTTTAACAAGCACCAAAACACTTTAGAGTATTTGGAAGATCAGACTACTGAGCTTTACTTTTTGTACTGTCCTCACCAAGTCATAGAGAACATTGAACACCTAAATACATTCAAAACTCTGATTAGACCCATGCCGTGGTTTCTTAAATGCTTCACTGTTTAATGAACACATCTTTTTGGCAAGAAATAGAATGTATCTACAGAAAAGCCTAGCATAATCTGGAACTTACTAGGCTGGCTTCAGCTGCTCTGCTAGCCTGAGAAAAACTGGACTTTATGTGCCGCTGTGTGCCACAAACACCCATTTTTGCATTATTCTTCAGTCACAACACAGGCAGTAGAGAAACAGGAGACACTAGAAAACATGAAGAATCTGTTGTGTGTAAGGGAGAACAGAATAAATACCTGTTTTTATTAAACAGAACAAGTTGCTTTCAATACACTGATCTAGACCAAGGCCTGTTGGGTCTAAAAGCTCTGTAATCCCACTGAATTTAAGGCAAAATTGAAACATAGCAATAGCTGAGATGTAAATTTATGGCATTTTTTTGTTCTTAAACTTCAGATATGAAGCTTTTAAAACTACAGACATGGTGGCAGTCAAGCTTTCTTAGTTTTCAATGCAGTATTTGTGTTAAAAGAAACCTCTACTAATAATAAGCATTACCCCCCTGCATTCTAAAATGGAAGTCTTCAAAGAGCTCGCTTCTAATTAATTTTTAAAGATTTCTGGAAAATAAGCTGCAAAGCGTTTTTCAGTTTTCACTTAAAAAGGGAGGGCTGGTTCAATTTGTCTATTATATGAAGGCCCAAACAGAAGTTGAGGGACTGTCTCCTCCAAATCTCTATTTTTAACTTTGATTGTATCAGTGACTGACACAACCTGGCTGACTGTATCAGAACAGGTCCTTGCTGTTTTGAGGAATATATGTGAGCTCAGAAGAGACCCCCATGGGATTTCAATACATAGAGTTAAACTAATACTAAACACTGTTCTTATAGTGCTGAAGCAAAAAGTTTTCGTACTTAAAATAGAAATTATCAGATTCACAGCAGGAATCATGGCAGTTAGCTTTCAGTTGGCCTGATTAAAAACCCCTCACAAAAACCCTTTATACATCATTGCTCAACTTTTGGTTTAATGTTGTAAGATAATTTCAAGTCTTCTTGGGATAGTGGGTTAAAAAAATAAAGAAAAAAGAGAGACTTGCAGGTTTTTTGTGCTAATCTTTAAAGAAGGGGTTTAGAGGAAGATAATGGACTTGAACTCCTTAGATCTTTCAAATTACAGAAGGTGCAGGTCTCTGCAAACTAGGAAAGATATATTGGTCTGATGCATAATTTTAAAGACATTAGAAGCTTAAATTTTATAAATAATCGACCTTTAGAATTTTACCCCAATAAATGCTGCTCCCAGTAAAGAATAAGGGCCTAATCTGACAAGGCCTTTAGCATTAAAGCCACACTACCTTCCTAAAGCTGCCTACTGAATACAGCTTTCCACTCATATGCTGCCATCACATAGGGTCAGGACATAAACACAAATGAAAAACTGTAATAATAGGTAAAATAACAATCTTGTGGTCTTTTCTTTTTTCTTTTTAAACACTGTCCTTAGCTAATCGAGCCCCCCTACCTTTCACTTCTATTAAGATACAAACCAGGATTAACAGCCTATGTGAAAGTTAGTGTTTTGTGTAATACATAAAAGCGCACAAATTTGTTTTCTAAAAAACAGCATCTGTATTAAAATTCTTAAAATGGATAGACATCTCTTGAATGCATGTCTGGAATTAAAATGACAGTTGTTAGAATTTTCTTGGTACATCACAATGATAAGATTTCCTTCTTTGCTGGCTGGAGGTACATTCCACAACAAAACCAAAGGGCGGGGGGGAAGGAAAACAAAAAAGCCCTCCTCCCCCCAAAAAATCCAAAAGGCTAAATTCTTGTAAATTTGAAGTAAATGAAGCCCGAACTTGCAAGACACGGAAATAACAGTTAAAAGGCTCAGATGGAAATAAGAAATAAATTCCACTGACAATAGGCCCTTTTGTCCTGGTTTGTTCGGTATGATTACTGCAAGGAAACTGTTAAGTAGTTTTTGGAGTAGTAGATAATGGGATTCTGTGGAGCTTTCACAGGTTGGCACCGGCTGGAACAGCTGAGTTTTGAAGGCACTCTATAGACACAGGGTTGCTGTTGGCCCTGCATCACATATAGGAAGTCTTTGCACTTTAGAGAGCTAGTCATCAAAATCAGTTATTGCCAACCTAAAAAAAAAACCCTCAGAAGAAAAACCACAAAAAACACCGCTCCCACCCACCAAAAGAAAAATTAAAATGAAAACGAAATCACACACACACACCCCCCTAAAAAATTGTGCAGATTTGTAACATTTTCACAGCTGATTTTAAAAAACAAAACCCAGGGAAAACCCAACACGCTACCACTCTCCTGCAAACTCCCATCCGATACAGCAGGTAAACAGAATAGGAAGGTATCCCACGGCTCGTCGCAGGCGCTCCCCAGCAGCCCGCGCCAGGCTGTCGCAGGGTCCGAGTTCGTCCCGGGTCACACGTGCAACGCCCCGGGCCGGGCGCCGCGGCACAACCCCCGACTTTGCAACTTTGCATAGCGATCCTCGCACCGGCGAGGCGGGGAAAGGGGGGTCCGCTCCCCACGCAGGCCGGGGCAGCTCCTCGCCGGCGTCGTCCTCCCGGTGCCACAGCGCGGGGCAGCACGCCGCGGTGACACCGACGGGAGATATGCCACGACCAGGACTGGACGAAACGTACATGCCGAAAAAAGCCACATTTCCAACACTATTTTTTTTTTTTCGGGTTTTTTTGTCTGTGTTTTGAATCCCTTCGGTGTCGGCGGCCGCCGAGGGCAGCGCGCCCGCCCGCGGGGCCGCTCCCGCTGCTGCTCCGCTCCCGCCGAGCCCCGGCCCGCCGCCGCTCTCAGAGGATGGCGCAGGAGGAGCAGCACTGCTCGTCCCCGTTGGGCTGCGAGGCGTAGTTCATCTGCCTGACGATCTCCGCGAAGAGCTCGTCCACCGAGGCTTTGTTTTTGGCCGAGGTTTCCATGAAGGGGCAGCTCCACTCCTCGGCCAGGGCTTTGCCCTCCCCGAAGGAGACCTCCCGCTCGCCCTCCAGGTCCACCTTGTTGCCCACCAGGATCATGGGAACCCTCTCGTACCTCTTCACTCGGATGATTTGGTCCCGCATGGGCTTGATGTCCTGGAAGCTTTGCTGGTTCACCAGACTATATACCAGGATGAAGCCCTGCCCGTTCTTGATGTAGAGGTCCCGCATGGAGGCGAACTGCTCGGTGCCAGCCGTGTCCAGGATCTCCAGCACCGACGGCGAGGAGTCCACCTCGATCTCCTTGCGGTAGAAGTCCTCAATGGTGGGGTCATACTTCTCGATGAAGGAACCCGTCACGAACTGGACGGTGAGGGCGGACTTGCCCACGCCGCCCGAGCCCAGCACCACCACCTTGTACTCCCGCATGGCTCCCGGCGCGCCGCCTCCCTCGCCTCCCGCTCGGGGCTGCCGCTTCCCTCCCGCCCTCGCGGCGGGCGGAGAGAGGGAGGGAGGGAATGAAGAGGAGAGGGAGGGAATGAAGAAGAGAGGGAGGGGCGCGCCCGCCCCGCCGGGCGCTCACTGGCGCCGCGCAGAGCCCTCCGGGGCGGGGAAGCGGCTGCCGCGCCTCACGGAGCCGCTCCGAGCCAGCCCCGTCGCTGGGCAGGGCAGCGCCGCGCCCAGGGGGCGGGTGCCGGGCCCAGCGCGCCGGCTGCGGCGCCTGCGCAGGGGTAGGTAGCTGCCGCCACCGCCGTTCGGCGGGGGGGGTAGTGCGCCAGCGCTACTAGCCCCGACCCTACGGCGGAACGGTGCTGCCGCTGCCCATAGCACCCCGCCCTGCTCCGGCCCGGCCCATTGGCTCTGGCCCGCCGCCGGCCGCCCCTATTGGTTTCCCTGCGGCGGGCAGTCGCGCGCGCAGCACCGCGCCTTGCTCGTCAGGCAGCGTCGCCGCCCGGGCGGAGCGGGGCGGGCTCTCGGCGCGGTGTGTGTCTCTTGCTGCCCGCCGGCCTCTAGGGTGTGGGGCGCTCTCAGTCAGGAGCGGGGTGTGCACGGGGCCGCGCTGGCCCTGACCAGCTAAGGGAGAAGGGCGGCGGGACCGTCAGCCCCAGGTCCCCTACCCCCTTATCGGCGGGGGGCACGGCCCAATTGTCTCTCTGCGGTCTCTCCCGCCATATCGGCCCTCGCCAGGGAGCGAGGCACTTCTCGCAGCCGGCGCCAGAGCAGCTGCCGATGCCTCCTGCTCCTCGGGGCTGTCGCCTCGGGAGCTTGGCGTTTAATGGCACCTCGGCCCCCGCGGAGGCAGCGTGAGCGGAGCGTCTGCTCACCCCGTGCGGGAGGCCTTGGCCGATGTTGGGGGTCTGAAGCAGCCCCCATGGCTCCTCAGCCGCTCTCTCTGCCTGGCTGATGGTGCCCACTACCTGTTAGGGAAAACCGTTCCCGGTGGCAAAGGCGCTCTCAGCCCTGCGGCTCCTAGGGAGAGGCGGACGCCCCTGACCGGCCTGTTGTCTCCTGGCCACCCGCCTCAGGAGGGACAGCCCTGAGCTGAGGTCCGGTTGGCAGCGGCCTCTGGGGAGCCTCTTCTAGGCTTTGGTATTCTCCACATCCACCTGAAGTCAGGACCAGGTGGTCTTTCAAGCTGAAATGTGGTAATTGTCAGATGTTGATGCAGTTCGGGCTTTGTGGCCCTTGAACTACAGTTTAGCCAGTTGAGTCACGTGGACTGGCTACTTGCCACTATTTGTAGAAGTCATCCCCTGGGCTTCCTATCAATCAGACATTCATTTCAAGAAAATATCATTAGCTATTTTGGCACCCTCTAGTCTTTGGTTTTATATCTTTCCCAGTTCTTTAATACTCTCAGTATTTAAGAGAGTAGTTGTGGCATGTATGCCCTTTCTAACACACCTTCTTGTTTAGAAACCTAATTTAAACACTACTTGGGAAACAGGCAGTGGTAGACAAAGAGGGTTGCAGTAAGTTTTGTAATCAACATTCTGTTACTCCTGACTGTTTTTACAGAGGCCAAGTTCTGCTAAAATTATTTTTGCCAGAATTCACAGTGGGGATTCGCTCTGCTGGATCTGGATGCACTGCATCCCCATGGTCACCTGGTGAGTACTGTATTTCCACTGATCCTCTGCTGAGCACCATATCTCTGGTGATCCTGTCCTCAGGAGCTTAACTAAAATCCTCTCCTACTGTTTGTGTAAGGCTTTGCAGGTGAATCCACTCCTGAGGAATACTAAACTTGTGTTCAAGCAACCCTGCTGTGAAGTGGGCAACAGTTTAAACAACTTCCTTAAACATATCACATATCTGAAACCTGTCCCTCTCTGTGTTCGGTTTGTAGATGTAGTTATGCCCTGTACCTGTTGAGAGTACCCATTGGGATGCTGGTCTGTCAGGCCTCCACTTGATTTCTCCTAGGTGCACAGTCTTCTCTCTCACCTGCCAAATTTCTCAGCTGCATGCTGATTCTGACCTAGTTCAAGGTGCTAAACAGATCAGTCTGGAATGTTGATCAGATATTGCAGCTCACACTGAATCTTGAGGGCTGGGATTCGGCCATATCTCTGTACTAGACTCTGCTTGCTAACCCCATTACCCTTCACTTGTGACAAACCTGTAGGCCATCTTTTTTCTGGGGCAGTACTACAGTCCTTCATTCTTCAAAAAGACCTCTATGGGTACCTACCACCTCCATCTCTGTCAGTAAGTCGCCTCCCACTGACTGCTCAGCTCCTGCACAGACATGCATAGATATTGGGTTTGGAAACAAAGTAACAGCTCACTAGGAGGCTTCTGAGGCCTTTCACCACCTTTTCCTGTTTCTTAGCTCTCTGCCTCTCTGATTCCCTCCTCTAGAAGTGTTTGGAAGCAGAGCTAGCACATCACCCCCGGACAGTGCACTCCCACCTTTATGTAAGTGAGCCAAAACCTGTCATGAGCCAGCAAGTGCTTGCCAAGTTATCTTAAAAAACAGCTATAAAAATTGTGTGAAAGCTATGGTATAGCTGCAAAAATATTTTCTTGGTCTGTGCTTTGCTAATGCTGCAGTAAGGTTTTGGGTACAGTGTGGATTTCCTTACCCTCATCACCTCTATAGCAAACCCACTTTTAAATTACTTACATTACACTTATCCCCAATGTGGCAGTAGCCATATAAAGACCAGCCAATTGTACTGTTGGTTTAAAGACAGTCTATTTAATACCAGTTGACCATTGAATCATGTTTTATTCTGCAGTGACAGAATATGATTATATTTTTTTGCATTCCATGCTATGCTATTAATTGCTACTCTTTCTGAAGAAGGAAATGTGTTCAAAGTAAAAACTGACCTCTATGTTGTTGAGTTTAAATATGATATTATTTCTCAAGTTCCCATCCTCTACTACATATGTTAATTTAATCTGTCTTGTTACCAGCCAGTTCTAGGTAATCAGTTAGTCTGCAGTGCTGCTTTTAGACATTTGAAGTCCATGAAATAACAGCAAGGAGTCTGTGTGAAGTAGCTAAAGGAAGCAAGTCTGGTTTTGTTAGAAATAAATTTTTTGTGCATGGCTACAGACTGCTAAGGGGATGTGTCAGTTGAAAATCCCTGGCTAAGGGTTTACACATTTAAGTTAAATCATGAGAGTATTCAGCACCTAATTTTTTAATTACGAAGCACACATTATATTAGGTTCTTGTACTTCATGAATGGTACCATGGTTTAGATTCAGGAATAAACGAAAATTATCCTGAAACAAGCTGTATTTGGGCAACACAAAAATGGTACAATGCAGTGGAATCTAGGCAAAATATAATTACCAGGCAGTTGGCTGCATTAATTGGATTTTCAAAATAATCAAGTATATTTTAAAAACACTTTCAAGATGATTTGATACTATTTTAAAAATGTCAAAATAAAAATCAGCTGAAAAGCATAAATTTGGTTACTAAGCAGTTTATGTACAATATTTACATATGTAACTAAACTAGCTTTTGCTGCATTGATTAACCCTGCTCATTCAGTAAAACTACTTATATGACCTAAGATTAGTTTTTTTGCATAGTTTAGAAAGGTCAAGTCATTGGCTGCTTCTGTTACAGTTATTTTTGGCTGTACAAGTGTCAGCATTATAGAACTACAAAATGTGGGTTTTGTTTTTGTTTTTCAAAAACACATTTCACTTGTTATAGGCAAAGATTAAACTTAAGTGTAGTTAATCAGTAGTTAAATCAGTATCACATATTAGATCTAAAATTTTGTTACGGTGAATGTCTGATAACAAGAAGATTTAGTGTATGTCTCTTGTTCTGAAACAATTACTTTAGTTTTCTTTATTTAATTTGGGTTGCTTCTGTTGAATAGTGGTGGTGCATTTATCACTGCACAATGGAGAGACTCAGCCATTGTGCCTAAAAAATTGCTGGCAAGCTTTAACCAAAAATTAGCAAGAAAGATTTATGTGAGGGGCATAAGCTTGTTTTAGGAGCAATACTGGAAACAGCTGACTACTTTTGAAAATCTGTCTGCATCCTGGCAATGCTGAGTTGAAGATCTCTGTCTGCCTATCTTCTCCTACTTCATTCTTCTTTTCTCCCATAACAGTAACCCTCAATAGTGATCAGAAGGTAATGAAATATATTGCTGTGATAAAGTATTCTGCTCTCATGCCATGCCCAGAAAGCTGTGCAAAAAAGCTATATGTTTTTGTGTCCAGGTTAGAATCATAGAATAGTTAGGGTTGGAAAGGACCTTAAGATCATCTAGTTCCAACCCACCTGCCGTGGGCAGGGACACCTCACACTAAACCACGTCAACCAAGGCTCATCCAACCTGGCCTTGAACACCACCAGGGATGGAGCATTCACAACTTCCCTGGGCAGCCCATTCCAGTGCCTCACCATCCTTACAGTAAAGAACTGCTTCCTTATATCCAATCTAAACTTCCCCTGTTTAAGTTTGAACCCGTTACCCCTTGTCCTATCACTACAGTCCTGTCCTGGTTTAGCAGTAGCAGTCATTTTTTCTGCTGGTGCAGCACTGTGGTTTTGACTTTCGGCCTGGGAAAAATATTGATAAAGCCGATGTTTTCAGTTGCTGGTCAGAATGTTTACCCTGACCAAGGACTTTGTGAGTCTCATGCGCTGCCAGGGAGGAGGAGAAGCCGGGAGGAAGCAGGGACAGGACACCTGACCCAAACTAACCAAAGAGGTATTCCATACCACAGCACGTCATGCCCAGGATGTAGAACTGAGAGTTCCCGGAAGGGCTGGATCATGGCAGGGTGGGGGTGAGGTACCGGTTGGTGAGCGGTTGTATTCTCTTGCTTGTTATTTCCTTTATCATTATTACTATTAGTGGTAGCAGTAGTGATTTGTGTTATACCTTAGTTATTAAACTGTTCTTATCTCAACCCGTGGGAGCTGCATTCTTTTGATTCTCCTCCCCATCCCTCCAGGAGCGGAGGGAAGAAAGGTGGGGGGGGAAGTGGACTTCGTGGTTCTGATTTATGGCCTGGGCTTAAACCATGACAAGTCCCTAATGAAGAGTCCCTCCCCAGCATCCCTATAGCCGCCCTTCAGATACTGGAAGGCTGCTATGAGGTCTCCACGCAGCCTTCTCTTCTCCAGGCTGAACAGCCCCAACTTTCTCAGCCTGTCTTCATATGGGAGGTGCTCCAGTCCCCTGATCATCCTCGTGGCCCTCCTCTGGACTTGTTCCAGCAGTTCCATGTCCTTTTTATGTTGAGGACACCACAACTGCACACAATACTCCAAGTGAGGTCTCAGAAGAGCAGAGTAGAGGGGCAGGATCTCCTCCTTCGACCTGCTGGTCACACTCCTTTTGATGCAGCCCAGGACACGGTTGGCTTTCTGGGCTGTGAGTGCACACTTCTGGCTCATGTTCATTTTCTCCTTGACCAACACCCCCAAGTCCTTCTCCGCAGGGCTGCTCTGAATCTCTTCTCTGCCCAACCTGTAGCTGTGCCTGGGATTGCTCCGACCCAGGTGTAGGACTTTGCACTTGGCATGGTTAAACCTCATAAGGTTGGCATCAGCCCACCTCACAAGCGTGTCCAGGTCCCTCTGGATGGCATTCCTTCCCTCCAGCGTATCAACCGAACCACACAGCTTGGTGTCATCGGCAAACTTGCTGAGGGCACACTTAATCCCACTGTCCATGTCACCGACAAAGATGTTGAACAAGACCGATCTCAACACCTGAGGGACACCACTTGTTTACTGGTCTCCAGCTGGACATTGAGCCATTGACCACAATTCTTTGCATGTGGCCACCCAGCCAGTTCTTTATCCACCGAGTGGTCCATCTATCAAATTGATGTCTCTCCAATTTAGAGACAAGGATGTCATGTGGGACAGTGACGAACGCTTTGCAGAAGTCCAGGTAGATGACATCAACTGCTCTACCCCTGTCCGTCAGTTCCGTAGCCCCATCATAGAAGGCCACCAAATTGGTCAGGCAGGATTTCCCCTTAGTGAAGCCATGCTGGCTGTCACCAACCACCTCCTTGTTTTTCATGTGCCTTAGCATGCCTTCCAGGAGAATCTGCTCCAAGATTTTGCCAGGCACAGAGGTAAGACTGACTGGTCTGTAATTCCCTGGGTCATTCATTTTCCCCTTCTTGAAAATGGGGGTTATATTTCCCTTTTTCAAGTCATCGGGAACTTCACCTGACTGCCATGATTTTTCAAATATGATGGACAGTGGCTTAGCAACTTCATTCGCCAGCTCCTTCAGGACCTGCAGATGGATTTCGTCAGGTCCCATGGACTTGTGTACATTGAGGTTCTTAAGACGATCTTGAACCAGATCCTCTCCTACAGTGGGCCTAGGGTCTTCATTCTCACAGTCGCTGTGCCTGCCTTCCAAGACTTCAGTGGTGTGGTCAGAACATTTGCCAGTGAAGACCAAGGCAAAGAAGTCATTCAGAACCTCAGCCTTCTCCAAATCCAGGGTAGTCAGTTCTCCTGATAGCTTCCAGAGAGGGCCCACATTGTCCCTAGTCTGTCTTTTATTTGCTATGTACGTATAGAATCCCTTCCTGTTATCCTTAACATCCCTAGCCAAGTTCAATTCTAACTGGGCCTTAGCTTTCCTAACCTGGTCCCTAGCTTCCTGGACAACATCCCTGCATTCTTCCCAGGACACCTGTCCTTGCTTCCAGCTTTTATAAGCCTCTTTTTTCCTTCGAATTCTCCTCAGCAGCTCCTTATCCATCCAAGGAGATCTCCTGGCCCTCCTGCTGCACTTCCTTCTAGTTGGAACACCACACTCCTGAGCTTGTAGCAGGTGATCCTTGAATACCAACCAACCGTCTTGGGCCCCCCTGCTCTCTAGGGCTATATCCCATGAAACCTTACTAAGCAGGTTCCCGAAGAGGCCCAAGTCTGCTCTCTTGAAGTCCAGGGCAGTGAGCTTGCTGCACGCTCTTCTCACTGTCCTGAGGATCTCGAATTCGACCATCTCATGATCGCTGCATCCAAGGCTGCCCTGGAGCATTGCATTTCCAACGAGCCCTTCCCTGTTGGTGAGCACAAGGTCAAGCATGGCACCTCTCCTTGTCGGCTCCTCTATTACTTGCAGAAGGAAGTTGTCTTCCACACAATCAAGGAACCTCGTGGATTGCTTGTGCCGGGCTGTACCGTCCCTCCAAGAGATATCAGGGTGGTTGAAGTCCCCCATAAGAACAGGGGCCTGCGAGCATGAGGCTGTTCCTATCTGTCTATAGAGTGCTTCAGCCACAGAGTCCTCTTGATCAGGTGGTCTGCAACAGATCCCCACAGCAATGTCTTCCATCACTGTTCTTCCTTTAACCCTGACCCACAAACTCTCTGTTGACTGCTCACCTGTCCCCAGACAGAGTTCCATACTCTCCAGCCTATCTCTAATATAAATAACAACTCCCCCTCCATGTCTGCCAGGCCTGTCTTTTCTAAAGAGCCCGTAGCCTTCCATTCCAACACTCCAGTCACAGGAGCCATCCCACCATGTTTCTGTGATGCCTATTATATTATACCCCTGTAGACGTGTACACATCTCTAATTCCCCTTGGTTGTTCCCCATGCTACGGGAGTTACATACGGGTTGTTTATAAAAGTGCACTTGTTTTCCTATGTTCTACGTTACAGAAGATTCATGCATAGGAGAGAATAGACCTTTCAAAATTCTTCATCAAAAATAATCTGGCATTCCAACAGTATTTAAATATAATAATTAACTTGTCTGCATCTTGAGTTATTCTTGATAATTCTATATGCAAATACATATCTGAAACAAGACTGCCTAATGTCTGTTTATCTTAATCCAGTGGCATTAGGTGTTCTTATTCTAGAATCAAAAAGTCTACATATGGAGCTAAGTGAGATAGTCAATTAGGGTAATTCCATAAGTAGGCTAGTTTCATCGTAAATGAAACTGTTCCCTCTGCTCAATACCCAGATAATCAGAAAGAAACTGATAAGACAAATTGAGAAGTGACTCAGGCCAAAGGTGCTGCTGAATGTTGTAATTGTATTGTTTGTAGCAGTATGAGCTGGTTTCTCTCCTGACTCAACCAGCTGTGCAGTCTCCCTTTTGCCAGCTACTTCCTGAGTAGGAACTGGTTTATGCAGAATCATACTTTTACTGCCTTTGTTGGCAATCCTAGTGTGTATGTCTTCGGGAAATGTAGCCCCACTTATCACTTTCCTCTGCAAAAAGATTCTCAAATGCAACACACCCAAGTTTCATTTTATCAAGAAATAATAGCAGCTGCTGGTGGGCATAAACAAGTGTGTATATATATATATATATATATATAAAGTAAGAAAGAAAAAAAGTGACACATACACAGAAGAAAAAGTTCATTATTTCCATCAAAAGCTCTGCCAGAGATCTTATCACTGTTAAAAAAGTAGCCTGTGCTGCCAGAACTTATTGCACTTGAATTGGTGTAATAATGCCACTTTATTTTTCTTTGTGAAGAATGTGTTCAAGGACATGTTTATATACACCTCATAGATGTGATGTTTATGGCCAAAATATGCATAATTGTCAAAATGTGGGTCTATTCCTATGTTCTTTTTAATTATCACACACCTATTTACCACAGTAGCAGTTTACATAAAAAGTGATGAAGATCAGGATTTTAGGTAAGCATATGAAACAAAGAGCACACTTATCTGTTGCTATGTGCAGCAATCAAGTTTTGTGTAGGAGTAATGAAATGGCTCTTGGAACCATAAAGGTAATCTTGATAGCACTTGCATGGAAGCAGTACTATTGTATGTTAATGAAAATGGTATAATCAGCATGATTTGAAACTGGTGACTAACTCAAAAAGTAAACTTCTTGTCTGCAGTAAAAGTCCTTTTGTAGAAAAATGCATTTTCTTCATTGGCCCATGGCATTACATCACATTGCAGCATTAACTCTGCTGGCAGAAGCATTCAGAAGCATTCAGATGCAGGAAATAGTTATAATTTGGAGAATTTTCACTCTTTCCATTTGTTTAACTTCTCCATCTCCTGGCCAGGGTAAAAGAGCTTTGTCTTCTGACAAATGGCAGTGAAGAATGAATACTTGCAGCTGTGATCTTACTGTATTTCATGAGATGGGAGATATCCAGAAGTCCTAAAGAAGCAGAAAGTGGTGTTTGCAAGTCACCAGCAGGTCTTTTCTTCCAGGTGAGGAATCACTGTAGCAGTCTGCCTTTGGTCTCAGTTTGGTGGTGTAAAACTGTGGTTTTAAGTATTGGTAATTATTAAGGTCTGGGGATTTTTGTCTAACTAACAATGAGAGAAACAAACATTTTCAAAAATGAGAGTCCATCAGTGGAAGGAGGCAATCTCCTAGGTATAACCAGAGTTGTATTTCGTTCCTTTTTCATTGCCTGTAATTCCCATGAACATTGTGAAACAATAGGTAAATCCAACAAACCAGGGAGTCCATAGCCATTATGCAGATAATATGGAACTGGTGGGAGGAAGGGGTCTGGAGACAGCAGAGGCAAGTGAACCTTTCCCTTATGTACCAGAACAAGAGAAATAAAAATACTTCTTCCATTCATTGCCAAGAAAAAGTGGTTTGAACTTAGTGAAAACATATGAAAGTTTTTAATTTTTTTTTTTTTTTTTGAGGGTATTTGTAGTTTTCAGTGGACAGCACAGAATTTCCACCTAGAATGTCATTTAATCGAAGTACCAATCTGGTGAACAGTATTCTGTGGTACATTTTGACTAACCTTAATAGCAAGTGAATTCATAGCTGCTAGTGCTCTCTTTCTTCCAATTCACATTACCGTGATGCGTCTGTCAAGATAAACTCCATTTCCTGATATTATTTCTTTTAGTACTTTTTGATAACTGTGCAAAATATATCTGCCTCTGGATTCAGATGGAGCACTGAATTACTTTATCATCCCCAGCTGAAGATTTCCACCTCCACAATTAGCCCTGCGGCACAAGCTGCGTGACAGTTCCTGAAGCCACTTGGTGCACCCTGTTAGCCCAAAAGCCCTGTCAGTGGAAGAGCAGAGAGTTAACCTTGCACTGAACTGCAAGGAGCTTGTCCACAGCTTCCTTTTTTTGCCAGCTTTTTTGTAGCCTCTAGTGTAAATTCCAGTTGCAAGAGGAATGGAGGAAGCTGAACCTTAAATCACGGCAGGTGTTTGAAAAAGTAAGGTACTTAAACCAGAAGTCTTCTTTTTTGCCACTTGTAACCACATACTGTGAACGTTTACATTGACTACAAAGGGGAGGTGGCAAGTTAGGAACAAACCAAGTTGAGTTAACAAAAATCTTTGTATAAATTCACATCTTACCTGACAAATCAATGTGAGTTTGCTGACTGACTCATTGTTCTCTGTCCTGTTTTACTATGTTTTATCAAAAGTTTTAGGCTGCTGAACCAAATCGGTTAATACTGAAGGAGACTTAAAATAGCATTTCTCTGGTGGCAGTGGCTGTAAAAGACAAGCTGCAGTTTGTGTTTCCAGGTTTAAAAAGAGTTACAGAACAATCAATACACAGTCAAAGCTTTAAAACCAAATAAATGTAGGGAGTAACCATCAAGGGCTTTCGCCTGTTTTGGGGTTTTTGTTGACGGTAAGAGCTGTGCAAACAGAAGTTGCTGGTTAGGTTCTGTCTGAATCTAGCCCTACATGATTTTTTTTTTTTGGGAATGAAGCTATGACCAGACTTACAGAAGCTCAACAAAAAGGCATCCATTTTTAGGTACTTTGTCCAAACTCATGAAATATTTACAGTATGGCCCTCCAAGAAGCTGAGCATCTCGAGGTCTCACATAGGCAGGCAAGCCCCAGATCCCTCAGCCTCACCCTGATTGAGTCCTGAAGACTGCAAGGGAAAATGAATTAAACTAGGCAAGAGGAACTGCCTGCTAAATTGAGCTTTATTTTATAATATGCAGGCAAACTGCAAGGTCAGCAAAGCTCTGCAAGCCAAGTGGCCATATGGGCAATGGCAGTTCATGAAACAACTGTGCCAGATTTGGCAGCCTTGATGATGACCACATGGTAGGTCAGTGAAAACCATTTCATTGCCAGTTGTATAATTTCAGTCTTCAGTCATCTTAAGAACATGTAAGACCAGATTTTAGAAAGGATGGCATCATTTCGGCTCTGAAACTTATTCTGTTCTGTGTCTTTTGTATACACTTCTGGTATAACCAGGAGAGTTCTTATGCTATACCTTGGGTAACTGAAAAGGTTCAAGTTTAAATATTGACTGTTGTTGTTTATATGTGTGGAGACTTGTATTTGAGTATTTTGAAGCAATTTCGGTGTAAACATATCAACAAATGAGATAAGCGTTTTTTGAGAGGCTTGTGTTAGGCTCAGACTGGCATAAGTTATTTGCAGCCTCAATAGCCTTCAGATCTCTTGTAGCTCTCTATGTTAACCAAATGCCATGTTTTCTGATTGTTTTCAAAGGACTGATGCTTATAGCTTTGTTGTTTCTGGCTGGTCAAGGTTGGAAGTATCATTGTGGCCAACCACTGTTTGTGTCACCAGCCTAAATACTGTTTCATCTTTCAGGCCTTTGGCTGCTGGGCCAGATTAACGTTAATGTGGAAGCAAATAGACTCTTGCAACACCTGGCCTTTGCAGATAACCCCACCCAGCTTGACTCCAGGCCAAAGCACAAACCACCTCTGTTGTATTGACAGATGACCTCATGAGAATGAACAGAGAAGACAAAATGATGTTGATACTACTTGATCTGTAGACCATGTTTGATATCTTCAGCCAGGGCAGTAAGGAATGCTGATGTGACCACAAGCCCTTGCAGAATTTGTCTGAAAGCTGGTTATCATCATGCCTTTCTGGAAGACTGACTGCTCCCTTAGGGCTTCATCCCCCAGCTAGCTCTTGGCTGACAGACTCCTTGCCCCTCTAAGGAAACCACTGCTCTGGCTTTTCTGTAAGCTTTTCTGCATACCACAGTCCATAACTGCAACAATAAATGTTAAATATCACTTGCTGAATATAAATGCATTTCTATTTCTGTAAACTTTATTTTGTCCTAACTAGTTCCAGTAAGAATATGCAGCAGGAGTACCAACAGCAGTTTATCAGTGTAACAGCCTCCCCTGGCGTCACTGTACTGCTCAAAGTGCACCAGTAAAAGACATCCCAAACTAGTCCTGTTGTGTGAGAAAAATATACTAGAAAGACCAGACTAAAAATTATTTGAAAGGTGAAATGATTCTGTTTGTAATCCATCACATCAGAAGCGGGAGGGAGCTGCAGCAGGCTCACAGAGACAGAGCCCACCATTCTTTGTCAGGGGGATTGTGATTTATCTGGGAATCATGTCTGTATGGAATAAGGGTAACATGGCATCAGGAGTCAATCCATAGTAAAAGGGAAAACCCACAAGTCACTTTACGTACAAGAAGAATATTCCCCTGAACAGAATTGAATCCTATTTGTTTGTACCACTTGCAGACAGCAAACAAGATACCTGGTCCCAGGATCTACTCCAGTTAATTGTACTAATGCTTCTTCATTTTGGCCAGTTCTTGATTGCTCAAGAAGAGGTGAACTTTAAGGATCTTATAGTATCTCTGAAACAGATGTGGCATTTTAGCACTGTAAGCAAAACAAAATGTCAAAATGGTCAGAGTTTTGGTTTTCATCTGTGCTTCAGAGGTTTTTGCTTGATTTTGCCCTACTAGTGAAGCCTGCAGGATACTTCACCCCATGAGATGATTCTTTTTGTGTAAAAATGAAAACTAGATACCCCATTAAAAATGGCATAGAAGTCACGAATGTTTCTCAGTTGTCCAGTTTATCAAAATCACTTAAAATTCCAATTCTCTTCTTTGGAGTGCTGGCAACCACCTTGATAGCATCAGCAAGTTTTGTATTTGGACTTCTGTTGTTCCAGACATTTATACAAACACAAACTGTATTACAAGTCTTTGGGTATCCCTTCCAGTTGTACAGCAGACTACTGATAACTACTGTGAATATAATCCAATAATATACTAATAGTGTTTTCTTACTGGAAGCTAGGAATGTAGGAAAAGCTTTTTTTCTATAGAAAACACATCAGATCCACTGGCTCCCACTTTTAATATATAAACGCTTCTGTGGATAAAAATGGAGACCGTGTAGTGATTTGCAGACTGCAATGTAGACTGCAGTGTGGTTTGTTCATATTTATGTCCGGATTTACATACAGAGTTTCTTAACAGGTTATTATCTTCTAGGTGCTTTCACAGACTGCTTAATGAAGTGTTGTATTCAGCCAGATATGCTGACACTGAGGTGACTGACTAATGCAAGTATATCTGTACAAGTCAGTTTTAATTTCATTGTTAACTAATGCCTTGGTATCTGTCTTTGTACAGCAAACAACGTATTTCATAGTTTACATCAGACTGAATTCTTCTCCACATATAAACAAATACATTCATGAAAACAGGAAAGTAAACTCTGTGGGGTGTTTCTGGCTGCAGCGACAAATCCATTATAAATAGTTTTCTATTGTTATTTTTTTTTAAACTAAACCATCGATCACCTAAAGCAAGAACAGCTGGGGGTCTGCATGGCCTGGAGAAGCATTTGGAGGAGGGTCTGGGATCTTGTGATTGCTGAGATCTGGAAAGAATGGGCCAGTTCTTTGTGTCATGAGCTCATTCTGCACTGTCATTGCTTAAAATAATGATTTTAAAGCTCCTTTTAGTCTTCCTGATAAAAGACTTCCCTCGCCCCGGAAGCAGTCCTGTGGCAGGCTGTCAAAGAAAGGGTAAAACATTAAAAATATTCCCAGTTAGTTTCACTCTCAGTTAACTGGAAGCAGAAGAGTCTCTGATCCTTATTTTGCACGTGGCTGGTCCTGGCACTTCCTTCTGGCCAGGGTGAGGCACTGGCGTTTGAGGAAGAGGCTGATCTGGCTGCTCCTGGTACATCTCGCCCAGCTGGCTGGCTTGGTAAGGCTTGACAGCAGAAGGACAAAGGCTTTTAGGGAGTGCAGTTATCCGTGTTTAGCAAGCGTGAGTTGTGTTTGCTCTCTGTCTGCCAGACTTGTACCTGGTGTCAGTACCTGGCTGCTGCAGTTAGTGTATACATATAAATATCACCCCGAGAGCATGAGTCATGCCTCCTGTGTAGGACTGAAAGCCATTTCTGCGACCCCAGGGAGTGGAGGGAGGGGAAGAGCACGTAATACCTGGGACATTTTATAAGGTGTGGTGCTGACTCAGGCTAGTTACAGCCAAATCTCACTATTTTCCTGAGCAATACACGGAATTAACCAGTAACAACAACAAAACCCCATGACTTACACAGCACCAAGACGCTGTCTGCCATGCCACGTCTGATCATGTAGCACCGAACCTAACATCCTGTCTCAGGAGATGGAGCTGCAGGGGCTGGGAACCACCATAGCAATGTATTTTTCTACTTCTGCAGTAACGAACACAGTGAGTGTATCTTAGCACACCAACAAACATGTGCCCTGTGGCTTAGGAGAGCCTTAAGTTTTTATGGAGGTCTGCATTGGTTCTCAGCATGTAGTTATCAAGCTCAGTCATTAAAAGATTGACATCTCTTATTAAATTGATTGCATTAAAACTAAATCTGCTTACCACTAGCACTGATAAAGAGATTACTAGATGCTATTACAAAATCAGATCATCCTACAAGAGGCACTGTGCAGAGGGAAAGAGTTGCAGCTGCAAGGGAAGACAAAAGTAGGTTTGCTGTTTTAGTGACAAACATCGCTGCTCTGAATGCTTAAAAATAATGCTATCCAAAAGACAAATTTGTTAAAAGCTGATTCTCTTCTTTTATATGTAACACAGACGTTTATTTCTATTATTAGTAGAAACATTATAGAAGCTATAATTTTATGTAATTAACTTCTCTCTCTTTTTTTTTTTTTTTTTAAACCAAATACATCAACCCCTGTGATCTCAGAAAAACAAGCTATGTTAGAAGGGGAGAACTGAACATGGAATCGAAGTCATAGTCTATTCTTGCTGATGAATGTGCTTCACAGAAAATACAGTCTGGATTTGCTTCACTCAAAAAAGAGCAGAGGCTCCAACAAGAAATATCCAGGCTATTATTAACTTTACTGTTATATAGTGAGTATTACTGTATGGGCTACTTCATAGGTGTAGTTACAATACATAAGGCCCTGGAGAAGTCACACAGTTAAATTTACTGGTGCTGTAAGAGGAATTTCACTGATGCAACTGACTCATCTAAGTCTCAGGGCCTACAAACAGCTGATACTCCCATGACTTCCCTGTAGATCAGGATGTAGCAGAGACACAAACAATATGGTTCTTACCTGGAGATTGAGGGTAGTGGTTTGAAGATGAAGAGGGTTTCTCAAATATGAAAGAACAGACTGTAAAAGAGAAGTAAGTCATCTGGAACATTAAAACCCCCCCAATAAACAGTAGTGTTATTCTTTATTGTAGATGTACGATGAGTCTACAAATAGGCTGGGTTCTTAACTACAGTTACTTCGTTTTAAAAATAACATATTGGTAGCAAAAGTAAAATTACAAAGTAAAGTTTAGTGTAGATAAAGACCAAACCACTGTTCCTACTCCTACTTACCATATGTAAAAAGCCGTTGAATGTTACAGCTATGCCAATAACTGAACTCATAGTACAATGAAATTCTGTAAATCGTATTTAAACATTGACAGTATTTAAACATTTAACACACTGAGGCTGGTGTAAATGTACTTTCTCAGCATTAGGAAATCTATTGCTTAATTAACGTTTTATGGCAGTTTGCATATGCAAAGCACTATATAAATGCCGAGTATGATTCAGTTGTCAGTATCTAAACATAAATTACATTTCACACAGGGGTTCAGGTAAGAAATTCCATAATATTTGGCAAAATGGCTTATGTATTCTGAGTAATTTTATATAAAATCAATTCATAGTGTCCATTGACTGGAAACAATATATGTGATTCTTTTAATTGAACTACTTAATTCAGCATGTAACTACTGCTGCTTCATAGTTCATGGATGAGAATTTAAGAGAGCAGCTGAAGCATATATTAGAATTTGATTAATGACAAAGGAACCATTTCAGAGGATAGAGGACACACTGTCCACTGTAGCTCATAGTACAAACCAAAAAGACGAAGTGACCGCTTTTGGTTGAATAGTAAACTGAGAGCTGGTCCTGCCCTGCCTGAACACAGCTGGTCTTGCATAGAACGAAGGCATGAGGAGGTGTGATAGATACATCTACGCTTGAGTGATCCTGCCAAATTCAAACTGCTGAGAATAATTTTTTCTGACATTCGGTTAAAGTGAGACAGTGCTTATAGCTTCTGGTTTTGTGGGGTCTTTTCCTACTTTTGATGATATCAGAGTTCTAGGGCTGAATACTGTGCTTTCTGGTGCACAAAATAAAAGCAGATGCATGACTGAGACTAGCAAGGAGTGCCTTTGCATGGTGCAGTGTAAAATACTTAAAAAAGCTCTAAGCAGGCTTGAATTTGAAGGGAGTATTGTTCCGGCGACATAATGCCTCTGGGCAGATCATGCCTCACCAGTCAGTGAAGCACTGAAGCCACCTCAGTCCTTGATAAGCTGAGGTGTTGGACCTGCTGGGCTTCGTGCTGTCCTGACACCACATGCAGGACCAAAGGCAATGGATCTGCTGACAGCACCAACAGCACAGAGGCCAGAAGCGTGCACAGAGCTGGAACTGCAGCCACCAAACAAAAATACCTCCGAAATGCCTGTGAAGGGAAGAGATGGGAAAACTGCCATTGAGGGCCATTATAGAGTATAGCTTTAGCACAGCAATTACAATGAAAAACAGGTGATTGTAATAAAATAATTACCTAATAGTGTCTAAAATTGATTCATCCAGAAATTTGTAACAGCAGAAAATGTCTTTCTGCTGTTGTTTTATGAAATAGTGTTGCTATTCACTGAAATAACAAAATGCTTCTTAAAATCGCCTTTTTTTCTCTGTGCTGAGTATCTCAAGAGACTCAGTTGCAATGCTCCAGGATGTTTGCTCATCAGAAGATGACAGCTTGAGCTCAAGGAGGAAATTATTGCAATACACAGAGTAACAGAATGGGCTCTTCTTCATTGTTTTGGACAAAATCCATGAGATTTCACTCAGAGAGCTGTAAAACTAGCCCCAAGAACTCCTGGTAATAGCTATTTCCTGAAGAATGTATTTTCTCTTTTGCCTTACTGTTTTATGCTTCTTCAGAACGGATCACTTTCAGATCCCTCAAAGCTATGAGGAAGTCCAGTCAGATACCACTGCTTGAGTGAAACCCTGATTCTCAGCACCAATTTGCGTGGAGAGAGTTCAAAGTTAGAACCCAGTCTAGTGGAAGGCCAACAGCTTAAGCTGTTTGTTCTTTTCTTATATCTTTAATTTGAGCGAGAGAGCTCTGAGACTTGTAAGACTTCTTTCTGCTATCAGTACATCTGCAGAGATAATGAGAGTGTATTACAAACATGCTATGCCTTTCCTGCATGTTTTTATTAAATACGAAATACTTCAGATGCTCCTAGTGGAGCTGAATGACTCAGGTTTGGTAATGGGATTAGATCATTGGTTCAAGACTAGTTCAGGACCGATATCCTGTAATCTGATATATGTGGCTAAACCTTGTTTGTGTCAGCGGGGTTTGGTGGAAAGATCCTGGCCTTCTCCTCTAGATCTCAATGCAGGCAGTAGAAGAACACAGACTAATAAGCAATGGCATTTAATCACTGGGTTTGCTCATGTTCTCATTTCTGTTCCCAGTTCATGTTCTCACATCATTAAATAAGTTTAAGTAATTTCACAGAGGAGGAAGACAGCTTTCTTGCTTCTGCGGTGCCTCTAGCCCTGTAGGATCCCCACAGGAATTCCTGCTCTGGCCAGTACTGTCTTGAGATACTGAAACCAGCTCTTTAGACGTGGAAGAGAAGGCACATCTCTGCTGAGTGGTGAGTCGTCAGATCATGCAGGGCTTTCAAATTGCCAGAAGCTCATAAATTTCAAAAGATAAAAGTTCATATTCGCATTGGTTGGGATAAAGATATTCTAACTATATTTTATAAGAGCACTGGTGTTGTCACCACTTCTTTCTTTTGAGGAGTTTATGGAAAGAAAATGTAAAACATAGGCTTTCACAGTTTGTGACCACTTTCACATCATCTTTGGAAGCATCAAACAACAGGAGTCCTCACTTTATTTTCCTGTCCAGCATGTAACTGCCAATGCATCCGTACTCTTTCTGCTCTAGCATTGTTTTTCCGCATCATGCATATTTTAAGACACCCCAAGGATTTAAAAAATAATCTATCTTATTTTAACATGAATGTCTAAGACCCACAGTAGATACAGAATGCCACCAGTAGTTATAGAATGCTACCTTCCCAGTATGGGAGAGGGACAATATAGTGCTCACTGAAGTTCTTCTAGACAGAGCCTTGTATGGGGGCAAAATTCTTGACCCACTTCCTAGGCTGGCTACAGATGGTTTTTGGATTTTAAGAGACTTTGGAAGGAACTAAACTCTAGAGAGTTAAATTGTGTTCATCTTCAGTTAGTTTTTCTATGATATTTTTGAATTCTCCTAAATCTGCCTGCAAGTGGTCTTGGGATGAAAAGGAAGGAGGCAAAGAGGAATGAAACATCATTATTTCTCCTGTCACAAGAACAATCCTAGGAAAAATGGAGTTTAAGGAAGTTGTATATATATAAATATATGTATATAGAAATATATACCAGGGTATTATATATTTACGTATACAAATACTAAATATATATTAAAATATATAAATGTACTATAAAGTATATGTTTGCATATGCAATGCATATTATATATACCTCTATATTTAATAGACTATATATTCCATATTAAAAATACTTATAAAATTTTTTATTCACTATGTCTTTTGATATTCTGATGCTGGGAATTACAGACATCATTCTCCTCGCCACCTTTGTCAAGATTGCTGTGACCTGAACACGCCACCACCATTTCTGCCCACAGCCAGGTCTGTCATCTCCTCCCACAAGTCCCCTTTCTCTTTCTTTCTTAGATTTTTTGTTCTTGATAGAATTGTTATTCTAGTTTCCAGCTCTTCCTAAATGACTTGCAGAAGGCAGTGACAGGTTGCAATTTTAAATCCACTTAGTTATTTTTTGGAGAATAATCCTGTTTGACAGGCTTTTCTCCCCTCCCTCCTTGTCAATAAGCACGGCTGCAGCTCAGGCTGAGCAAAGAGCAGACTAATTGTTTTGCTTGGGGACACAAATGAGAGAGATTTTCAGCTACTGTACTTGAAGCAGAAATAGCAGACCTGATGCCCAAACTCTAGCTGAAAAGTAGTTTGATTTGTTATATACTGTGAACATCTGTTAATTAATATTTGGACTGACATTTGAGTATTGTTTCACTACTGGTAAAACAGAATATGGACCTTAACCTGTTTATATTCAAGGCCCAGAAATTAGAACAAATGCAAATAAAATCACTGGCTCTATGCAAAGCTGTGATTTTATTCCTATACAATGATCTGTTAAAGATTATGAATATATTTTTGTAATTCTTATGTTAATGCTTTCCAGTATCATAAATTATGCAGTCTAATCAGCTTAAATTTTATTCCTCATGAATAAGAGGCTGACCTAAGATGAGCAGTTAGAAAATGAGTGCAGCTCTCCATCTAACCTCTGGGGCTCTGGCACCACTCTCCATCTGGGCTTGCTCTTCACTTTGCTCAAGATCACAACTGGCCTCTTTATGCAAGTGTCCCCATTTATCTCACAAAAATGCTTTTGGCAGCTTAGTTAACAGGATATGCTGGAAGCAAGCCAGGGGAGACGGAGGAATGCATGGCAGAGAAGAGGCAGGAGGCAAGCAGCGTGCTCAACCTCTTTGCTGTGCTCTGCCTTGTGACAGGGAAGGATCCCTGTCCTACAAGGTATACCAGGATATTACTGGACTGATGCAAGCATGGGCTCACTGGGTATTTGTGTGGGCTGTGGATCTGATACAGGTGTCTCTGCATTTCCACAGATGTAGGTTGCTGTAGTATATAGTATAACTAGTATATATGAAACAGCTACCCTGACTGGAAAAGAAAAAGTGCCTAGATAAACCTAGTTTATATCCATGCAGCATTATTCCATATGTGCTTAGAGAGATATGTGTACTACGTTAGCTAGCAATCAGCCATCAGGTCATGGATAGGCAGCAGTGGAGGATGACCAAAGGAGTTACAGTCCACTTAAATCATGCCATCCATCACTGGGGAAGAATGAAGGGATACATCTTTGCTAACTTAGTGAAGACAGACCCAAGCTTGCTCTGCCTGTGCTCTAAACTGGTAAGATAAATCCAATCCAGAAGCCAAATATTCACATTAGAGCCATTGCATCAAAATAGTACCCATTCCTCAGCTTGATACAGTACAGTCATGTGGCTGTTCCACTTATTCACTGGAGCTAGGTCAGACCTAGCCACAGACAACAGAAGTATGAGTCTCTGGGTGCACAACTCTGCAGACATGAATTTAGAGCTTCATTCATCCCTTCTACACACTTACAGAAGATGCTTTTATTAGAAGCTAGATTGCCAGACACCCTCACTACTCAGCTGATGGTGAGAAAGTATGAGCTTTGGGCAGATGAAGCTCTGAGTAGGTGAATGACATCTTGGACTGAATTGCTTTCTGGGGATGTCAAAAGCTAACAGGAAGGAACCTGGGGATTCATATTTGGTAACATTATGGGAGTAAGCTATTTTTGTAAAGGCTTACTTTTCCACTCAGAATATGTGCATGTATTTTTTTCCAGTGTAGATTCACAATAAAGTTGGGCTGCTCAAGAACAAGGCCAAGTCCATTAGTGTACATGCACTCTTTCTTTCTCAGACTTTGATCGCTGTTTCTCTCTCTCTTTCACTTCTGTGAACCAGGCAGACCTCAAAGCCACCAAGGTGAGTCTGTGGTGCAGCGGACATGCATCTTGCACAGGCTTGCACTGTTCAGTCTCTGAAAGTCCTGTTTGCTCAGGTGTTTGTGGATGCTTTGGGGAGCAGTGGTAAGACCAGTTGTCTGCAGAATTGAGGTGCAGATCACGCTGGTAGAGAAGGCAGCCTGACTGTGTTTCTGTTAATTGCAACAGCCCCTCTTCAGCTGAGTAGGTGCTCCCCTACCACTGCTCATGTCTTCACTTGAGGGTTGAAGTATGGGGGTGTCTGTAGATCCTGGTGCTAGCAGAGCCCCATGGTGGCTCTCCATCTCCATCACGTTTGCCCTGGGCATTCTTGCTCCTGGCCCAGGCTGGGGCTGTGAGCAAGGGATGCTCATGGGATGCCACACCCCAGGATGCTCTGGGGCACCCCGCGGTCAGGACCACTCACCACAGGCACAGCTGCCTGAGCCTAAGGCCATGGCAGGAACCTTCATCCAAAAGAGGTGGAAGGGATGGCCTTTGGAGCTAGAGCGCTCTACGAACCCAAAAACATGTGTAAGGCAAGGTAACACTGATGCGCAGAGAACTGCTGTTTGGGCTGTGACTATTTTTCTTGAAGTTTTCTTCCTAGGTTAAGCACACATCTTTCAAAAGGCACTGCCAAGCACTTGTCATTTTTTATTGCGGACAGCCTCCATTGTGACAATGCCCTTCACAAGCCAAATGAGTTTAGTCTTTTCCACTTAAGTGCTTTTGACAGGAATTTTGAATAGGTTGGAATTAATGCAATGAATGCTATGTGTTAACAAATGTTAGCTTCAGCCTAGCTAAATGATCAGTTGCATGTATTTGCACTGTTTTATCCTTTCATGTTGAAGAAGTGTGGGAAAATTAATTTATTTTATTTCCTATTGATCAGTTTAAAAGTTTTTTCCTTACTCTGTGCTCTGGGAAAGATATAAACCTAGTTATTTTGTAAAGCTAATGGAATTTTTCAACTTCTAATGGATACATCTCTTGCCATCATGTTTAAGGACCATTTGCCTCACATCCAGTTGTCCAAGTAAGCAACACACAGAGCACATACACTCTGATATGTTTGTTATTCTAGAGGGGAGAGGGAAATAAAAAATAACTTCCTGTTGCCTTTTAATTATTCTTTCCCTGCTTAAGACAGCAAATGCCATTTTGTTGCTGTAGGATAAATAAATGGGTGGGATGGTTTTTGCACTCCAGTAAGAAGGCAGCACTTTGATTAATTGTAAAACTTAATTGCAAACTGAAAAAAAATTATTAGGAAAATAAGCTAGAGGTAGTATTATTTTCTCAAGCAAGTAATAAATGCAGATGGCTTCCTCCAAATGCATAAAGGTTCCAAAGTCACATAATGTGGCACTAACTGATTTGATTCTTACATGCTGCCTGCTGAGCAGATGCATTTATACTTGTGCTTCAAACCAGAGGCTTGGTAACTAAGTGGATAAAAGCTATGGCTTTTCACCTCGGGTGCAGCTTTGGTTTAACGGTGATGTAGGGTTTGTCTTTCTCAACAGCTCTTACTCTTTATGTATTGAAGCTCATTCCTGACTTATTTACATTTCATCTATACTTAATTCACTTTTAAAAAGATTGTTTCTCTACAGTTTTCATGGACTTGTTAAATGCCTGAGATCTGATTAAGGGCAAAACATCAAGCTTAGACTCATTGTGAGATTTCAGCTCCAGGGTGGTCAAATATCACATAGAATAACTAGTGATGTGGCACAGCTGAGAGAGCAGAATTATTTCCCTGGGGCAGACAAAGGCTGGAAGCAGTGGAAGCAGAACGACCATGAAGCACAGTGGTACCTGAGCGCTGCTGTTGAAGATGCTGTATTGCTTGGGGAACCAGCAGTCAGGAGTACTCAGCATGGTACTGGGCATGGATCTGAGCATTTAACAGCCAGGTGAGGTGGGGAGGGGGTGTTTTCTGTGTGTGGACCCTGAGGGGTGGAACCCTAGGGACTGGATAAAAGCAGAGGAGCCCCACTGCTGTCTGGGGTGGGTCAGGGATGCACCTCAATTTTCCTATCAAAGGTGAAACTTGCCTTTGAAGAACAAAGCCATCCCTTCCACGGGAGGGAAAAGCAAAGAAACCCAATTTTCACTGACCTGCTATGTGTAGATATCTATGTGAAGCTGCAGCTGTAGAACTGTGATGCAACCATTTCTCACAGAATGAAGGTCTTCGGCTCATTTCTGCTCCTTCTTGGACAGAGGAGAGTGGCTGTCAGGAGGAGGCATTAGCAAGTACTTGCAGCACAGTACCAACCAGCTTTTCTTACAACTCCAGCCATGTTTCACCTGAAGACAAATGAGCATTTTTAGCTATGTGCTATTTGTGGATTGAGTCACACAAACAAAATAATCTACAGTCCTTAAAACTAAAGAATGGCTACTGTTTATGACAGTTCTCTGGGTATTAGTAAAAACTGCTGCTCAACTGATCTCAATGTGCAGCATTTTCATGTTATCAAGGCAGAGAACGAAGAGAGTGGGAGTCAGGCAGAGGGAGCTTAATCAGTCACTGCAGGCTGAACACGGTCCTTGGCACAGTGCTGGATCTCACGCTTGATAAATAATTGTGACAGATGTTGAGAAATCTGAAAGCTCATACTTTAAAGTTGTGCTAAATTCACGCAGACATGTCTACAGGATAAAAAATGAGAGTGCACTGACTGAGCCAGTCTAAATGTACTGAAATTTCATAAGTAAGTGGCTATTTAAGAACTTCTGAGTTAATGCTTTTGGAATAAGAAGTCAGAGATGTGTGTGTTTGGAGCTCGTGCAGGCACTGAGACATGGTGCAGTTCCCCAGGGAGCTTGATGGGGTGATACAGCAAGAGGGGTTTGAAACACTCTTAGGTGAACTGAGCTGCCATTAGCCTTTTTTTCTCTGCCATTATAATATCTGAGTACCAAGCTTTGTGCTTAAGCAAAGCTTATAGCTGATGGTATGTAAGAAAATCCAGACCCATCAACTATTTACATGATAGTTTTTCTGTGATTGTTCTTGCCAGCAAAAAATTTGGACTGAAATGTCCCATGGCCCTGCAGTAACAGATCTCTTCTGGCAGGAGCCCTCGGAAGAGAAGGGCGACAGGGCTTTCGTCACCTTCCCTAAGGAGCTGTCGTGGCTAAAGTGAGGCACTGTCTCTAGGCAGCATCGCTCATCTCCCATGGAGAAGATAATTAGAAAAGCAATTATTTAAATCATTTGGAGACCTTCCACCTCAAACACCTACCTCTGGAGAAGACCGAAGGTGGAGGAATGTTTCTAGAAAACATACAGGATTCGTGTATTCGAGGAACAAAGAAGGGGCTTGCCTGCTGACTGATGCTTGCAGAGCCTGATTCATTAAAGAGGCATGAACTGGAGTCAGCAGGGTTACTTTAACCTCAGCCTGCAAAGGGCTGGGTGACAATAAATTTCAGACTTTGATTTGACTACGGGAGTAAGCCAGAAACACAGATACAGCCATAGACTGTACTTCATTTCATGTTTCTAGCATTAGTACTGCAGTTAGCACATTAGAAATCTACCCTTGAGAAGTGTTTGGTTTTGCGCTGTCTTGTCTTTGCATTTCTGGGATTGCTCAATCACGTGGAGTGAAATTTTATTTTACTGGAAAAAGACTCTCATTAGCTTCAGTGAATGGCTTACAAATTTAGCCCAGCTTTGCTCTGGTTTTCTTGCACTGGGGCAAATTCTATGCTGATCAGGCCCTGTTCAGTCACAGGTACTTAGAGGGTTGCACAGAGAGTCCATTTACAGCTCAATCTGGTGGTTTTAGCCAAGTCAGTTTCTAAGAGAGGACAGCTGAAAGCCTGTGCAGGAGACAGTTTAAGATTCCTTGCATCATCTTAAATGATCTTGAAAATCTTAAATAAAACTTTAATAATTCTTCACCCCATTAAACAGTCATGGGAATTTATGGTGGGTTCCCCTGTGTTTTTAGCCTGTTTGCTTTGAACCCAGGCTGGCACAGAACTGGAAAAGAAAATGATTTCAAGGAAGATCAAGGAGCTGCTGCTGGCCATGTGGTGGGTGAGCCAGGAGTCCATCCCTCCTGAAAGCCTTTTGGCTTGTTTCTTCACAGTTCCCTGGAAATGAGGATCACTCATGCAGGGTATTAAATGGTATGAGAACACTTAAAATCTTACAGACATTTTATTCAGAGGTACTGGTCATTTTAGTGGTTTGTTCAGTCAAGCTAAGCTCCAGATGTTTATTGTATTTGAAGGTCTATTGCAAAGCCTCTGTGTTAACACTAATCCCCTCAAGATCCCTCCTTAGCAGATGGGACTGCTGACTGCTCAGAACAAAGTTAAGCAAATTGCCCTAAATCGGGTTATCTAGTGAAGGGAGCAGGAAGGCCAAATGCAGGCTGAGGTTTTACATCTGTAAACAAAAGGCTCCCCCAGCCCAGAGGGTTTGAAGCTGGAAGGTCCCGTCTGACACATGCAGCTGTAATTTCTGCCATAGCTTTCTCAAGGCTAGAACAATGGGAACATTGAGGCTCAACAACCCACCGGGATGTTTCAAGGACCATTTGCTGCTCTTGTTTACAGTCTTGTCTATTTTAAAATCAGTTTTCTTAGCCAGACAAGGTGACAAAAAGTCAGATTAATAAACAGGATTAGTCTGCTGCTAGGAGTGTAAGCAGTCTGTCAAAAAAAACCAGATGTTGAACATTCAAACTGGAGAACATCTAAAGAGGTAAACCCACATCTGCTTGCCTTCATAAGCAGTGCATTTATAGGTATGTACTTGAAACTTTCCAAACACTAAGGCAAGATAGCAGTTGAGAGTAGCCAAAGCTATGGGATGGACACAGTTGTAAATCACGGAGCTGACAATGGGACTTAGGAGAGGCTCGCCTTTCCCATCGTGCAAGTGAATACTCACGTTAAGGGTGCAACACACAGAGAGCTTTGTCTTATTCACATGAGCACTGCGACTGCTTTTCACCCATGCCTTGGTCTGTGCTATAAAAAGTGAGTTTGACAGGAATTGGTCATTTTGGCCCAGGTTCAACAATACCCCAACAATGAAGGCAAAGCAAGAAGAATTCAAAGACTTGGTCAGTAGCTGGTGGAAACAATTGCAATTCCACTGGCTTCCACTGAGTTACCCCAACTTATATATACTGAGTCCTGGGAGAGTTATAAACACTGGTGATTATAGCCTAATGCCACCTTATTGATACATCTGCTGCTGTTTTATTTTTAACCCAGTAACGGATAAGCATTTAGACTCAGTTGTGGTGTGGGACCAAAATTCCTTCTTAAGTAAGTAAGCAATCACTTATTTAATTACTTGTATTTACTTACAAGTGATTACTTATTTAATCACTTATTAATTGCTTTAAAAGCAATTCTTCTTTACCATCCCCACACCTTGCAAGCCTGTAGGCCTGTCTTTAAATCCCTTGTGAACTAGAACTTCTCTTCTAACAGGTCTAGCTGTTGATCACAGCCACCAGGTACATGAATAAATGGTATATTTTTCACCTGAGCTGTTAGTTGGAGGATTTATGTCAGTATAGGAGAGAGGATTTTCAGCTTGTGTGAGAATGGAGTCAGCTGTGGACTTTGACAAAGGCAGGGTGCAGCACTGACCAGCTTCCTCACCCAGTGGCACAAATACTGCATAACCACAAAACACAAATCCTGTAATGGTTGTATATCCAGTGCTGAACTTTGACATTCTACCTTGCTGCCTGCAGCTGTATTCATGTCAGCTTGTGCTCACTGGCCTAGAAGCACTGTGACCTGCATCCAGCTAAGCCCTGTACACCCTGTCAGCCAGTGGAAACCAGCGTGAAGCCATCACTGTCCTCCTGGTCTGACTTTCATGCCCTGCTTCTTAAACCAGTAAATATCTGCTAGACTGCTACACTCATCAGTTTTAAACCTAATGTCTGGAGTTGCTGTGCATTAGGAAGGGGGTTTGTTGTTTGAATGGAAGTCAAGTTTGACTGGGTTGTCCTGCACAGTTCAAACAACCACAGGAACCTCAGTGATTCTGCACAGCTGCAGCCTGGGCAGACCTTGGCCAGGCCTGTTTCTGGCAGCCCCCTTGAGAAGGGCCAGAGCAGCCAGCACACAGAGAAGGGCTCAGCTGAACTTGGCCCCAGCTGCCCACCCTCACCAGCTGGCACTGTCTTGTCTCCCTTTCTCCACCTCAAAAGCACTGACATTTGCTCACACTTTGCTTTTCAGCACAGTGCAAGCAGTTGCTGCCCCTCTCTGTGCTAGCCCAGGGATCAGAGCCAACTGGGATGTGGGGTTGCTCATGGAAAACCTCCTTTCTACCCAAAGAGAAACAAGGGTTCACATGATCCTGGAGGAGCTACACAAAGCAGGTAGGTGGCTGCAGGGCAGTGCTGGGGGAGGAGGGGGTATGACATCCAGTGTTGTGGATGTTGGAAGGAGCAGGAGTGCGCCAGGAGGACAGATGCATGCTGCTGGCATGGAGCATCATGGTAAGCAGAAGGAATGGAGCAGCAACCTGGAAAGAGAGCAGCTGAAGGGATGGAGCAGCTAGTGCTGTGGGGACATGGTGGGGTGGCAGCAGCAGCACAGCCTTGCTCAGCTGGGAGCTGCTCTGCTGGGATGCAGGAGAGCTGAGAACCCTGTGCTGCCTCCTGGCCTGGGGTCCAGCAATGCAGGCTCTGAACTGAAATACCTTGTGGCTCTGCTCTCCCTGGCTTCCCCAGGCTCACTGTGAGGCTGGTGCCATTGCTGTGGCTGGCTCTGCTTTCTCCTAATGCCTGGGAAAATGAAATAGTGCTGGAGCTTCGTGGTTCCTGCTGTGCTGGCATTTCTAAACTCCTGGTCTGTGTGCAGCCTATAGGCACAGCCGGCTCCAGGCACAGCGTCCACTGAGTATCTGCTCCTGTCAGAGTTTGAATACAACAGCACCTTTTCCTCCAGAGCCCAAAATGGCTCAATATGAAGAGCAACAGGCTTATGTTCACCTTGATGAGCAGTAATTACAACCGCATGCTTCACCTCAACTTGTTTCTGTTTCCTACCCAAAAGCACCACTGGCACAAAACTGCTCAGGTGTTGGGCTAAAAACTACATGTGATGTGACCTTTACCTTGTTTTCTCATACCCTTCCTGCATCACGCTTTCTCCTGCACCCCTCTCCCTGGCAGAGTGGGAAAGGCAGCACGGCACTGGATGGGAATGGATGGATGCCAGCACAGAGCCTGGCTGTGCTGCCCAGGATGGGCATCCTCAAGGGGCCAAAATGCTACAGTGGCAACACGTGAAGAAAACTACACTGCTTTTAACCACCAACCTGGGCACAAAGGAAATCTCATATCTACTGATGTATATAAAATATCTCCAAGGCAACAGTGCACAGCAGAAGAATCTGCATTAAATTCAGCAGCACCAGTTGAGTGAACTCTTGATGATGTGGGTAACTGGCAGGATGCTCTCTGGTGGGTCAGCACTAACAGCCTACATGTGGCCTGCTGAATATTTTCAGCATTGTGATGCTAAGAGTGTATTTGTGTTTGTGATGTTTTAGATATCTCTGCCTTTCTCAAATTGAGGCTGAGTGTGGAGTTGTTTTTAGATTCAGTTACATTTAAGAATGAAAACACCAAGACCCCACAAAAACAGCTGCCCCTCTTCATTCAGAGCTGGAAGTTGATGAATCAAAAATGAAGGTCCAGTTTTAAACAATATTTAACACTCTTTGAACTACAGAGCTTAATCTGTTTGGTTGAACAGAAAAATAATTACAGTGATTTCATTACAGCTTATGAACGAAGGTATGCTACTCTCAGGTCTCTAGCCTAGCAGAGATGTGTTTTAAGATCCAGTGACTGCAGGTTGAAGCTCTGGAATGGCAGAGTGTGCAAATGTGCAGAGCCAGGATATACAGAGTTTGGAACATTTCCCTCCTACCCCTAGTGGGTTTTTTAAAACCAAATAGTTTTTTCCTCTGTGAGACGCTGCAGGCAGGCAGGAACATGGGTGGAGGAGAGCTGCAGTTTATAGTATGGAGAAGGTCATACTGGAAAATTACAGGTATTTCTTCTGGGTTTGGATTCTTTGAATGTAGACTGCAAGACTACAGCAAGTACAGTCTGTGAAATGCAAACCGGAATACCCGAGATATCATAGGAAAAATAAACCAAGTAATTATAGAAAATTACAGAACATAATGTTATGCTATTTGTTGTAGAGATAAGCCATTTAACAACTCACATCCTGCATAGAGGAAGGTGGCTTGAATCAACTTTGCTCCATCTTGTGCAAGACGTAATGAATCATGTCCTTGGTCAGGAAGGTGTTTTACCATCACTGCAGAGAAAAGGCATGTTTGAATCAGCAGCAAATCCTCAAGGTATTGCACACTTGATAAAAAAAAACTTCTCATACTGAAATCCAAGGGGGTTGCCTCACCACCCTCACAGGAAAGAACTTCTGAATATCTAATCTAAATCTCTCCTCTGTCAGCTGAAAGCCGTTCCCCCTTGTCTTATTGCTACAGGCCCTTGTAAAAAGCCCTGCTCCAGATTTCTTATTGGTACTTCAGGTACCGGAGGCTGTTCTAATGCTTCCCCTTAAGCCTTCACTTCTCCAGGCTGAACAAGCCCAGCTCTCTCGCTCGTCTCATAGGAGAGGTGCTCCGGTCCTTGGATCATCTCTGCGGCCTCCTCTGGATTCTCTCCAACAGGTCTACATCCTTCTTATGTTGGGGGCCCCAGAGCTGAATGCAGAACTGCAGGTTGGGGTCTCACAAGAGCAGAGTAGAGGGGCAGAATCTCTTCTCTCAAGCTGCTGGTCACACTCCTTTTGATGTAGCTCAGGATACAGTTGGCTTTCTGGGCTCTAAGCGCACACTGCCAGCTCATGTTGAGCTTGTCATCAACCAGCACTCCCAAGTCCTTCTCCTCAGGACTGCTCTCAATCCATTCTCCACCCAGCCTGTGTTTGTGTTTAGGACTGCCCCGACCCAGGTGCAAGACCTCGCACTTGGCCTTTGTTGAAGTTTTCGTGTGCCCCAAGCTGTCAGCCCCTCCAGCTCCACTCAGCCTGGCACCTCCTCAACCCGTGGTACCCTCAGGTGCAGGGTTGCCGGGGCAGGAGGCACTCTCTGCACTCTCACCGCCGCCTGCCCCGCCATGTACGGGGCTCCACGCGTGTTTCGCCCCCCCCCCGGCCCCTCGCTGCGTCCCCTCCCCGCGGTTTCTCTCCGTTTATTTTGGCTCCGAAGGCTCTGCAGGAGAAGCCGGGCGCCATCTGGTGCTGCCTGCGGCCTGGCACACCAGGGCCGGCGCGGGCATAGCGGATCGTGCTGCCCGGAGAGCCAGTGTGCATCGCTGTGAGCAAGCGCCCGCTTGCAGAACGCACGGGAGCCGGGGATGCCGGTTGGCATCTATGACTGCCGAAGGCAATCCCTCTCTAGGGAGCAGCGGGTGCCAGCCTGGGAGGGCACGGCGCGGGCAAAACAGCAGTCACACATACCCCCACCCCCCCACCCCACCCCCCGATGCCCTTCTTGCACCACAAAGTCTTGCAGACAGTTATCTTCCCACTGCCTGATCGACTTGACAGCCTGCTTACACCAAAGAAGAGGGAGCAAAGGTGATGGTCCCTTGTCCGCTGGCAGTTTTGGTAAAGAGATTCCCAGGTCTGATACAAGGTTACACAGGGAAGCTGTCCCCACGTGGACTGGGAGCAGCCAGGTCTCACCAAAGACAAATGAAGAACTTCCAAAGTCTGGGTTTGTTGGTTTTTGGTTTTTGGTTTTTTGGTTGTTTTTTTTTTTTTTTTTTTTTTTTTTCCTTTAACACTATCAAACCAATGCCATTTAGCTCTTTCATGCTGGAAATTTCATGAGAAATGTCAGAAAGCTGGCAAGGGGAAGAGCATTTTTTTGTGTCTTTTTCTCCCGTGCAGTGCTACAATGACCAAAATTACTGTAAGACTCATTGACCTCAGTGAACTGTGGATGAAGTAACAAGCGAAACCGGTGATGGGTCTGAGGCTGTGAGCATCGTGGTTGCATCCCTACCCAGAGACAACCCCTGCAGGGTTTTTTTTGCCAGGGTTTCCTAGAGATGGAGAGGAAAATGAAAACCAGCCTCTTGCAGAACAGCGGGGATCCTAGTGTTCATTTATTCTCTGACCTGTGCTGCAACTGCCACCACGGCCTCAGGTAATGCTAATTGCCATGGCGGGTGTTGTGTCATGCCCTTTCCTTGATGGCAGGGACATCTGCATTGCTGTGGTCACCAGCCAGGCTTGGCATGTCACCTCTGGGGCTGGGAGGGAGGCAAAGGCCACTATGTCTCTGGGTGGCAGCTGAGTGTTGCTGTGGCCACTGCCCTCCACAGGCATCCACAGGTGTCTGGTGGCTGGGCATGGGTCAGCCTGTCACATCCCACAGGCCACTCCAAGTGGTGACAGTGTTAGAATTGCTGGGGTGACCCAGTCACAGCAGTTTTATTAATTAAGAATTGCCAGGAGGGAGTTTAGGATAAAAACACAGGAAATAAAATGTCTTTCATGTAAAATGAAAACAAAAAACCCCAAGCACAGCCCCTTTGCTTCCAGTCTGGTTTCTAATTAATTGCAGTGGTATAATATGTCAGATCACTTCTGTTCATTTGTTTCCAAGGGGGACTTTAGCTCAGCCTTCATACATTTCCTAGTCTTTTAGAAAATGTGTTCTTTAAGGCTTCTTAAATAAACCTGCATGCGTGGGGCCTGTAATGTGAGGTGCCCACTGACGTTTGCAGGGAATGACATTTCATCCCAAGGACAGACCAAATGTCTCATCTCCTCTCAGTGCAGTCTGGGCTTCTCGAAACATAGAGGCCTGAGGAGCTGCTGTGCTCCCGTGCACTGGCACCAGTCCTTGCCTGGGTACTGGCCCCCTGCATGGGGCTGCCAGCTGCCCTCTGGAGAGGGTGCTGGGAAGTAGGTTTTGGCTTTGGTGGTGGGAGATAGAGGGCTCTGCATAATTTGTGCAGAGGGAGTATGTTAGTTGTCTGGCAAACACTCTGTAGAGGTTGATTAATCTACGTGAGCAGCATAGCACAAGTGAGGCTCTCATGGAGGCTCCAGTGGGATGCATTGCAGTGCTCACCAGCACCTGGGTGGCCTCTCCTGGGATAGCGAGGCTTAGGGGAGAGTCAACAGAGCAGGCAAGATACGGGTAAGGCCGAGCAGGATGGCTCATCTCCTGTGGGATGTGCAGGGCCATGGGGACATGGTTGCTGTTGGGGTTGGTGCCCCACAATCAGGAGCACAACGCCTGGGCTCAGAACCTGGGATCTCCTTGCAAATAAAAAAGGTCTTGTGTACCTGCCTGCACCAGCATCTCCCTGCACAGTCCATGTGCTGCCCACACAAAGACAGGCACCATGCAGACCTGCTCCTGCATGGCATCTCTAGCGCATTTCCCCCACCACCACTGTGCCATGTTGCTGGCTTACCTGTGAGCACTGCCCTTTCTGTCACGTGCTTCCAGGATGAAGCAAGTTTGGGTGTTCATTGGTTTTTATTTTATCCTCTTCCATCCCACCACACCACATTTGCAGCTTTCTCAAAGCCTGGCTACATGCTTCTTTGCTGTGGCTCTTCGCCAGACGTTACTCGCTACACAGTACAAGACTGATATATTTAGCCAGTGCAGAGACAACATCACTAACTTAAAAATAGGCATAAATGAGCCTGCAGCTATTGCTAACAGCACCTGAGTGCGCCAGAGGGACTGTGGCCATGGCTAGCTGTGGGTCAGGGCAACGTTGGATGTATTATCCATTAGCATGGATCAGTGCAACACCAGAACACAAGCCACCTCTGCCCTCTCACATCTTGGCTTGTGCTGAGCCTTCCTGGGTGTTGAGACTGTGTCTTTGCCCAGTGCTGGCCATCAAGGGGCTCTGCATGGCATCCTATCACCAAACGCAATCCCGTCCTTGCCTGTCCTCCCTCTCACTCTCACCTGGCACCCTGAGCCCCACAGAGCTGCAGGTGCTGCCTGAGCACCCTGCAGGAGTGTGCACGGAGCAGTAACCATGGAGATGTCTGCAGTTCCAGGGTCCATCCTTCGACGGATCTGCAGAGGAAGAGAAAGGATGCTTTGAAGAAAAGCAAACTATTATTTGCAATCATCCCCTTTGTCCTGGGTTCAGCAGTAGCAGTCTGGGCAGCCAGTGGCTGACTGGGCTTAAACCACGACACCCTTCTTGTTCTTCATACGTATCTGTGCTTGTGCTTGGCTAACACTGGGTCTGCTCTGCCCAGAACAAGCACAGTGGTGTATGGCCTCCAGGATGGGGGCTATCAGTAGGCCTGTGCTGGTGACAAACTCACCTTTGCTGTGGACCATCCTTCCTTGCCTCTTGGGGGCAGCTCTGCTGGGCCCCTGTCCCTCTCAGCGGTTCCACAGTGGACATCAGCAGCAGTGGGAAACATGGGTGTCTCTGGGCTGCTTAGGGAGGGGAACCTGCCAAGTCCTGCGAGAACTTGTTCACAGGCACTGCACATGTCTGTGGTTCCCATAAAGTGCCTTATTCAAAGGCACTTTAATGAGGTAGCTGATCTTGGGGATTGTACCCACCTCTCCAGTACTATGATACCTAAGCATGTAATACCAAACTACAGCAGTTATAGAAGGAGAATAAACAGGTATATGCTTTGCTAAACACAACTAAAATCTGGGTCAGGAAGAGACCAGCTTCATATAACAGTGAAAGATGTTGTTGTTCCCTGTCCATCCTTCAGTGATCCATTCTTAAACTACCCAATGTGGTAGCTGACCTGCTCCTGCTATTTCCGTGAAGTACAAGAGTACAAGTGGCACTTGCAAAATACACATTGTTCTCACAAATCACATGTTGCAAAGAGAGATCAGCAGGCTTTGCAAGGCCCTTTACAAACAACAACCCAACTGGTGCCAAGTAGCCTGTGTGTAATGGGCAGTGACACTTAACTGCTTGCAGTACCTAAGAAGCTGGGATCCAACTGATGCATTACCGTATCTAAAGGAAATAAAAAACCTTCAGCGCTCAACACTGCTTTCCAGTGTATTTCTAAATTGACCTGTGATACATTATTTAGGAGCTCGCAGTATAAGACCATCATTCGTTTAGTGGTATTAGGACGTTGTTAGCTCAGGAGGAGAAATACATCATCTTTCCAAAAATAAAACACTTTATGATTTTAATGTGACTTCTTGTTACTGACACATTTGAATAGACAGTAACTTCAGAGCATTACTCCTTTAAACCACTGGGGTTATTAGAAGACAGTTTCGTTTACCCTCCTTCCATCCTAACATATTTGCTTTCACACCCGGATCGCTGTTTGCCGAGCACGCTGCTAGAGCTCTGATTTACATTTTACCAAAACATCACGACTCCTTTCTTAGCCTCTTTACACCCACCTTGTTTTGCTCCAGTCCTGAATTGCGGCGTTCAGCACGCTGTGTGTGATGACAGGGTTATGTTCTCACTATGTGAGGAATATATAAGCCAGAATATATTAATTTTGGTGCTCCCCTGTTGCTCAGACACACCTTTTCTGTCCTTTCCCTTTCTGGTCTGATCACTTTATCCCCATCACACCTGAGGTTTTCTCCCCTCTACTGCAGTGGAAGCCGGTGCCCACGGCCCTCCCATGTCCCACTGCTCTCAGCCTCATGGAAAAGCCCTTCTCCTGGCACTCCCCATGCTGGGCTCTGCCAACTTGTGCGATGAGAGCATCCTTCAGAAAGGGCACAGCACTTCACAGGTCTTGCACAGCCATGCTGTAATTAAAATGGGCATGTGGCCATAATCACCTTCTCAGATGAAAGAGAATACCTCAATTTTGATTCTGCAGGGCTGGCAGAAAGTTCCTCTTTGGGAATGGCAGAGGAAGCCCCTGCCCCCTTTTCCCAAAACTAGGAACATTCACCTTGTGGCAGTCAGCCCCTGGGAGTGTGACCTGTCCCTGTTGCGGTGAGGGGGCAGCTAAGATCCAGGGCTGCACAAACAGACATTTAATCTGAAACTCACCTTTTTGGACACACCTTCATGTATGAAGACTTAGGAATCCCCGTTCTCAAAGGACAAAGGTGTTCACCACTAGCTTTCTATCCGCATCTCTGGGTTACAATCCCAGCTAATCATGTTTGATTTTCCCATGTAAAGTTTTACTATAGCCCTATGGAAAATTAAAGTATCCCTTGGGAAACTGCTAGTGCCATATTCAGGCTTTGCTCCATCCACCTTCCTCCACAGCCTATGGCAATTTCTCCCATGGGTCCAATGTGCTGAAGATGGTTCAGCATGGCCAGAGGGCTAGCACACTCCCTGCCAGGGGCCAGGGTGGGCAGCCATCATTCCCCTGACCATTTGGAGGTAGTTGGTAGCTGTTGTCCAAGCTTCAAAGAGTCAGAGGTGTCAGGCGAAGGTTCAGTCCCTGGTACAGGTCTGTGAGACATAGGGAATACTGTCCTGTTGGGATGCTGGGATGCACCTGGTTCTCAAGCATGTCTCCAAGTTGCAATATGCCTACATATATGGTAGGCTTGTGATGAAAGTGTAATTGGCAGAAAACAGCCACTTTCTGGCTCTAAGCACAAAACAACTTTCTAAATCAACAGCAGCTTCCCCTCATTTACTTTGGAAAGCCTGCTGACTTCTGAATTGTTGCAGCCTGCTGTAGGTGATGTCTGGAATGAGTGTACCCTGCCCCAATGCGGCCAGATTCCACCAGCATGTTGCAGCTGGACACAAACAACAACGGAGTGGAATGGGAGGTTTTGCTCCTTTTGCTGGTCACAGGATGCACAGCTGGGTGCCCCCTGAGGCAGCCCCTGGGAGGTCCCCTCTAGCCAGGCTGGGGTCTACAGCCTGGATCCAGTCCTGCTCAGTGGTGTGGCAGGTTGGCAGCAGCCTGAACCCCTGTCCTCACTCCCAGCACCCAGAAAGGCTGTGGGAAGCGAAGCTTAAATGGAATCAGCCCTGGACAGCCACACCAGTGGAGCATTAAGTAGTTTAAAGTTTTGTTTTGCCCCCCATGTGCTCCTTCTTCAGGCACTGGAAGGTCAGAGTCTGGGCTGCAGGCAGGGCAGGAAGGGCAAGCAGGGCAGGCAGCAGGGGGTCACCGTGCCCCTGTGCCATGGGCCCCAGCTATAGCCCCGTAGGCAGTAGGCAAGCAACAGATCCAGCCCATGCTGTTGGTAAGGCCCAGCATGGCCGAGAGCAGCTCCAGCACAGAAGCTCAGGCCCTGGCTGGCAGCATCCTGGCAGGAGGGGGCTGAGGCTGCCACAGCACAGAGGTTCAACAGGAGACAGAAATGCAGTGTAATTGCAAGAAAAGCAGCCATGGGAGAGGGGCGTCCCTTGGATAACATTTTCCCCTGTCTACTACACAGTTAGCTGAAGTGCAGCCAGAGCCTGAGGCTCGGCCTGAGGAGATGCAAACCCGCTGCAGAGAGTCTGGGGGGTGAAGTGAGAGCTATAAGGAGCCTGGAAAATCAGGCTGGGGAAGGAATGCTGGAAGAAGTGAGTTGGGAAGAGAAGGAAAGGCTGAAGCAAAAGGGGATAAAAGGCTGCTTTGAAAGGAGCTAGAGCAGCTGCCCAGGCTTGAGGGCTGCTGTTAAATAGCCAAGGCTGGACAAAGATTTGTTCCATGATTGCTTGGCCATACTGACCCTCCTCTTCACAGCCTGGGACAGCGATTCCTGGGTCTGCCTGCATGGACATGGCTCACTCGCCCAGCTGAAGCCGTGGAGCTGAGCAGGCAGGTAGAGTGGGTCAGGAGCTGTTCTCACAGCAGCACAGACACTTGTAGTGGTCCCAGTGCTCCCAATGCCACAAGCGATCCCAGTCATACTCATTGCTCCAACACTGTCAGAATAATCAGTCTCTAACAGTTTGTTTCTTTACTTATTTTTAGCTTTTGTTGCCTTTAGCTGAAAGCACAACTTGTGCAAGTGTAAACATACACTAAATGGTGTCTTGAGGTAAGGTTACGGTGCGACACATGGGGCAAAGCTCACAGAGGTGTTGCCTGGCTGGTAAATGGCATGTGATTGTCCATCGAGGGTTTGCTGAGTCCCACTGTGAGGCTGCAGTGCTGATTCAAATGGTGTGGAGTATAATCACATGCTTACCTCTAGAAAATAATGTAAGCATATAGCAATTTGTGTGATTATGTGGCAGCAAAGATCTGTAATGGGAGTGTTTGGGAAGAGCTGGGAGCTGCCAGCACTGGTGTCCTGTTGGTCCCAGAGAGTGCAGGGGACTGCTCACAGCAACGAAGTCCGGCACCAGGCGAGGCTTAATTCCAGTGCACAAGGCTTCCTGGCAGAGATGATGCTTCCCACGGAGCCTAGCTGGAGGCTGGCAAAAGTCAGGAGGTTTTCTAAGCAGGAGACATTAAAAAAACTTTCGTTATGCTAAGTGGGACTTGCCTAAACCAACAGTGGGCTTGTGTCTGGCGGAGGTGACACAGAACTTGTTTGACATTTCCTTGCTTCAGCCCGTCACAGCTATGACATATTTTTTCCTTAGTATTTAAAAAATAAAAAGCTAAACGAAACCAAGAACTCATGGATGTCTGTAAGGAGCTGGGCAGAGGAGGGACTCCTGCAGCAAATCTCTCCTAATAGTTTCAGGTCCTCTGAAAAGAAGTATTTTTCTCTTGAATGCATTTGGTAAAGAAGCTTTGCTAAAATATAGAATTAAGCTACTCTTTTCTTGTTTTTAAATGGTACCAATCAGCTTAATGCAATGAGAGGTGAAGCAAAGAATTTGCTCTGTAGTTTCAGAAAACCTTGCAATCCTGACTTTGGTGTTGGATTAGCCAAAGGTGCCCTGTCTCTAAATCTGCTTTCTTTGCATCTGCAGGGTTGGAAGGGGAGAGGGAAGGAAACATGGAGGGACACATCCTCCACCCCAGTCTCTGCTGGAAATTCCCTGGATAAGAGTCCTCAAGGACCCAGTGCAGCCAGGACAGATGTGGAGAGCTTGAGGCAGCACCCAGTGCCCCAAGGTGCCACCCTCTCCCAGCACCTGGGGATTTAATCAGAGCTGAGCTTGACGCTCAAGGCCAAGAGAAATGTGTCACTGCTGGGGTTTGGGTTTGTTTCCGTAACAGGTTTTACGGTAAAGGTATGTCAGTGCCAAAGGGGAGATTTCCTGGTCCTGGCTCTGTTTGATTCTGCTATAATCAGGTAATCTGTTTCATTTAAGAAAAGTTTGACTGCAATTATTCCATCCTGGAGTCTGGACATGAGCTTTTGTACACTTTGTATACTTCGTACACTTCAAACTTACTGAGCTTAAAGCAGAGCCAAAATCCCTGTCTCTGAACTTCAGCATCCCTCTTTAAAAAGTCTGTGCACCAATTCTCTTTTAACACTCTATATAGGGCACTCAGCTCCTCGGTGGCCAGCAGGGTAAAAAAAACCCCTGATACTTAAATAAACTCTGCCTATAAATATGAATGCCTGCAATGGAGCAGAACAGCCCGGGGGAGCCAACCCACCTCCCCTTCACCGTGTTGCTGCAGCCCATACATATGCATTCCCAGCTTCTGGCATATTTATAAACCCTCGATATATGCATATCTATACAAGAATGGGGTCAGCCACCAGTCCTTTGCCGAGCTGCAGGGCCTGGTAAGATGTGCTCCAGCTGCGTGATAGGGGCTGAGTGTAATGTGGTGCCGAGACCCAGCCCTCAGGACCAGGGGCTGTCCCACCCCAAGCATCCCAGTCTGGGCACAGAGAGGCGTCTGCCTGGGTTGGCAAGTGTGGTTCTGGAAAAAAGCCCTGTGTGACACCAGCAGCTCGCCTGGGAGCAGCTCACCCCTGAAGTGTAAAACTACATTTCCAGAAAAACCGAGCATTCTGCAAGTGGCTGGGAAACACAAGTGGCAGGAGGTGGCTCTGAGCAGCTATTTTAGTGTTTCATTTTAAAAACACAGGCAGTGAGTGCCCCTGGCAGAGCCAGAGATGCCAGCGTTTCATGCCAGCATTTCAGAAAAACGTGTTGAAGAAAAGAGAGGAAAAAAATCCAGAAAGATTCTACTTCCTTAGGAGGTTTGCTAATGTAGTCTTTGGAGGACCAAGGATGCTGATTAACTTGAACAAGCAGACAAAGACCCTGACATCAATTAAATACTGCTGATGAGGTGAGGTCAATAGTAATTATAACCTGCTGATATCTTCACGCATTATAGATGTGTTTAATCTTTTCATGAAAGGCTTTTTACTGAAATTATGTGGTATAATAATTTCCTACAGTGTCCTGTTTCTAATTAAGTAGTTGGAAAGGCAGCGGATTGCACTTAATCGTCTCTGCTTCACTTAAGTCCTTGATAAAGAAATACCTTTGGGTTTTTCATGGGTTTGTTTTTCTTTTTTCTTTTTGAACTGTAGGCTTTTAAATGGCTTTGAAAATAGAGATCACACTTATATCAATATTTCTATACCCTTTCCAAATATGAGCTTTAGAGCAAATTACTACGACTGTGGGACAGCCATACCTTTGTGTTTTTAGAGGGAAATCCATTTTCTGTGTGTTTCTGGCTTTGCTTGATGCTCACTGAGTACCAGGTTAGCATAAATGTTAGGAGTGCAAAAGACATTTGCTCAGCAATTAATCATCATTGGTGTGCATCTGTGGGGTGCCAGGGCCCTGGGGTGATGGCTCCTCTGCAAGACCTGTTGTGGGGCAATGCTCCTTCATGGGTGGCTGGAGGCATCATGCTGGGGGGAGCAGGGGCCTGCTGCCAGATCACCCCAAACTCGCCTTGGGGTGAGGGGGGTGGGTATCTTTGGGAACTTGGCAGTCCAAAGCCGGTGTTGCTGCTATCATTTTAGGTTGCCAGGAGCGGGGAGCCAGGTCCGTGCTTTGCAGGGGCAGCCTGGGGGGCAGAGGTGTGGCTCCAGACAAACTGGGTACAGCTTCAGCTCCGTAACCCTACAACACGTTCCAGAGGCTCCTGGTTCTGCTGGAGCAATGTGATGGTGGTGGAGGCAGCAGGCTGGTGCAGGAGAAATGTCATGTCTTAGAGCTGCAGAGGGAGCTCTGGCTTCCACCTGCTCAAGTTTTCTCTATCTCATTAGAATCTCGTATGAAGCAGCTCTGATTCAGGGACTGTTCAGGTCTGTTTTCGCATTGAGCTTTTCCATCCGGTACTAAACCCACTAAGAAAGATCACAGGTTTTCCCTTTTCCCTATCTGGCAAGGGTGGTGCTGCCTGCAGCACAGCAAGCCGGGGAACCAGAGCCCACGGCCTGCAGCAGGCGCAAGGAATGAGAGCACCAGGAGCTGTTTGAGGACAGAGGAGGTGCCAGCCTCTGCCTCCACGGCGGGCATTTCTAACAAATGGCCATGTGAAATGTGCTAACCAACTTCTTTAAACCCAGGTGTGAAATCTTACTCTTTTAACCTAGTCAATTAAGACACAGCATGACAGCCTGCGGCTAAAAACAGCCCTGGAGGAGTGGCAGCAGTGGGGTTTGGGAAGATGTTTTGAAGGGAGCCTGGAAAACTGGGAAACGCTGGTGAGGAGGGGTGTCTGCCGGTTCATGCTTCTCTGCCTGAGCTCAGTGTGCAGCCAGGAAAGATAATTCAGCTCCTCTGCCACTCTGTCAGCTGGGAAATCTCTGCTGAGAGTTTATAGCTAAGGTGAATGGGAGCAGAAGTGGTGGGGAGTAAAGGGGCAGGACTGAAGTGCTGGGCATGGGGCTGTGCCTTTGCTGGCCCTCCCAGGGCATATCAGTGGCTTGTGCTTCTTGTCCTCAGCTCCTCTGACAGATCATAGAATGGTTAGGCTTGGAAAGGACCTTAAGATTCCACCTTAAGTTCCAACCCCTGTTCCATGGGCACCTCACACTAGACCATGTCGCCCAAGGCTCTTTCCAACCTGGCCTTGAACACTGCCAGGGATGGAGCATTTACCACTTCTTTGGACAACCTGTTCCAGTGCCTCACTACCCTTACAGTAAAGAACTTCTTCCTTATATCTAACCTGAGCTTCCCCTGTTTAAGTTTAAACCCATTGCCCCTTGTTCTATTGCTACAGTCCCTGATGAAGAGTCCCTTTTTGCTTATTTTACAGAAGCTGTGAGAGGATTTGTCCAAAGCATCAGGTACCTTATGCAGTGGCAGGAGTTGTCTGTTGACATTACCTGGAACATCACTGCTTGTGCTTACAGTGCTGGGGAACTGGAGGGCTGTGCCAGCACCCCGAGCTTCAGGATGACTGCCGGTGCTGCCTGACCAAATCAGGCCTTGTGTCATCATCTAGAAGCTGTTGGCTGTGAGACTGAGCCCTTGCTCCCACATGATGAACCTGGTCTGTCTACCATCAGGTTTCACACTTCAGCCGGAGACACTGAGCTCAAGTAGGCTGGGCTGGAGCTTGTATTCCTTCTCTCCAGCTACTCTTAACATCCGTGAGACTCACTGGTTAGGATGTGCTAATGTGGTTTTTGGACTATGTTCATTTAATGGTCACTTGGCACTAGGACAGATGAACGAGATTTGTTGGAGAAAGTTTGTATCCCAGTTAAATGGCTTTTTATGGATCCAGACTATCTGAGAAAGCTGATGCAGTGGTTAGTGCTTTTGACTGAGTGCTTTGTTGCTCCATGGACTTTGGGGCATCCCCATCACTCCTCATCCCCTTCTCTGCTGGCACTGTTCCCATAGCTCAAGGAAAGGCTGAGAGGAGAAGCAGATGAGAGAATGCTAAAGGCACCGAGGCTGAGGTACAGTGGTAACCAAAGAGAATGAAATACTTGCGGTGGCTTTGGTGAGCACTTAGGAGAGGCAGGGAGTACACCAGCCAGGCTTGGGGTTGTCCTGCAGAGGAAAATGCTGGTGCTGGAGCTTTGACACCTCTCAAGAGGTGTTGTTGCTCCCTGCCCACCTGACTGCACCACTTCCCGAATAACCAGCTCCTGACAAGCCAGATCCACGGGGACAGTGAGTGAAGCACCATGGATTGTTACGTGAGCAAAGACAAGCAATGAGAAGTTCTCCGGAAGTTATTAAAATTGAGCAGTGCCAGCAGCCTCCAGCGCTCCCTTGCCTCTCATCACCAGTCACAATAAAGTTGAAATAATAGCACACATCTCTCCCTGCAAGCCATGAGACATCAAGTCACAAGGAAAAGGCTTAGAGCAGCTCCTCAGAGCATGTGCTGCTTGTTTCTCAGTGTCCCAGCTTTCCTGGTGACTGAGTAACTACAGCACCAACATGCACTGGGCTGGTGGGAAAAGAAAAGTTGAGGTCTTTCCCTTTTCCAAGCCAGAAAAGCCCTTTGCCAGCCACAGCAAAGCCCATTCAAACACCTGCAGTGTCCATGACATCCCTAGAACCTTTTCTGCACATTTTCCCCTTGTTTTGAGGCAGGTGCTTTTGGCTGGGCTCAAGGGGCTCTGTGGGGGTAATGGGAGACAAGTCCTGTCCCTTCATGTGCTGACCAGGGCAGCCCCAGTGTAAATGGTGGCACTGTCATGCTCTGGACCCTGCAGACACTGCATGTGTTGCTGGCGGAGAGACTGAAATGCCTCCTCATTCCCTTCCCTTCCCTCTCTCTGCTGGTGTGCTGTGTGTGCTGTGCATGTGTGTGTGCTGTGTGTGCTGAACTCACAGTGCAAGTTCTGCAAAATAAAATCCATGGCATGCATCTCTCCACATAGCTACCCAAATGCCCCGACAAGCTTCTTTCACCACAACAGTTGTTTTCTCTGCTGACAGGGCCCAGCATGCAGTGGCTAGGAGGAAAAGGCAAGCCCCTGAGCTGGATGACCTTCTCTGCCAGCACGAGCATGAATGGGGACAAAGTCTTGTCACACAGCACAGATCTCTCCTCAAACAAGGCTGCTTTCTTCTCCACGGGGATAAGGATAAACTCGTGCTAGCTAAAAGCAGCTGGTGAGCATAGCCATTTGGAAGAGCTGTGTGCCCGAGGCTGCAGACAGCTCCTCACAGCCAGAGACACGCAGATTTTGTGCCACAGCCCTCGCCAGCCTGCTCTGACCCGGGAAGTGCCCACCCGGGCAGCACCAAGTGTTTCTGTAACCAGTGCATTTCTGCTCGGTTTGCTCCTGCCAAGCCCATCCGTGGGAGTGAGCTGGGATCTGGGCTGTGCCTCCGCGCTGTGCTCAGGCTGCTCTGAGCAGCCGCACAACACAACCAGATGGCAGAGGGGCTGGCTTGGCAAACATCCGCCTAAGTGGTGTGAAGGCAATGGAGAGGTCCAGTGTTTGAGCTCCAGGCTGAGAGCCCAGACATGGTCTGTCCTACAGCACCCATGTGCATCACCCTGAAGGGAGCAGGAGTGGTGGGTCTGGGGATGCCCCCAGGTAGTGACAGGCAATGACTGTTCTGTTCAGCTGCACACCACAAACCCCTTGTCCTGTCTCAGTGTGGAACCAATATGCCACTCTTCCACCTTGCTAGAGATTTAAGCTGCTCTCTGCTGCCTGTGGATGATGGTCCACCAGTGCCCCTGCCTAAATGGTTTGGAGTGACCCTCCTTGCTCAGCACCTGGAACTGCACATCTATCTCCAGATTGCACTGACATATTTTTACATTAAAGTCTGCAAATGGCAAATTGTAGCCTGTAAGAAGGGGAGGAATCTTCAGGATCAGCTGATATTTTTCAAGTGAGAGTCCAAGCAGACCTACGGGAGGGGGAGCAGTGCCAGCCCTGACGCATCCTTCCTGCATAAACTGAACAGTGTTACGGGGACCTTCCTTTCTTTTGTTGCTGTTGACTTTTCTTTAAAAAGGCATCTGGGAAATGATCTCCTTCACCTACGGAGGGTGGTTCAAAAGGTTTCATGGCAACTGCATCTGCATTACACCTCATCTTGCTGGATTAAACCTGTTAACAACTTTGCAGGTTTGGAGTCGATTAAAACGAGCGTTGGACTCAAATCAGTTTCAAAGCAGAGATCTTGAAAACCACTGGCAGCCTGACACACTTCTCCATATGTTATATAAAGTAACTGTCTGCAATATGAGCTGGCAAATATCATATACTATAACTAATAATTAGATGACACTAAAATATGACTCATTTTGAGTGATCTCATATGCATATTTAAACCCTTAACAGTATTACTAGGAAAGAAAAGCAAAAGCTTCTCAAAGAGCACTGGCCTGGTGGGCATGCTGCTGCAGCTCCCGGTTCGGATTTCTGTATGTACAAGAGTGCACAGCTTGGATCAGCCCCAGTGTCCCAGGGGCTTTCAGGGGGTGTACAGCCTGGTTCAGCCCTAGCATCCTTGGGGAATTTCTGTGGGTGAACAGCCCAGATTAGTCCCAGCATCCCAAGGGAATTCTGGGGGTGTGCAGCCTGGATCAGAGCCAGCATCACTGGGAATTTCTGGGGGTGCATAGACCAGATAAGCCCTGGCATCCTGTGGGATTTCTGGGGGTGCAAGCCTGGCTCAGTCCAGTGTTCTGTGGGCTTTATGGGGATGCACAGCCTGGTTCATCCCCAACATCCCACAGCCTCTTGGTTCCTTGTGCTGAGAAGGTGCCCTTGCTGCTACAGGCAAGGTGCAGTACAGCCAGCTCAAGAGGCACCAGTATGGGCAAATCAAGCAGCTGCTGTTTTGACAGTATAGAGCAGGATGAGAAGGATCTCAGAAGATACAGAAAAAACATAGAAAATTAGTAATTCAGTGCACTTTGTCATGGCAGAATGAATCTGCTGTCCTTATCAGGCTGGGCCTCTTTCTTCCCATCAGCTGGATGCAGACCACCTCGGCTGCCCCATGGGCTCAGCCTGTCCTGCCTGCAAGTTGATGGTGCAGGAGGAGCAGAGCTGGCAGCTGCTGCTGAAAGTTCCCTGGCTCCAAAATCCAGCTGGGAGACACTGCACCCCAGCAAGGCTCCTCCGAGCGGCCTCCGTTCCTGCCGTGTCATCTGCTTAGCTTCAAATATTTAATCTGGCATTTAATTACAGGTAGTGATGACAGTGAGGTTAGTCATAATGCAGTAATCAAGCCCAAGGTTTGTACTCACTAGCTGCCATTAGGCATAATACAGCAGTGGGGGAAGGCAAGGCAGCAGCACAGCCAGTGCCTCTCCAGCTGGCATCAGGGTTGCACCTATGAGATGCAGATGCATTTCGCAATGTGCAAATTATTTCTAGGGTTTGCTGGGGTAGACCCTGTCACAATTTAATGTAAGTTTATCTTAGCCTATGAGGCATATTTTTTTGCTTGATATTTCAAGCATTTCAGTCTAAGAGGCAAAGCAGAACCTGGAACGCAGACCTCATCTTCTTAGTGTTGGATGCTGATGAAAAGGACAATGGGTCTGAGTGGCTCTGGCTTCTCCATTCCCTCCTGGAGATTTTCCACCAGTGTGAACTTGCCAGTGCCCCTAGATCTGCTGTCAGCTTCTGTGGTCATGGGGGGCTTCATGGTGTACTGGGCAAGTTACAAAAGCACCATTTGTGCATTGCCAGTGCATTCTGTTTTCTGCCTGCCTGCCCTTTACAGCAAACTATTGGGGATTTCTAACTTCGAAATTCTAAAATGCTTATGGAAACTGCAGCAAAGGCCATGTGAAAGCAGGTTGGTCACTGGCATACTGGATCTTTAGGGAAGCGGGCCATTCTGCAGATGAGGCTGGGTTCAGTGCTCCTGGCCACCACACGTTGCTGGAGCTGCGGCTCTGAGCCCAGGCAACACGCGGGGCTTTGGAGGGACGTGCTGGTAGCAGCACCTTTTTCTTCAGCCTCTGTCAAATGAGGGTGGTAGAAACATCTCAGACTAAAGATGTGAAACTTCTCTTCCTGTGAGGCTGGGTACTGCAGTAAGCAATTTCAAACGTGTCATTTAAAGTGTAAAAAAATAGTACAAATTACAATTGGATCTTAGCATTTTAGGGAGACACACACAAGCACGTAGTTATACATACCCCCCACCTGCCGTTATATATGTATGTACATTGCTGATGGTGTATTTTTAGATGCTGTGTAAACATCCTATTCATAAGCTCTCTGGTTAGTATACATTGATTAAGAAAGGTAGCAACTGAAAGCTTTTGTTTCTATAAAAATATAGAGTAGCCATGCTGTTCTGGAAAGGAAGTGAATTAATTTCTGAAGGTTTACTTTGAATCCTCTCCTGGATGGCTGGTGGGCTTTCTTGAGCAGGTGAAAAGCCCATGCTGCCTGCGGGCTGCCAGTTCGCATCGCACCTTTGGCTCCTGCTGATTTAGGAGTAGTTACCGGGCTGCCACACACTCGGTGAGCCAGGCAAACTGCCGGCAGGGCTCGGCTCTATTTTGGGTACAGATAACTATACTTAGGACTGAGTCATCCCTTCCAATATCAGTTACAGGAGAGCTTAAATGAGCAGAGACTGTGACTGAACCCACTGAAGGAGGTTTCGTGCTGTCTGCTGGGGGCATGAAGCCAACATGGAGCCTAACCACCAGTGTCAGCAGCCACAGATCTGGCACATGGGTGACAGCGGGGGTACCAGCTCTGGCCCCTTCTGACTGTCTGAGCCCTGTGCAGGGTGACGGGATGAATTTCTGCTGGCGGCTGGGAGCGGGGAGGTGGGTTCTGGGCTGGGCTCTATCCCTGGCTGTGGACAGGGCTCCCATGAGCTCCCGCAGAGGTTTTGAAGGCAGCATCCCTCCATGGAACCATTACTTGCAGGAACAAGAGTACTGCAGAAAGCCAAAAATTCAGATCTGCTTTCTTACATGCGTCCTTTAAGGGCAATTATATATACAGCCATTTACTGGGGAATGGCATTCGCTGATATTTAACCACTGGTATTAAATCTTCATTTTAGTAGCCTTTTGATGATCCCAAAGCCAGCCAAAGAAGCTTTTCAGTGTACTTATTAAGAAACACATATGAAGCTAGCCATAGCAATACTAGATATCTCTGCTATGATACCAGTCCTGCCAGCAAACAGCAAAGAGAAATGTTTTTTTTTTTGCAGATTTATACCCCATGCAGAAAGAGAAGGCTAGAGAACATTTTCATTGAATCGCATCCAAACAGTCAAGTCAGCCTTCTCCATCTGCTTGAAGTGAGGGTTTAGCTGTTAATTTGCGTTCGTGGGTCTCTCTGTACCTATTTTCTGTAGCGTTACATCGGACACCTGTAGGTTGTTTTCCCTCTGATTTTTGCTGTTCTCAGTTAATCACTGTCAAGTGACATTTTGCCCAGTGCCTGAAGGTGAGGGAACAACTTAGAAATAAAAGATCTTTTTGGTGAAAAGCTATTTTAATGGTATCAAGATCTGACTTACAAAACCAGAGCTTTTACTCTGAATTGAGTCCCTTAAGTAATATCTGAATATCAGCATAATTTTGTTTAAAAGCATTTAACATTGAAAACTTTATTTTTAGCATGTAAATGTCAAGGCAAATGGCAGCCTTTCAGTCTTCCCTGGCTCTTCCTGCACAGTGCCCGAAGATTCTGCTCCACTCCAGCACCCCTCATGGGTCTGGGAGGCCCCTCGATGGGGAGGAGGATGCTTCTGCTTCTGCCTGGGCATGGGGATGATGGGCCGAAGGGGGATGATGGGCTGGGGTTGATGTGAAGGATTATGTCAGTTCCAGGGGTGATGGGATGGGGATGACAGCGCCAGGAGGTATTTGGGCTGCTGTGAGACAGGGGTGTGCAGGGAGAGGAAGCGGTCTTTCTCCCAGGGCTCCCCCTTCCCCGAAAGGACTTTGTTTTAAAACAAGTAGTCTTTTAAAAATCTAGGGCAAGTCAGGCTCTTGCCAAAATTAGTCTTTGTGCAAGAGCATGAGAAGGAATTTTAATGGGTAGCTGGTATGTGGGGATGGAGGGAAATGACTGCTTTTACTATCTAAATGCCGTTTTAAATAAGGCTGTAATATCAAACAGCTTTGCCACGCTTGCAGATATGTTTTACAGGAAGCATCACTGCCACCCCTCAGTAATACACAAGAATGTTAAACAACAATTTTTTTATTTGTGCCAAACATGTCCTGACACATTGCTGAGGCAGATGAAAGCTGCAGCTCAAAAGAAACACAGGCAGAGCCTGGGTGCGCTGCTTCTCTATGGCCTGATTGGTGTCGTCGCATTGGCATTTGCTACAAAACCCCTGCAAGGCCATTTTTCATGTTGAATTTGCCTAACTGCAGCTGAGAGGAGCAGGTACAGGCAAAACCCATCCTTTGCTGTGCCCAGGCAGGTCCTGCGGTCCTTTGGCCCAGTATGGAGCCTGCAGTAGAGATGAGGATAGGGACAGGATGGGGATAGGCTGGGGATGGGCTGGTTCAGCAGCTGGGCTCCAGTTGGTGGTCCCTAGCTTTCACTGCTGCCTGGATTAGCTGCCATGGAGGCATGCAATAGGGGTCATCAATGGTTATGGAATGAATATAATAGAAAACAGGGAAATGGGTGTTGTCAGAGGAAAAAAATAATTACACAATTGTATCCCCTGCTCTGTCCTGGCTCCTGCCCCTTGTTAGCACCACCTGGGCCCTTCACAGCAGCGTTGACCTGTCTCATTGCCTCCTCTGCCCACGTGCTCTGCCGTCTCCTTCAGCTGCCAGCAGCTGAACAGCACCCACAAAATTATCCAAAGGGGCTGCTTATTTGTGTTTTCTTTATGCACAAATAATGTTTGACTTTGTAAACGAAGATGCAAAGGTACAGTCCCCTCCCCGTAGCAAACTGGTTTATTATTTTTAACCAGGACTTTATGCCTAAGTTCCAGTCTGCTGGTCCCAAATGTCCTGCCAAAGCTCTGTGTGTCCCCCACGATGTGCTGTGTGGCTGCGTCACTAATTCACAACTTTCTTGGAGCAGGAACAAAATCCACTCGATGTACAGCTCTTGCTGGTTACATGGAATGCACCAATCTGTCTGAATGCTGAGACAGAATTCGTATGACTTCATTTTGCATTAATCTATGTTTCCGAAGGCACCTGCTGGTCCAGAATGGTTTTCTCTCTGATGCTGAAGCTTTCTGGAAGCCGAAGAATTTCCTCAGTGTGCAGATGAACCAAATCCCTGGTGTCTATGGCGCAGAACCAGCTTCTGTCTATCCTGAGGACACCCAACACTGCTGCTTGGCATAGTTTGGCCAAGTAAAGAGCCAGTCGAAGAGTGACCAATGCCAGTGGAGCTGTGCAGTACTCGGGCAAAGAAGCAGCAGTAGAACTGCAATTTCTTCTCTTTAATGCTGACTTGCACACTGCAGTGTCAGGTGTGATGTTCAAAGGGGGAGTGATGCACTTTGGGTTGCCTGAGCCCGACATCATGGGAGGGAGGTGGCAGATCCAGATCCCTGTCCTGGTTCAGCACAGAAGGAGAGAGTTCAGCCATGTGAGAGTTGTTCCTGGTCACCAGGGACGGAGCTGACACTCCTTGCTCATGGGAGGATCAGTGAAAGAAAATAGCAGTCTTGCATAAGGGCAGCATTTTTTGACAAATATATCATAAAAAAAGGCCCAGTAATATCAACTACATAATTTCTCCTCTACAATGCAAAGTTTATTTATTTTCCACATATGACTGAACTTCCCAGGTGTTTATATTAAGGATATTCAAATTCTACCATGCAAGTAGTCTGAAAAGACTGAAACTTACATAATTTCTTAAAAGTACTCTTTAATTCTGAAATTAATAGCATAATATTTGGTATGAAAACTGTGTATAACCTCCAAGAGCTTCTCCTAGTTAGGGCCCAGAGAGACCAAATGAGCAAGTCCTCACCCACTGGTGCCAGGGCTGTGTCCCAAGCCTGCAGGCATCAGTTCAGGATGCTTGGCTACATGCAGGACCTCTCTTTCCTCACCTCCGTCAGTTTCTTCTGTCTGTTTGGGTGCCCTAATATCAAGGGTAGGGCCTTGGCACTGCAATAACCCAATCTGCTTGACAGCTCAGAAGTTGGTTCTGTGTTCTACTGAGTGCTCGCCCCTTGCATCCTCCACTCTGCTTTCTCCTGAGCTGCTTGCCAGGTCAGTCAAGGCGCTGTGCTGGCTCTGTGCTGCCACTGCCCTGCCACTTGCCCCTTACTCCACTCTGCTGAGCTGGAGTTAACTTCATAGGTGCATCATTTCTCTGTCACCATCCTGGAGAAAAATTAGTTTCCTACGAAAGGCCGTTATTTGCAGTGGCAGGAAATGCATTTTTAACCCATCAACCTGTCGTGGTTTAAACCCAGCCACGCAGCACTCACACTTACTCCCCCCCTCCTCCTCCCACTCCTCCCCTTCCTCCCCCCACTCCCAGAGGGATGGGAAGGAGAATCAAAAGAATGTAACTCCCATGGGTTGAGATAAAAACAGTTTAATAACTAAGGTATAACACAAATCACTACTGCTACCACCAATAATAATAATGATGAAGGAAATAACAAGGGAAGAGAATACAACACCTCACAACCCGTCGATCGATACCTCGCCCCCACCCAGCAGTGATCCAGCCCTTCCGGGTAACTCCCAGTTACCTCCTGGGCATGACGTGCCGTGGTATGGAATACCTCTTTGGCTAGTTTGGGTCAGGTGTCCTATCTCTGCTTCCTCCCAGCTTCCCCTCCTCCCTGGCAGAGCATGAGACTCACAAAGTCCTTTGTCAGACTAAACATTTGACCAGCAACTAAAAACATCGGTGTTATCAGCGCTGTTCCCAGGCTGAAAGTCAAAACCACAGCACTGCACCAGCTACTAAGAAGGAGAAAAATGACTGCTACTGCTGAACCCAGGACACAACCCCACTTTCACAGAGAAATCTCTGTCAGAGAACATGTGCTGCCAGGAGGGCAGTGGGTGCCTGCATGCCCACATGGCACCAGAGCATGTGCCCCTGCAACCCTTGGAGACAAGCCCAGCAGGACCGTGTCCTGGGTGTCTGGCAGAGAGGCGGAGGGATACCCCAGGCCCTGCGTCATGGTGAGCTCACAGCTATCGTGTTCCTTTGATGCAATGCAAGCCTGGAAGCAGTCCCGTCAATGGCTAGTAACATGTATTAGGACCTGGCTTTAGTTCTTAACATTACTAAAACAGAGCTGAGGCACTCACCCTCCTGGGTAAAGTCCATGAGACCAGCAGAGCTCTTGCCTATGGATTTCAGTCTAGCCCCCAGTCACTGCTGCAGACTCTCGGAGGAGCATGCAGAGTGGCTGCTGGTGCTGCTGCATAAGAGCCATAAACTGAATGGAGAAGACTTTTATGAATTATTTACATAAATAGCTCTGCTGTTCCTTGGCTACATGGGAATGCCAGGAAGGGTAAAGGGTGTTTTGAGAACTTTAAATGAGTGGATCTGTTGGTCATTCAGAGACACAACAATGCTCCCATGGGCAGGCAGCACCTCAGTGGGACTCGCACAGGCAGAGGCACAATTGCTCAGGACCCTGGTAATGGGTTTCCCCATGGGAGCTGCTGCCTGAATCTCAGCAGGGAAGTCTGGTGTATTCCCGAGCTTCAGCACACTCTCCTGTGGGCTGTTGCCCAGTGCTGGCTGCCATGACCCTGGAGGGGAGCAAGCACTCCAAAGGGGCTGGGACTGCTGTAGATGCAGAGAGCCCATCCAGCTCCTGCACATGAGCTCCTGTCCTGGCAGTGAGATGAGCTGTTCATGCAGCCCAGCTGCTGGCCAGGAGCAGCAGGCAAGCTGATGGGAAGGTGGTCACCTCTGCACCCTGCTCCCACTGCGGGGCTGGGGAGAGCAGGGGGTCACTGCCACCCCACAGAGGGGTGACATTGTTCTCCAACCAGCACTGTGCTAGTGTGTGCACCCCAGGGGCTATAAATACACCTGGTGCTTCACTGTCCTCTTCATACCTCACATGGAGGCACTACTAAAATTTGTGACACCCACACTCAGCTGCCATGTAACTCGTGAAGTCCCTGGGTATTTATATTCCTGCTAGCAGACATGGTTGGTTCCATCTCAGCAGTATCAAACAGTCCTGCATCTCTCACCCCTAACCCTTGGTCAGGTTTAAGCCCTGCGGGGATGCAGGCACAGCTGTGGGGCTAGAACCCTGTTGAGTTCAGGACTGTGCCGTGGCTGCCAACATCACTGCTGGTAATAATTCAGGGTAAACCCCAGGGGAATGAATCTCTTCTCCCAGTGCTCCCCAAACATTGTCCTACTCTCAGCCCAACCCACTTGAATGCAGCCTGAACCGTACAGCAGCATTCCCATCATCTCCCTCCCACTCCCATTGAAGCAGAAGCCTGATGCTGGCGGCAGCAACCTGAGCTGCACAGTTTGAAAACTCACATTTATTTAATTATTTATCTATACAGCCCATTGCCTATCACCACAGGCTTGTCTTCTACTGGCTAATGCTGTAAGCTGATTCTAAAAAAGTTTATAAGCAAATATTCCCTATGTTCATGCATTGCCCCACATCTGCCAGGGTAAAAGTAAACTGCATTTTCACTTTAGGCCAAGGTTAAATGAAGCCAGAAATAAATGCACAATCAGTTCAAGTATTAAAATATGCTGTTTACAGGTTATATGTTGCCCTTTATATTAAATAAAATCAGCAAGAGTAGAGCTTTACAAACTCCAATGCTTCTAGACCTGACTTACTTGTGGGCATTTAAAGGTTTCTGTGTGGATGGTGGAAGAGGCTGGATGGTGGGTGCTGGATGGGAGAGAGAACTTCGGGAAGGCATGAAACATCACTATTTGTTGAAGATGAATCCATTTACTGACAAGAAAATATCATTACAATTAAAGGAATATTATAGCAAAACTGAAACATTTTCATGAACTGCAAAGATAAACCAATGAGTGAAAAAAAAAAAAAAGAGGTAAATAAATCTTAAAATAGAGCAGGTGAAATAAATTGAATACTGATATATTATATTCTATGTACCTGCCCTTTGCACCCCATTATCACTATCAGCACCCTGTGCCTTCAGTTTGCAAGAGCAAAAGGTCTTCAGCAACAGAGACCTGTCCCTCCTCTTGCAGCTCCTGCTGAGAGTCTGGGCCCTTGGTCCCTGCTCCACGATTTTCCCTCATGTAGTTACTGGGCCAGAAAGAAGATGTCAGGAATTGTCCAAAGGTCCCCTGAAGTAGCCGTGCTACTTTGGGAAGCTGGGATGCAGGAGACAGCAGAGGCACGGGTCCCAGCATCCTGCGCCTGGCCCCTTGGAGCCCCCTGAGCTCTGCCAGCAGCATCCCCAGCTGAAGGAGCAGGGTGCTTCTGGGCACTGCAGCCGTCCCACGTGAGTAAAGAGGGAAGCAGAACAAAACTCCACACTGTGTGAAGTTAGGGTAGAGGCAGCGAAACAAGTCAATCGCACGAAGATAGAGGGTGACACAAAATCTGAAATACCCATACTGTCAGGTAAGGTATGGATAAAAAGAGGGGTAAATATTTGAATTGGTTTTTAGATGCTAAGCCTTTTGGGAAGGAACAGTTGCTCTGCATCCTGCAACAAAATCAACATGCAGCAGCCATTGCCAAAGAGGAAAAACAAAAGTTTCTGTAAAGACAGATTCAGCTTTGTACAGATGAGGTGGTGCACTCCAGGCTGTCCGATTGCAGTTGCATGTGCTGGACAGTAATCACAGGAATAAATACATGAGAAAGAGCTGCCGAGGAGAAGGGACAGTGGGACTGGGAGCAGGTTCTTCTCCGGCCAAATGCTGGAAATGGGAGCGATGCTGGGGGTTGCCCTCCACGAGCCAAACCACACATATATGCACATCCTCTGTGTAAGGAGGTGGGTCGTTCACCTGCCACCTGTGGACATGCTGTCTCCTAAAATCCTGGAAAACGAAGCATCACTCATTTACTCACTTTGTTCTCCACTAATCCGCTTGGTTCTTCCCAAGGTTTTAAATTTCATATGGCTTGCAAATCTTTTATTATCTGTTCTTAAGTACATATTGCTGCCTGAATAATCACTTGGAAACATGAATTAACTGCAAGAATACAAAAGGCAGAAAAAGTGTTTCATAATTTTATTGGAGCAGTTTCAAAGTGAGGTTGCTAGGTACAGTGCCAGCAACTCTGTGGCTGCAGTTCTGCTGCCACTAAAAATAGTTGTAACTTTAAAAGCCATGCCTAACAGTAAATGTACATGCGAAAGTACACCTCGTGCTTTATTAAAAAACAAAATCCTTTTATTCATTAAAATTATAGACAAATAAGGGGATTTTTTTTACTACTATATAATTAAAGCAGTTACATAACCTGAGCTTAAATACCAAGTAACACTGTATCTGTGGGTATTGCAATAAAATTTCACTAGTATTTGCACAAAAATTGAACTCACTCAACCATATTAAAATCACAGTACAATAGAAAAATAAACATTTTCACCTATAACCTTGAAACACACTGTAACTCACGGCCACAAAATAAGTAGTGGTTTTAATTCACAAGTCGTATATCTTGAAAATATTTGCAATAATTGTGCCAATAGCATTAGGCTGCAGAAATACTATTCTGTAGTAGGTTCTGATTCACTGCAAAGCCCCTGAAGTTAGAAATAATACCACAAATGTAGGGAGAGTGAAACGGTCCTATTCAAGCAGCTACAGTGTAGGCTTTTTTAAAGTTAAGGGCTTTTAGTGTCTGATTAAACCAACTTCCACCCAAATTCAGCACTTCCCCTTGCAGCTTTACTGGTCCGAGTGCTTGCACTATCCCCAGTTGCTTAACCTGGCTGCTCAGGAGCTTGGAATACATTCTTCATATTCAACTTCAAGCTTACAGCTGCCTTGAAAAATTTTACCCAAGGGGAAGACTAACCACTGCAGGTAACAAATACAAATTTATAGACTTGAAAAATAATGAGCTTATCACAAAAATAAGCAATACCTGTGCTAAGACATCACTCTTTATTAATACTTTTGTTCTGGACCAATCTGAAGAAAAAAACTAGTGACAAAGGGAAAAAAGAAAGAATCCCAGAAAGGCAATTATCAGGTTTTTTTGCCTCCAGGAACCCCATGGCCAGCGTGTTTAACTGCTACAGACCTGATTCTCCAGGTAGGACAATCTGTGGGTTGCAGCAGGGAAGAACAGCCCCTTCAGCCCCTTTCCATACTGACTTCTGCCCAGGTCTTTGCAGGATATGTGCTCAGTGGCCTCTAGACAGACTGAGCTGGGCAGCCAGAGCAGCCACAGCGGCAGTGCCCTCTCCCTGGGGCTCCTGCCACTCGGCCGGGTGCCCAGAGCTCTGTGTGTGTCCATCCTCCTTGTCCTTCCTCGTCAAGGAAGAAGAGGATGCCAGGCTCAGGAGAACTTGGCATGGCCATGAGGCTTTAGTCTATGGGCCCACACTACAGGAACAAACCTTCAGCTTCTGTCCTGTGTGAACAGGAAGGCAACAGGATGCTCTGCGGCATTCACTTGTGGTCCGTCAGCCATAGCAACAGCCCTGCAGCTTCCCACAGCCACCATCCACAGAGTTGTGGGGGAACTCAGGTTGGCAGGCAGCTTGCCAGGGCATCTACTGCAACCTCCTGCTGAAAGCAGGGCCAGGCAAAATACTTCTGATTCTCCGTATCTGCTCCTTAATTCATTAACTTGGTGTCATATAAGCTGGATTAAAGTACAAAATCCATGGTGCTGTGTTATGAAAATGCACAACTGACAGCAGCTCATGTGTACGTTTCATACTTATTTTGAGTTAAAAATCACCATATGCAAGAGTTAATGGGCATAAATGAGAAAAAAATTAACCCTATGAGATGGAAGAAGCAAAATATAGCTAATGAATAATGATTTGTTTTGGCTGGATCATTGTAAAACACTTTGGCAAAACTTAAGCTCTAAATAACTATTTACTTCAAACATTTTGGTGTGTTCAGTGAAGGATTTGTAGTTATTAAAAGATTCCCAAATATACCCAAAGAAAAAATAGGTTAAAAGCAGAACCATGAAACCATAGAAGGTTTAATCTCATTTGCTAGTTGAAAGCTAATACAACACAAGCGAAGGTGGAATTTCAGGTGGTCTTCCTGTAGTGAGACAATGAGATGAATCTCATTCCAAGTAAACAAAACACCCTTGTCATCACTGATTATTAACTAGCAGCCCAAAGGCTGTAGCTGAGATTGCGTTCCCTTTGCATACTGGATAGATCAAAAGAAAACTCCAGGCAAGTGGCTTAGGAAAGGCTTCTCTGACTACACCCATTACAGAGGATTATAGATAAACACAGGGATCACCTTGGTCCTTTAAGGTTGGTGGACTGACTGTCTTCCACAAATACATAGTAAGGGTAAGTGCCAAAAGGCAAATATTTAACAACAGCCTTGCAAGTTCCCCAGGAGGTAATGGCTCCAGCCATCACACTGCCTGGAGAGCAGCTGCTTGGGTTCATCCAGGTTGTGTCCAAAAGACACCATTCTGTCATGTTGCAGGTAAAAAGCAATCACACAGGAGGAGGTACGAATTTGATGTGACTTTGCAGTGGTTCTGACTATTCCATGTCTAATACAGCAGTGCTCAAAAAAAGAGCAGGAGCTTTACATGAGATTTTGAGGCTCAGCTTCAAGTTCCAGCTTGATTCGGAGGAGGCTGTGACGTATCAGTATATGTACAGCAAAGAGTTGCATCGGATCAGGATGCAGTTTGAGGTGTTGGCTCTGCAGGTCATGGGATCCGAAAGATGGAAAACAAACTGTGTAAAATGTGCTTAATGATCCTTCTCAGTGTTTGGTAGGAAGCTCCCATATGCTTCCGTGAGGTGAAGATGCTGACTGCAGCTGCCTGATAACCAGTCAGAGTGATCTTCATTACATGAAGTGTCAGAACAGACCTCAGCAATCAGCTGGCCAATTGGACAGTCCTCTTCAGCGAGACAAAGCAAAACACAGAGCTTTTAACAGGTTCATGTGGAAAGGAGAAAAACACTGCAGGTGTCCAAGACCCAGAAGACAGTGGGAAAGACAATACAACAAGGGCAGCGCTGTCCAGAAGGTGGGTCACCCTGGCAGGGCATCCATCCAGCCGTGGGTCTCTAATGCATCACGCCCAGCCTGCTGCAGGTGTTCCCGTAGAACACTGTTGGATTTCATACACACTGTAATAGTGAGCCAACTTTGCCATATTAGAGAGACATATTGCAAAACAACTGTAAGTAACTCCATAAGGACCAACCTGGGCGTGCGGCTTCACATTCTGCTGTGGCTGTTCAAGATCTTTTTTCAGACATGAATTAGTGGAACATTTTATTTCCTAAGTGAAAGAAAAATGAGGAATAGACCACGAAATGCCAGGAAATGAAGATGATTTTAAACCTACAGAGGCAGATTCAGATTCAGAGAATATCCTATTTTTATGCTCGATCTCCATTTAATTCATCTGCCATTCCAAACAAGACATGCCTCAGTTGAATGAAGTCTCAAATAATCACATAATAGGAGAAGTCATTTATTCTGAATCAGGCTCATTCTCTGGTGATATAAATAGGCTGTGCTGTTCCACAGTCTTTTGTCAGTAGAGATTAATTAGCAATTGACCCTTGGCTGGAATGTCTTCACTACCTCTACATTTTTCATCTTATAGGGCTAAATGAGAGCCTTAACACTGCTTTAAGAAGCTATGCTTCCTTAGCAGTTTAATTTATCTCTAGGCTATAAATCAGTAGTTTAATTTATCACTAGGTTACATATCAACAGTGAATAGTCAGGGTGGAATTGAGTTTATTATAAAGACGTTCTGTTAGAAGACACAGTTTTACAGTGATTGAACCATGCTGTTAAATTTGCCATTAATGCCCAATTCTGCATATGGACACTGAGAACCACACTTTACATACTTCACATTCAGCCTTCTAATAAATAAATTCAATAAATAGGGAGTCTGCAGATTAAGAAGCTACACATGTGAACAGAAGCTGCTTTACAATGTTGTCAAGAAAACAACTAGAGCTATTCTTGTTTGTTACCAATCACTGGAAATTAGTAAGTAAAATGTAAATATTTTACTCTTACTATGAAGACTGGAGAAACAAAGATCTGTTAAAATCACTCTTAGGATTACACAGAACTTAAATTTTGTACACTAAATTTATAATTCAGAGCATGCTGCACACAATATTTTCAAATACATTTCTTAGAAATATGAGAAATGATTAAAACTGCCCATGTAAGTTTTCAACGTCTGTGCTCTGATCTTTAGCTCTTGTGTTACACAATATTGCAGTTTGGCTAATTTTGGATGACCTATTCCACATTTGGAGAAGATATACAATGAAGGGCCAGACTTGGTCTGTAGTCCATTGCAACATCTTATTAATACAGTGATTAATTTCTCACAGTACAAAAAAATTAATTCACAACTATTTTATATATATATAATATAACCCATTTATATTATCAACTTTAATAACCATTTTATTGGGAAACAACTCTTACATTATCTCTAAAGATTGCCAGGAACAGAAATACTCTTGTACCAAATGAAAATGCAGGTTAACTCAAGCGACTGTAGCTTTACTGCTCCAAAGGTACAGTTATTTTCAGCACACACATTTCTCACATTTTACCCGTAAAGACCTCCAGCAAGGCTCCCAACATCAGCAGTCAGGCACTCGCGCTGCAGCGAGCTCTTGGTCAGCCTGTGGGAAGGGCAGCTTGCCCTAGCTCCGTAGAGCTCACCAGGTACTCCCCAGGTGAGCCCAGTCCATGCTCAGCCCTGTCCTGTGACTCCCCCGCTGACAATGTGCCGGTTCTCCTCAGCATGGAAGGCAGGATCGGACTATCAGCTGCTCAGAACCAAATCGTCTCCCCACGCATTTGCACACTGACATCTGTTCACGAAACACACAGCTATGTGCACGTGCAAAGCAGGCGCCTGCCTGCACCAGCTCCTAGCAAGATCTGCTTATCTGTCTGCAGTGGCCAAGGTGCCAGTTCACCTGGAAGCCAATTTGCCTTTAAGGGTGGTCTAGATTTTTCATGAACAACCATCGCAATCTGAAAGCATAATCATGCACACATCAGTAAGCCTACTTTTTGTAAAACACTGGCACTCAAAGGAGACTGAATCATAAATGCCACCAAACTACCAAATAATTACCAATACTGGATGAAGAAATAATAAAACTATAAAGGTGAGATAACTGTATCGTGACTTTGTTTTAAATACTTGTTTACAATGGCAAGTGAGCGGAAGGCTAGGTATGTGGACTGAGCCTCAGAAGAGAAGATACTGCTCGTTCTTATTTTTATTTCCCATTTCTAAAGAGAGGCTGATTGAGAACATTTTTTAGATGTGGGAAACTAAGTCATTAAAACAGAAGCACTTGGATTGCCTTCTTCCTGTAGGGGATTTACTTCATTTTACTTTATCTGACACAAGTCAGAAAGAAATGAGAATATTGTAAGGAGAGGGAAAAGCAGAAATTTGACAGGTTATTTTCCACTGAAATTCCTCCACTGATTTTGCTAAGCTTTTCCTAAGATCAGATAATGAGGCTTTACCTAAAACAACTTTGAGAGACTGGTAAGATTTTCCTCACACATTTGTAGCGCTACGGTGTCTCAAAGCGGAGGATTTTTTCAAACTGTTCCCAAATCTTTCACATTTGTTCACAAACTGGTATCTCCGTTCTGTTTATACTCTGATAAAATATTGAGAGTCATTTCCTCGCTCTTCGACTGCACGTTGTGCTCACTTCTTCTGGATGATTTCCTGGTTGCCCTGGAAAGCCGCCTTCGAAAGGTATCGCCTGCCAGAAAGTAAAGAATAGGGTCGACGCAGCTGTTGAGGCTGGCCAGACCCCTCGTCACCTGGTAGGTGGCATAAACCTTGTCGTTGAAGGCACACATTTGTGGTGTTTGAAAATCCACCCTGGCTCTTAGATTTAAGGTCTTCATCACGTGGAAAGGAAGGTAAGACACAGCAAAGACTGTCAACACAATGATAACCAGGTAAATCGACTTTCTCCTGAGAGGAGAATTGTCCAAATCTTTGTAAATCAGAGCTTTCACAATGAGCCCATAGCAACCAAGAATCAGTATGAATGGGATGCAGAACATAAACACCGTGGTGCACATGCTGTAAATGAAGTAACTTCTCAGGAAATCATCAGCTGTTGTGTCATAGCACGTCGTGGTTTTATTTTTCCTTATCCCCGTTCCCGAGTAGAATAGTATTGGAGAAATCACGGCCACCACAATGACCCAGACCAGGGCGCTGATGTACACTGCATTCTTCTTCTTCAGCCTCCCCAGTGACTTCAAGGGGTGCACCACTCCCGTGTACCTGTGCACACTTATGCAAGTCAAAAACAAAATGCTGCCGTACAGGTTCACGTGGAAGATGAACCTCTGCAGCTTGCACATAATATCTCCGAAGATCCAGTCTGTTTTATTGAAGTAGTAAAAGATGAGGGCAGGCAGAGTCAAGACATACAAGAAATCGGCTAGTGCCAAATTGAACATGTAAACTGATATGCCGCTCCAAGGCCTCATATGGAAGACAAACATCCAGATGGCCACACTGTTGCCCAAAAAACCAGTGATGAAGACCAGAATGTAGACAGTGGGCAGGTAATAGAACTGGAAGCCGGTTTTGGTCAGGGAACACTTGGTGGTGGCATTTCCCGCAGACCAGCCACTGCTGGATAACAGGTTGGGTTCAGTTCCATTCAAAGCAGCAGAGAAGAGGACTTCGGTCATGATCCTTCCACCTGAGTCACATAGGTCTGAGGTGAAGCAACAAAATCTCTACAGGAACAGTAACGCAGCTGAAAGAGAAAAAAGCAGAGAAAGCCTAACCTGCCCTGCTTTTCCAAGAGGCTGTGCTCGGCTGAGCGTGTCCCCCTCGCAGGCCGGTCTGCGTGGGGCGCGGACCGCTCCCCCCGCAGTACCGGGACCCACCGCACGTCGGGAGCACGGTGACAGCTCGGCGGGTCGCTGACTTGCGCCATCCAGCCCCTCTCGTGGCTCCGCACCGCGACGGGGCAGCCGGGGCGGGAGCGACATGACAGCGAGCATGACAGCGTGCTGCCTCAGCCACGGGACGCGCCGGCGGGAGCGAGGAAAGGAAAAGGGCGAGCGCCGCGACGGGGCAGCGGTAGCGGGGCGGGGCGGGCCGGGAGTAGCCGCTCCGCCCGCGCCCCTGAAGTGAGCACCGCCACCCCGCCCGCCTCCGCGGCGGCCGACCCCGTCCCTCAGCCCGCCGCCGCCTGCCTGCCGCCGCTCCGCCCGCTCCCCTCGGCGCGCCCGGCTCCCCCAGGTCACCTCAGCCGGCCCGGCCCCGCTGCCCTCGTTTCCGCCCGGCTCCCTCCAGGTCACTTCACCCCGTCCGGCCCCGCTCCCCGCCGCCGCGCCCCAGCCCGGCTCCGAGGAGCTCTGAGGCCGCCCGCACCTGCCTCCCATGGCGCCCTCCTCAGCCCGTGCTCGCCTCTCCTCGCCGCCGGCAGCATCCGCCCGGCGGGGGGCGGTGTCCCGCCCGCAGCTGCCCTGGCCGAGCCGGCTCCCATCGCCGGGTAGGGCAGGGCAGGGCAGTGCGGCCGGGGGCAGCGGCTTTACAGCGCCTCGGGCGCGGGGCACCCCTCCATAGCGTCGCCGCGGGGAGCACGATCGTAGCCCCTCTGCTGCGGGAGGCAGCGCGCCGGCCCCGGTCGGATTGCGGGCGGGACGAGGCGCCGGCTCGGCCCAGGGGCGCACCGCCCGCCCCCCGCACCGCCCTCGCAGGCGGGCGGTGCTCCCCACTCCCCGCCCGCGGCACATGGCCGCTGGGCCGGGGGCTGCCGGTGGAGCGCAGGGCGGGGCTGGGGCTGGGGCTGCTGCTGCTGCCGCCACCCGCTCGGGCCGTACCCAGGACGCGCGGCTCGGACGGACGCGGGCGCCGGCGGAGCTGTGGGCGCGGAGGCGGTGGCGCAGCCCGCGGGCGGGCCCGCGCGGCGGGCGTGGTGCCTCCGGCGAGGCCAGGGACGGGCGGCCCGGCCGGCGCGGTGCTGGCCCAGCCCCGGTCTCCCCAGCCCTTGGGGCAGGTGCCTTCCGCCTTCCGCGTGATGGAGGTGCGGACACTTCGCCCCTCACCTTCGGTAGAAGCTGCCAGCAGCGCGGCGCAGGCGGATGCCAGGTGTGCTGCTCCTGAGCTGCTGGGAGCGGCTGAGCACCGTTCCCTGATACTGCTTTCACTCAACGCTTGAAAATCTGTTCTGCAAGCCAGTTTAAGCTACACGAACATGTTAATTTTTGTAAATGGAACAGCTGAGCAGAAATATGCTCTACTGACCTCTAATTAAGCTCTATACATTTGGCACTTGAGTCAGAATACGATTATTATTTATTGTCGTAGCAAAACACAATCTGCTGGTTTCAGCCATTTCTTCCTTGTTCACATTTTAGTTGTGTGGTGAGTGATACATGAGCTAGTCATATCTGCTTTCAGCTAAAAGCTGTGTTCTAGACTGAGGATTATTAGTACTTCATGAATATGTATTCATTTTTCAAACTTTTGAGTCTGTCTAAATTACAAAACTACTTTGCTGGGAAAGCTTAATTGGGAAATCAGCTGCTTATTGTACCCCTGTAGGAATATGCAAGTGGATGCAGATGGAGTTGCCAGCCTGGCATCTCGTTTGGGGCAATTTACACAGACTATGTTAAAGCAACAGCTTAATTTTTTTAAATATAATACTTTTTCTTCTTGTAGATTAGGTTTTTTCTTTCTGTACTCACCCATTAACTGCATATTTACTCCTTTGAAGATTTTTTTTTAATACAAGTTTAATGTAAAAAGAAAGGAAAGTGAAAAATGAGACAACAGCAACACCTGTAAAATCTTTGTAAAGGAAGCCCGGTGTTCAAAACTGTTCAGTGGTGCCCTCTAGGATTTTAAAGTGCTAGCGAAAATTAATCCTTAGCCTCAGCATTACCACAAAAGAAAACACCCAACCCACAAACCAGACATACAGTGAACGCAGTATAATAATATCAAGTCCACCATGCTGGTTTATGAAAAAGCCATCTTGCTCCTCAGAGCATCAGCTGCATGGTCCAAACCAGTTTATTTTAATAAAGGACTTAGATTATTGTGTAAAAAATAATAATAAAAAAATACAAAGTAATGCTGTTGGCATACAAGAAACCTTTTAGTTTATCTTTCCCTTTCTAATTGTTATTTCATTAGTGATTTTCTCAGTCCCATTGCTAACATGTAGCTTCTCTTGGCAGCTTCCTTGAATTCCCTGTGTTGAGCAAATTTTGAGTCATACCAAAGCAGTGCTAGATAGCATCTGTAAATATGCACTACGAACTACAGCTGGTTTTCCTTGGTTACCTAAGCAGCACCATAAATCCAAGCTGTGGAGATGAAAGGTTAGCTCCCTGGGAGCCCACAGCTGCCCAGGGAAGGAGCCGTTTCTGAGGATCTGAGACAGGCTGAGGTGCAGGCAGAAAGGCCAGGCATGGGGTTGGGCCATGAGGACCCCACCATGGCATGAGCGGGTGCTGGCAGCACAAGTGAGAGCTGGAGCAGTCAGGAGGATGTGGCTGTGTGTGCTGAGTTTGCCCAAGCATCCATGGCAGCGTTCACATCAACCTCAGGCTTAATGCTGACATGATGTCTGCCAGAACACGAGAGACAACACCTGATCCAGTAGGAAGCTGTGGCTGCATAAAGAGGTGACGCCACATCTAGCATAACATTCTTGTAGGACCAATGCGCATATTCAAGGATGAACACAAATGTAAAAATACCTGAAGGCAGAAGTGAATCTGTACCAAATCCATGCTTCACACCCTTCAGCTGCAGTACTATTGATCTGCTACCAAAGACTCCAAGCTCAAATTTACAATCTGGTCTGAGAAACTTCAATTTTTTAGTCTTCTGTGCCAGGGCAGGATTTTCCAAGATGCCTGACTAATCCCTGTGACTTTATTCTGAGTGTCATCTCATTTTCCAGTAACTTTTCGGAAGGGTGAGCGTCTGGAGCAGACACCATTGTGACAGTGTTGCTCACATTGATTACAAGCACCAAGCTACCTCCCTGCCCCAGAGTTGCTGATGGTACCCTCGAGGCTGTAACATCGCACTCATGCATCATCTCCTGGCTGCTTCTGGGAAAGAACCTCCAACATCAGATTAGGTGCTACCATACACTGCAAACAGCAGCATCTTTCCAGAACCACACTTGCCTTGCCTCACAAGAGGGGAAAAGAGCCATTTCTCTTTTTTGTGCACATTTTCTGAATCACTGCCATTGTTGCCTGCTTTTTGGTCCTTCCTCATGTACCTCACTTCATCCAGGCTTTCTTCTTCCTTTTTCATACTCCCCTTACTGTGACTGCTCATCCCTTGCCTGTCCTAACAAACCTCATCTGTTGCTTCTGCCTACTCTACTTTTCCCCTCCTCTTACAACTTGGAGTCAGCTAGGTGTGCTGAATGAGAGCAGCGGCGCACAAAGGACAGCAACCCTTGCTCCTCACCTGCTTTAGGGCACATTGGACCTGACAAGAAAACTGCTTGCCCACTGTGGCTGGACCCATGCCGCCCATGCTGTCTAAGCAGCTACATCCCTGCTGCTTTATCGGCAGCCTGCATCTGAGGCTGCCGGTACTCGAAATGGAAATCTCACATACTGGTTTTAACAGTTTGCGCATTCTTACTGCAGTGCTTCAGCTACGAAAGGTCCAGGAGCTTACATGAATAAAGAACTAGGCATATTTTTTAGCAGCCGTACTGTTACATGCCTTCATACACAGCCAGCAGATTAGTGTCTTCCTGCTTGTATTACTGATCTGTTCTTATTTTGGACTACAACCATAAAGTATGTTGCATTAGCACCTTTTCCTCCATAGCTCTAGCATATGCCTTGTAGCTGAATAGGTTTCTGTCTGGCATAGCTGAAGCTAAATTCCTTCCAGCTTTGCCTCTTAATGCACTTTCTGCAAAATCTGGGATTTTATACCACTGATTTTCATTAAACTGAATGTTTTGTTCTTTTAACAGCTGATTTAACTCAAATGGATGATGTATCCCTAATGAGAAATGAAAGCATGCTCAAGAGCAAATGGAAATTCCCAGTCAGTCCAATTAGTGCTGAACTATCACAGCGTGTGGGTGTGCAAAGGGAGCGGTCTGGACATAAACCCAGCTGTTTCTACCTGTTTGGTTTGGTTATCAGGAAGACTTGGATGCAGATTTCAATATTTCAAAGTGTCCTGGTATGAACAATGGGCCCAAACCAGGTGCAGACTGAGGGGCTCATAGAAAGAGTTCCATAAATGATCATCACAATGCCTACACATAGCGAGGGTAAATATACATATATATAGTATATAAGCTGCTCTGCGTCTCACTCGGGAGTGCTGCTGGAAGGGGTGGGTGAGCACAGAACTGGGAGGGTGAGCTGCTCTCTCTCTGCAAGACATCTTATCTGCTGAAAAAATGCCTGTTTCTTTTTTTACCTGAATTGGCTTGTAACCTACCTGTCAGCTTCTGGTGAGCTTCATTCCCCCTTTCATTAGGAAACTTGTTAGGTCACATAATGCTTTATCACACTATGTTTTCTTCCTTCAGTCTCTGCAGTTCCCCATCTTCCTTTTTCATTTGTCACAGGAGATGGCATTTCTTCCCAACACCCCTTATGCAGCATGCAGACTTTCCACAGTGAGCCTGAAATACTAATTTATTTTATTTTAAAATACTACTGCCTGCAGTATTTAAAATACTACACTATCGAAGCTGGGAGAGGTGCCTCAGCTGGACTTCCAATGGCCACCTGCACATAGGTGAGAACTGACGAAATTCTGGTTGAAAGGATTCGAAAAAACACTTATTTGTACAAAAAAAGCAAAGCTCATTGGCTGTCTAAAAGTCCTTAAAAATATATATCAGATGGACTGTTAGCAATGGCTATTTACCCCAGTTTTTGTTCCCTTCCAGCTTCAGCTTCACATAATGAAAATTCCTCGATTTGGCCTCAACTTGTACATAAATCTATTTGGGAAATGTGAGGGTGAGCAGACAGGAATGTAGAAAGTGGCTTTTGTGCAATGAGCAATTTCTGTCACCTTCCTTCAGGAACTTGTGACCCTTAGCATCAGAGATGGAAGGCTGGCAAGGAAATGATGTGCAAGACAAAAATGTCTGTAACAGTAAAGAAAACCAGGAGGAAGTGTAAAACCTTCCAGGAGAGAGGCCCAATATTCCCTTTTCCCCTTATCAAGGGCTGACAGGGTGGGTTACTGCTTTGCGGCTTTGCACCAGCCCCCAGGATCCCACTGTGGGAGCCGTTTGTCTGCAGAAGGGAGTGCCTGTGTCATGGGAACCTGGGAGAGGGCAAGGGGGGCAGTGGGTAGCATGGGGAGCGGGGACCCCTACCCCAGTGCAGCAGCTCTGGCATGATGCTCCACCGCAGCAAGCCTGGCACAGCATGGGACCTGCTCACCTCTGCAAGCCTCCGCTGCCTCTGTTTGCCTTTCCTCGGAAAACAAACCTGCAAAATGTCAGTTCAAGAGCTGATAAGAATAATGAGACATGCCTGTTGCAGATATGACATGCACTGCAGGTTGAAAGCAAGTGCAGGTTGAAAGCAAGTCTTAACTGAGTTCCCAGCCCGCTCACGAAAACTGACAGCAGAATACATGCCCAAAGCTCTGCAGGTGCTTCTGCCAGCAAAGTCTTTGCTTCACCAATGCTTTGCCCTCCTGTGCTGCTGTCCCTGCAGGGTGGAAGTTGCTGTCCTTACTGCTGCTCTTGGAGACCATCAACCTGCTATTTAGGGGGTGGCAGAATCCTGCTGTGCTACATCCCTCAAGGAGATACCTCTGATGCCTGCTGCTAAGGCACAGGAAGCAGCTCTCTCCCCCAACCCAGTGAGAGAGGATCGTGCGCCTGTGTGCATTTTTAATGTCTGAGCTGACATTTTGCTGTCTTGAAAACAAAAGCTGTTCATGGGCTAATTAAATAGATCTGCACACAGCATAACGTAAGCCCCAAGGAGCGACAGTCCGTACAGGGTGTGAACTTTGGAAGACAGAATGACAGAGTATTGTGTATGCAAAAGATTATAATTTTATAATCAATAGTGGATAATGTGGTGAGCACCTAGCATGGAATTCAGAGTGCTTGGTCTGTAAGGCCTGGTAAGCATCCAATATGATTGTCACATAGTCACATGGGGATGAGTACTATACATCTTTTCTTCTCCCTCTTTGCTTTTGTTAATATTATAAACCAACAAGAATAATGCTGTTTCAGAGTGCCTTCTGTATTTCAGAGTATGCAAATAGTTTCTCATCAGCACTGCCACTGTGATGCCCCTGTGATACAACACAGCAATAAATAAGAGTTAATGGAAGTGACTTATTAATCCTAGTAGAACAACTACACTTCCAGAGTCTAAAGATAACATAGAATACTGGAAAACTTGTTCTAATTACAGAAGGGAGCATCTTGCCTCCTTCCTATATTGCCATTTTAAATTGAAATTACTATTCTCAGTAGAAAAGATCTTTTGTTCAGCTACCAGCCAAGAAAGACAATTCTACTGAGAAGGTTTAATAGTGCGTTAATACTCACATTACACAGTTTCCTCAAATGGCCAAGAAGACAAACAGGCAGGAAACAGTGAATATTGCATACCAAGGGAGACAAAATTAAGTATTTCAATTAAGTACTTGCTACCTAATGCATGGACAGAAATGAAAACAGCACTCCCTCTGAGGTGCTATAACTGAAGCATCCTATAAGCATGTCTCAGTTGGGGTACACGGACAAGCTTTCCCGCTCCCACATGGCCACCAAGCTGGTGAAAGGGAAGCCACTGTGGTGGCAGCAGAGCTCCGCAGATGCCTCGTGCCCCCTTCCAGCCCCATGTGGCTCCTCTTGCTCCCCAAAAAAGACTCTGCACCCCCAGACCCATGCAGCAAAGCTTAATTTCCCCACACAGCTGAGCCCCCAAACAGCAATGCCATGTCCCACCCTAATGAGCCCTAACTGATTTTTACTGGAGCTAACTTGCAAGTAAATGTCCAGTCGTGCACCTCTGCATAATGGGCTGGCTGGGTGCTTTTAGCCATCTCTTTTCTCCAGTGGGGAAGGCTGGGGGTTTTCCCAGCCCAGCAAGGTCTGCGAGTTGCATGGAGGGGAGGGAGACCACACTTGGGGAGCTGCATGGCACCACCACACATACACAGCCCTGCTGCTACAGAGCTTTTTTGTGTGGTTTCAAGAGTGTTGTGAATTATGCACTCCATGTTAGTGATCCCAGCAGTGATCTTGCTTGAGGTGATGGAAATGGGTGTGTCATGTTTCCTCAGAGCAGTGTTTCAAAAGCTGGTGGTTTTGTTTATGTCCTCACTCCTCACCTCTGTGGCAGGTTTCAGCTCTCTCTTGCATCCTGTAGGTACCTATGGCTTATGGATATGGTTAGGCACCTGTACTGACAGCAAGAATTTGGTAATTATACAGCAGGCGTGTTCTTCAGGATGCAGATCGGAGCAAAGCTCTCAGTTTTATCTAGTTTGGATGCAGCAAACCTACTCCTTAGGCATCAGTGATGTCTCTTCAAGTACATCTCTGACTGTGGCCAAGGCAAAGGGTGTGTTTGCTGGGAAAAGCATTTGCACTGTTGGATGATTGGTGCTGACAGCAGCAATTTACTGTCTGTAAGGAGATGTCCTGGTAATGACCTGTGATAACGCACAGGGATCCCCAGCATGTCAGGGCTGGCCCTGAGATGCGCAAAAGCTGGCCCTGCCTCACTCCATGCTCACAGCCTCTGCCAGGATTGCAGTGCAGGCATGGGGAGGGATGAATACCAGACTCCCACCCAAGTTAGAGACTTGAAAGAGGTGGCCCTGCATCCCCCAGCTGCATTCCAGATGTGCAAAGGTGCTCAGCCGATGCTCTCAGAGGAATCAGATCTCAGCCACTTCTCACATTCACATGGCATTGGCCCCCACCGCTGGTCTCAAGCACATGCCTGGGCCTTCATGCTGGTTTGCAGGGAGAAATTGTTTGAATGCACTTCCCAAAGCTCACTAAGCTCCTGAGAGAGTGGTCCTGCTGTGGGAACAGAAGAAGTCAAATGTTATTCAGAAAATACCTACATCTACATCACTGTCAAACCATATCAATGGCAAGCATCATCTGCTAATGTTCAGCAGATATTAGAAAACATGTAAATACTGGATTTTCAATTAATTTTACCTGTTGGTGTTTCTTTATAAGCATATTTAAATGTAGGCCAAATTGTTTCTTGGCATTTTAATAAACTATTTGATCAGGTCATCTATTTGGTTAAAATAAATTTTGTCAACACTAAAAATACAGGAAAGCTAAAATCAGACAATGTTTTCAGGTGCTAAACTTTCCTCCTGTGTATGAAACACTGGAAAGAAGAGGTTAAAACTGCTCTGGAACAATATTTTGAAAGCAAAGATTATGAAATCAGAGAACAATAATGTGATAATAGGTGAAAGCCTAACATACTGACTTTCTATGGACTGGAGGTAGCAACAACTGCAATTTCGAAGCTGTAGACATGACCTCTTGCTGCTGTTAGCAAAACACACTTACCGATGCCCCTTTGAACTTTAATTCTTCTGCTTTTCTTTATCCTGTACTCCCATTTTATTTCCCAATCAGTTATACATGAGTTGATCTAGATAAAAAGAGGAACGTGCCATATACCCACACACGGTATTATATTTCCTGCAGAAATCTCACCCTATGCTATCATCCTGATGGAGCTGAAGTGCATGACTCATCATTTCCCATACAGTGGCATCTCGCCTGCTGTGGTGCAGAGCAGGGCGCCTGTGCCAGTGGCTCTCACTAGCTCTGTCATGTCCAATGGGAGCTGCTGAGTTCGCTGTGCTGGACGCTCAGGCTGGTGCTGGTGGTGCCCATTTCCCAAGGAAAGCCATGCCCGATGGTGAGCACCATCCCTGCAGGGAGGAGCTGTGCTGGGCTTGTCGGGACACTCTCCCACCTCTCCAGGCTGGGCTGCTGCTCCAGGAGCTGTAGGCACTGCCGTGCTCTGAATGGAACTTATGCGTGCTAGTTCACTGGAAAATATATAGCTTCTGAATTCTGTTGGATTGTTATTTCCACGTGGATAAAAATAAACATCCACATGGATAAAAATAAACATCCATAAAGTACTTTGTTGTACAACAGCAGTTACATGCTTATGCATTCAAACACTGACATATTGAATATCTAACCCTAGAACTGCATTTTCAAGGGCTGTCAGTGTAACTTGGTGTTATTCACCAGGTCCCTGCTAAAGGCACAGACTCGGTTTAACAGTGGGCAATGTTAAAGTCTGACTAAATTTCAGTTGTTCTTGAATTTGAGGATCCAAAGCTACCAGTAATGACCAATTGATGTTTTTTCTAATGGATCCTAAGGATCTACTTTGGCACTGGTTTTACAACAAGAATAAGTAAGGTGTAATTCTTGCCCAGGTCTCATTGCCGTCGATTAAACCAAAGTGGCCCTGGGTGGTGGTGCCCCTCTGACCTGTCTGCAGCACTGGCCCTGACTGCCCTGTCTGCCCACGACACCATCCCTACCTGTCCCTTCCTCCCATCAGTTTGCGTTTTCCAAACTACTCTCCTTCACATTCCTGCCAGAAGGGTTTAATTTGGGGAGGGAAGGGTCTTGACAATACCAGTCATGGAAATGGAAACTAAATTATTCAGTTTAGTGCTGCCACATAATGAATTCTGGGGTTTTAGCTGTCATGATGCCAATACTCTATTTTATTTTGGGAATATCTGAAAAGATGGTAGGACAAAGAAGTGACAGGAGTTCAAACTAAGCATTAGGAGTCCCTTTTGTTGGACTCTCTTTCAATAGGTTTGAAGCTGATGGGGCAGATGCACCCTGAGTCATTCCCCTGCACTGGTGCCTCTGTGGCCAGACCCTTTCATTCCTCCTCCAGCTGTTGTTCCCTTTCTCAGTATCCTGCAGCTCTTTCTCTCTGCCAGCCACTCTGGCCTCCTTCCTCCCAGAGCTGTTCCTCTCTGGGAACTGCTGTATGGGTCAGTCACCTCTCATTACTGGGATGTTCTCAGCTGATTTCTGTCCAGCACCAGGTTGAAACCAAGTGAGTTGAATGCCTTTCAGAGCATCTATTGTCTCTCTGTAACTCAGGGAAAGTTCAAAACATATTTGACAAGGTAAAATTCAAGAGCTACCATTGACAATTAAGAAGGAGGTGATGCTGGGGAATAAACAAACAGATATATCAATACCTGAAATAAAAAAGCTTCATGAAAAGCTGATTATGTAGTACAAAGAAATGCCAGCTCATCTCTTACTGGAAATAAATACCTTGGCAATCATTACTAAGGCCATTTTTAACACAATGTGCAGTTGCTGAAGCAACAGCTTCATTTTAAGCTGCAAAAGCTGAAGCACTGCAGTCCTGATGGGAAGTGGCATTGCTGCAGGGACCTTTCTGTCCCCAAGTCCCCATCTCTATTATTTAAATTCCAAATACAAATAGACTCACTTGGTTTGTATCTTAAGTCATTAGAAAACAAATATGATAGGCATGTTAGATGTAGAAAAAAACATGAAAAAAACCATAAACATAAATCTATTCTAAGATGTTGTAAAGCAAGTTAGCACATGCTGCAAGTCATGTGTATGTGGACATCAGACAGAAAAGCACGCAAGGGAGACCACAGCACAGCATTGGTGGGAACTCCTGGTTACACAGAACAGACCCTCCTTCCCCTCAGGTGAATTTAAGGCTCTTTTCCCTCTTTAGTATGTAGCTTTTCTGCCTAAAAAATTCAAATCAGCTCACCCAGCCCATGCTGCACCCACTGACAGCTGGCAGCGCCTGTAGGGCCATGCCTGCCCATTATGGCAGTGGGACTTTCTGCACCCTGATAAGGCAGCAGGACCCTTTGCACCCCGCTATGGCAGTGAGACCCCCTACTCCTTGTGCCTAGGCAAGGTCAGCAGCTGCTGCTTGCTGTGTACACATCTTTCCCTCCTGCCTTTCAGCCTCTGCTTGCACCATGCTAATGCCTTCCATCCCTTAATGACTGTTTATTGAGCTCTTAAGGGATTAACATTTGGCTTTTAAAATTGGAGATCCAGGAGCTTTCTTTAGGAGCCTAGTCTAAAAATGCACTGGGGAAAAAAAAAAAAATAAAAAATCACTGGCATAGATAATATTTTTTATAATCACTAGAATCTATCTAAAAAACCCCACTGTTAAGGGAAAATATCGCTGTTAATGTCCAAACGTGAGTGAGTATGGTTGTTGTTATAAGAACCTTTTAAAGCTATTAATAATTGACTTTAATGTCATGTATTTCATGGGGGGCAAGATCTGACTTAAAACCATAGCAAACTTGTGTGTAAAATGGCAAAAAAAGTCCTCTGTGATTTTCTATTTGTCACTTTGATTTCCTATATAAGTAAAATCAAGGGCAATTATAAATGGGGAAGGTAGAGAAGCTGTAATCCCAGAACCACAGAGATGTCTCACATAAGGAACAATACCAAAACATACTGCTATTTAATATAGGGTCTTTTAAGAGAAACTTGTCCTTCATGCACAGGACCAGCAGGATCACTTGGAGCTTGCTGGGAAGCACTGATGCTGCAGCAGCAGTGGGTCCTACATAACGGATCCTGTGCAATCCCATGTAATCAACTGTCACTTGGCAAAAATTGTTCCTTAAAAGTTCTTTTCAGAGTCCCTTAAAGATTCCTTTTGTAAGTATTGAGATAGACAGTGTGATATTCAGCCAATTGGTCTAAATCTAATTCACTCCTGGAATTGCCCCAACACAGAACCTGCATGGAACAGCAAACCAGATAATGCACGCTGCTGCAGAGCCCCAGCATGGCTTTCCAGAGCAGCCTTCAGGCAACTTCTACTCATCTCTGGTAGCCATTTATCTATTTCTTCAACTAATGAAACATAACTCTATTTTAAGTTGTACTTTATTAAATGCTTTTCAATTGTTCTTACAACATCTGTCATTTGTGTTCTGGCATTTTGTCTGACAGATAACTGGTAGTTATTTCACTGTAATCTGCTTTAGCTTCTGTCTGTACTCACCACAAGAAAAGGGAGCATCACTGGCAGCTGTGGCTCCGTGGAGACCCAGGATTACCCCAGTACTTTTTCCAGGAATCCATCCTGTACCCTCTCCCTCTGCTGCCTTCTCTGGCCATTTCTGCTCTCAGGATACATCCAGCTGTTCATGCCCTCACTAAGGATGGGGCAGAGATGGGCTTTACCTGCTTTCAGAGTCTCGCTGACTTGGCTTAGCCACCTCAAACCGCACAGAGCTGCCTATATTTTCCTTTCTGTACCCCTGACCTTCAAGGAATTGCATCACCACATGTAATAAAATTTTAAAACCTTGATTTGAGACAGCTGTAAATGTTACAAAAAGGGAAGGTTCCCTGTGACTGTGCAATTTTAAAGGTAACAACTGAGATGTGACTGTAAGCTGTAAATACAAATTGCTTTAGACTTGGAGTGCCCTTTTATGTGCTATCCTATTACTACTGCACGACCACAGAGAGAGCAATTAACTGAAATCCTAATGTGGAAGAGGAAACACCAGTGAGATGTGGCTGGTGAGCATTCCCTTTGTATGAGGGAGCTTAGGTTTTCCCCTTATCTTTACATGAAATGGGACAATAGGACAAAGAGGGAAAATAATCCTTCAGCTTGAGTCACCAAGAGAGAAAACATGACAGCAGGAGACAGAGAGAGTGCCACTGGTTAAAATAACAACTTTTGTAGTAGATTTGTGCGGTCCTGGTGCAAAGACTTACAATAGAATACTGGCTTATCCTACAAAACGTGCTGCTGTCCATGAGCTATGTCCAGGTACAGCTCTCCCCAGCCGCTACCCTGCACCCTGATTTTCCCTTGCCGACTGCTTCCTCCATGTAGGCATTGGTTTCAAAAAACAGCTTGGTTTCAAACTATAGATTGAGATTGTTTGCCCTGTGGCTAGAAAACTGATGGACATGTTGGACAGGAATTAAGTTCTAATTTGGCAAAAAAGAACCAGGCACGGGCAGGAGCAGCATGAAACAACACCTCTGCAGCAGCAACCCCAGAACAGCTTCCTGAAAAAAACAGAAGGCATAACCTGGCTGCTGTGAGCCCCAGCAGCAAGGCAGCTGCCCATACCCCTGCCTGCCCCAGGGCTGGCTCTCCAAATTCACCTTGTGAGTCCAGTACTTCCTCCTTTGTATGTTCCAGTGCAGAGCACTGGCTCTGGTCAGCCCAGACCTGTTTAAGCATGGGAGGAATGTAAAGACCGTGCCTTCTTTCTCCAGCATATTAAAAGCAACCTCTGGAGATTTACAAGGCTTACGTTTTCTGGTGGCAGCATATCAGCAAGCCCCCTTCTGAGCTTAAAGACTCCAGTGAAAAGCTCAGTTTTTAAGCCCATCTGTACCACTTGTTTGACCCATGCTATTCAATGCCACACATATACGGCCAGCTCCAGAGCAAAGGCTCCCCCCAGCACCCTCTTGGCAGCCTTTTCCAGAGACAGCGCATGCTGGCTGTCCCAGAGATCCTGTTGGGCTGCCTCGTAGCAGCCTCATCCCTAGGGACTGCAGACACCTCACAGCCCTGGCATTGCCAGGGTGCCAGCACTGGCCACCAAAATGGGATGGCAGAGCCACAAACAAGCTCATTTTTGTCTCAGTCTTGTTTTGGCAGATGGTTTAAAGAGATGCTAAGTAATGAGGGAGCTGTTGAGGAAAGGGGAGCAGGACTGTCTCCCCCTGTGTTTGCACTGTGTCCAGCAGGAAGGCACACTCCATGCTGTCTTAATGGAAATAAATACCTCCCTGGTACAGGTGCTAATGGGGCTTCATCTGTTTGGCTAAGGCGGCTGCTGCAGGAACCCTGCCAAATCCCCTCAGTCCCAGCTGCAACAGCGAAAATAGCAGCCAGAGCAAAGGCTCAGTACTTCCGTAGAGTAATGAGAGAAGAGGGATTTTCTTGCCAAGCTTACAGGCCAAATAATGAGATTGAAGCTCCGAAGTCGTAACTTGGTTGTTAGGTGAACAGGACTAATTCTGTGTAAACTGACAGGTCTGATTATTGACACATTTCTAGAAAAAAATTCAGGGAGCAGGTATGCAGGAGCCTCCTCCAGAACCACGGTGGGTCCGCTAGCACCAACAGCCCTCACCATGGGGACAAGACATCAAAACCAGCCCTTTGCCCTGAGGCTGCCCCAGAACTTGGTGAGGGTCACACACCAACTTCTAGGGTGCAGGACACCCTTGCAGACATGTCTCATGGTGGTGGCTTTCTTCTGCATGAGGAACATCCCAAATGCTCTGTGGGAGCCTTCTGCCCTCTGGTCTGGCAGGAGAGCACTTAATTCCCGATGGGCCCCTGATGCCAACCCTGTAAGCTTGCTTACAGCCTGCTGAACAGCAAGGGGCTGGAATGGCACCAGCTTTCCTGCTCAGCACATTAGCCTGGACTAAGCAGCCTGACAAGAAGGATGGGCTTGCTGGGCAGTGACTCCCCTCCTGTGCAGCCAGCACACACCTTGGGATGCCACGCTGATGCCAAAGTCAGCTGCAGGGAAGAGGCTTTGCAGCCCAGAGAAGTGGTGGTGATGCTGCTGTGCTGGGTCTTGCCTGGGGCAGAGGCAGCTGCTGCCTCCCAGCAGCCACAGACCCAGGGATCAATCAGTCCCTGCCTTGCTTTCCAACAGCCCACATGAGAAGGCACATGGGGTGGACAGGGGTTGGGTGACTCACTTTGTCCCCAGAGCACCGGGACTGCACATTGGGCTCCTTGATAGGAGTGTGGCCTGGCACAACCATGGCACTGCATTTGCAAGGCTTCTCCCAGCAATATTGTGCAGCCCAGAGTAATGAATTTCTGTGAAGACTGGGAATTTCTTTGACCAAATTCAGTTTCCCTTAAATAACATCATCAGTTTACACCGGATGGGGGCCATAAGCTAGTGCCAGGTTTGAAGCCCAGAAGTGCTTGCTGGTGTCTCCAAGATGTTACACCATCGGATTTGGTGCAGGAAGGTTTCTTGCCATAAGCTGACTGACTGCAATAGGATGCACTGGAGTCCTGCTGTTTTAGCAAACACAAGAGGAAGACGAGTACAGGATGTGAGGCTGTACATCAGCAGGAGGGCATGCTTGCTTCCCTGCCCAACAGAGCGCACTGCTGCTGGCCCCAGGCCGCCCTGTGCTCTTGCATTGTGCTGCAGGGCCTCACACGTGGCAGCCCAGCAAAACCAGGGCAGTTTGGCTCCTGGAGGGGACAATCCACGGCCTTGCTCTCAGCAGTAGCATGCCCTGACATGCACCAGCGCAGGGTGTTTGCTGGCAGAGGGCGAGGGCTCCCCAGACCTTCTGCAAACTCTCCAAGTTAAAACCACCAAACTCAGGATGTCAGAGTTCAGCTATAAACCAACCCACTGTCTCACTGGGCAGAAGTAAGTCGGTGCTTACAGGGAGCTTACAGAGAGCTCTGAGTGCTCCCCATAGTACTTCCCTGCAGGGGCCACTGAAGAGAGAGACAGCCTGAGGGCAAGGTGGGGTAAACCCAGTGATTTGCAGTCATTGAAATGGTGATGTGCTGTATCTTCGCTGGGATTGCTGCCTTGCTGTTTGAGTTATCAGGGTTAGCTACTACAAGGCCCCAACATTTTCTCCTCACTGCATGCGAGTTGCGCGCAGCTGTGGTGGGGCGGATGAGCGGCAGGAGTGTGCTGGGGTGACTGAACCCACTGGTGAACCCACTGGTGTGTCCCGCTGGCAGGAGCCAAGAGTTAGAGCTGTGAAAAGATTTGTCAGTAATGTGGTAACTTGAACCTTCAGCTGACTGACGAGTGTGTAAGCGAAACTTCCTGTGTGCTGTGGCAAAGCAAATTATGCAGCATCTGCATGAAGGAAGTCTGCGTGCCTCAGGATGGATACAGCAGGGCAGTGGGTGGGTGATGGTGCTCAGCATGGAAGAGGATAAATTACAATGTGGCAGAAAGATGCTGCTGCTCCTGGAGGATGAGGCAGTTTAAACTTCAGTACCTGGTGAAATACAACGTGTGAAGGCCTGGAGTGGTGAATAATAAGTAGTAAGCATGATGCTGCCTCCCCTGGCACTGCTGGCTGCCAGTCGGGGGCTGCCCATGCCTGCCTGCACCGAGCACAAGATCTGTACAGAGGCAGGACACAGCAGGACTGCGGGTGGCTTATGTTGCCCTTCATGCTGCTGACCTTCAGCCTGAGCATGAAAAAGCATAGGTACAAACTGGGGTAGCTGCTCCGTTCACTCTTCTCCAACACACAAACACCCTCTGCAGGTCCCCAACCAAAGGACTTAGCTTGTAAGTGACACAGATACCAAATTACCCCAATTTTGAAAACTGGAGTTTCACGAGAAAACAGCGTGCCTGGTAAACATTGATGAGAAGATAAGGCAGGCGAGAAAGAAAGTCAGATACAGAGACTGCCTGCACATCTCCTGGGAGATGCATACAAACCATATAAAACCTACTTATTTACAACTCTCTCGCAGTCAGCTTTTCCCTGCCAAACCACTGCTAAGTTATTCTCCCTGTGAGAGAACGGGAGACAGCCCTGGGGTCACACCATCACACTGCTTAAAGAGTGGGGAAACTGCCCTGCAAGTGCCTTTTCCAGCGGGGATCCAGGTTAACTGGCTGCTTCACCCAAATGGCCACTGGTGGGGAGAGCTGGCAGCATAGATCCCCTCCAGGCACGGGGATCTTTCACCAGCTCTCCCCAGACCACTGCTGCATGGATCCCGTGTGCCAGGTCCCAAACTTACACGTTTAAAATTCATCTCCTCTCTGTGCCTCTCTAGTGGATAAAACGTGATTGGTTTCTAATGAATTTTGGGGGAGTTTTTTGAGCACTGATTAATATTAAAGTGTATCTCTCAGGGGTTGTTTAAAAAAGGCAGAGCCTTTGTAGGGGGGAACACTGAACTGCACCAAACCACGTAATTTAATTTATATTATCTTGTTTAAATTAATGCTGGGTTTTAAAAGGCTGTTTAAAATCAGAACAAAGAAATCACTGGCAATGTTAACTGTGCCACTTAGTGTAAATAGGTTTTTGCAGAGAAATATAAAAATAAATATGCTGTTCTTCTAGCAGCCCCACCGATCATTTCATAATGAAAGCAGGCAGGCAGATGAATTTCCTTTCAGTGAAAACACAGAGAAAAATGACAGGCTCATGGTTATTTACTTTAGGCTTTGAAATGAAATTACGGCAATTATTTTGCTCTTCAGCACATGAAATACAGAATTAATAGAATTCACAGAAGATGAATATTCAATTATCCTGGTTTAGGGTTTTTTTTTTTTGTGGCTGAAGCTGAAGCAATAAACAAACTTTCCTTCAGAGAGCCATCTCCAGCAGTGCTGTCTGCCAGCAGATCCCTGCTAGGTGCAGTTTTTGCTCCGCTTGCGAGCCCAGCGATAAGGGGCTGTCCTGGCCAGCAGGTTTGTAATGAAAACCTGCTCCTGTTCACAGAAAGGTTTTCCCGGGAAGGACAGACTGAAGAGTACGTGATTGGGAGTCCACAACCAACCAGGAATTTTTGAGATGACAGATTTTGTTGGTGGGGCCCAGAGCACAGATCTGTGTGCTCAGGGTGCGCTCAAACTCCAAAACAAGTTATTAATATTGTTCCGCGTCAACACTACCACAAGAAATCCTGCTCATTGAAGTTACCAGCTGAAGGAAGCTGCCAGCCAAAGTCACTGACTCTCAAACAGTCCTTACCCTCAGTCCGAGGAAGCAGGACTGCAACCTGCTTCCATGTCCACAAGGAAGGTGACATTGTTACAATACTGCAAACCCACTCTGACCAAATAACATGCGTTTGTGTTCCTCAGCCTGTGGCTTCAGATACCATGGATACCATGGCTTAAATAGCCAGAAATAATTACAATTAAAAACTATTTCCCAAACCAGACCCACTGCGGTGGCTGTGCAGCCCCAGTGCCAACACTGTTAAAAGCTGATGGGCCCCAAGTCTGGCTTTGACTGTCATCTGGATCTAAAAATGGAAAGTACCACTTGTGGGGTCCTGACCTGGACCTTGCACAGGGCCCTCAGCTTTGCTGCAGACCCTGGAGTGGGACCAGTGAGTCCTGCCTGCCCTGCCCCACCGGGTGCCCTGACCCTGCAGCACCTCTGTTCGAGCAGCATTAAGGGCAAGAGTTATTTTTCCGCTCACAACTATACATTAGAAAACACATATGTGAAGATTATTGAAAGTATTTTTCTGCTTCTAATGGCAAGGTAATTTGTTTTGAAAACAACAAACTACTATATGGCAGTTATTAAAAGAAACTGATGTGGAAAAATGAACTTTGAAACAGTGAAATGCATCAAAACTGGCTTATTCTGGTGCTTGCAAGAAAGCAGGTCCTTTGGCAGTGGTGTCCTTGATCAACCTGCCCGCATTTTGGCCCTGAAGCCCTGGTCTGCAATACTTCAGTGTGCATCCAGACGTACAAAGCAAGTATGGGGCCAGGCAATGAATGGGAAGATCTGTAGGTTGGCACTGGAGCCAAGAAGACACCTTTCCTGCAGAAATCAAACCTATGGAAGTGTGTTTCCATTCTGAAGCTCTGACTGTATGTGTAACATGGTGCAGACACCTTGGGGACCATCCCCTCAGCCCGGGATGTCCTTTCTCTCTTTGACCCATGTCTCAGCTTCTTCAGTGCACATTGCCCCATATTGTCCCTCGTGTATGAGCAGGCATTTCTGCAGAGGGTGTTAAACCTCCTGAAGGAGACAAGGCAAATCCCTAACGCCACTGTCATCTTTGAGTCCCACATGGCACAGCCTTTGCACTGCCCTTCAAACCAGCTGGCCACTGCCAAAGCTCCACTGGCACCACTGCGGAAGATTTCCTCCCATTTCACTTTTGTAGGGTACCTCTTTAAGGATCATACAGCCTTACAGAAGGAGGTAATAGAATAGCACAATCTAACATGTTTACAGCTTCACATTTAAATTTGAAAATGTGTTTTCTAAACTGATGACTGTATATTTTCAGACCTTTCCAAAGTGCTTGTTTTTCTTTGTATAGCTTCTGCTTCATTATTCTAATTTAATAAAACCATAGCTAAGGCAGAGAGCCGACTCTGGCTAATGACAGACTTTGATTTGTTTGTACTTCTTGTTATAGATTTTTCCTAATTACAAGCATTTTTCAGAGGCAGTTGAAAAAAATAAACGAGCAGCTGGTTTGAATGTGCAACCTATTATTGTATTTCCTGGAGCTGCAGAAAAAGTATTGCATTCACAGTAGGATGGTTTTCAATAGGTAAGGGCAGAAAAGGCATTTTCCAGTTGGGAGTCCATATCACCTCCCTCCCTCCCTCTCCCCCCTCCCAGTGTTACTGCCAAAAGGAAGCCAATTTTTCAGCTCTTCTGGTATCCCTGGAGGTGCCCACCCAACCCAAAGTGCAATTCATGGACCTTCCATAGGGCAGCCAGGGCAGGGAAGAAGAGGAGCAGCATCGCAGGGAGCCCAAGAGCAACCATGCATGGTAAGGGAGAAGAGGGGTCTCCAGGGTCTGGATGAGCATAGAAGGGACTGCAAATGCAGCAAGAGCCTTGCATGGAAGATGCCATTCAAAGCAAAGAAAAACAGCCAAGAAACAGGGTGCCTAACTGCAGCGGCTTGAGCCCAGACCGAGAAACACACCCAGAGCCCGTCCAGCTTGCACCTCCTCATAGCACAGAGAACAGGCAGCAACTCAGCTGCTGCCAGTCCCACAGCACTGTAAATGAGGGCCATAGTGCTCTCTTCCCAGCCCAGCTGCTCTCCCTGCCAGTGCCCACCATTCCAGATCCCCCTTTCAGCTGGACCACAAACACAGCAGGTAGGACCTGATGCAGTGACAAGTAACAGCACACATACTGTCTGAGCAGGGGATTTGGGAATCAGCCCATCAAACCAAAAGCCTTTCATACATGTCTCAACAGCTGGGTGCAGTTTGACCCAATTCATACATATCTATGCAATGATTTCCTATTAAGAAGGAGAAAAACTGACTGCTACTGCTGAACCCAGGACAGTACTGATGGGAATATCTTCTGAGGTAAATATAGACTTTTTTTTTCCAAGTAGATGATGTTATTTACTGCACAAATGTTCATACTGTAAAGTCATATGTAAGCTCTTGCAACAAGCGAGTTCCTGGTTGTGGAACAATGCCAAACACTGAAGCAGACCTCTCTTACCAAACACAGCCTTGCTGGTTGCCGATTGCAACTTGTTGTCATGCAGTTCATTAGAAATCACGCACATGTTATAAAACAGTATTGCTAAACGCCTGGTTAACTCATCTAAGTCAAAGCCCCTGCATGTTTGATTCATTCTCAGAACAAAGACTGATTTTCCTATGAAAACAAACCCCTACATGCTTTTCTTCACCCCTTAGGCAAGCAGATTTGTGGAGGTATTTTGGTGTTGTTTGGTTTGTTTTGGTTTTTGTTTGGTTTTGGGGATTTTTTCCCTTAAAGACAATATATTTGATTGTAGAAACCATTTTAAGACTTGAATAAAAAGAAAAATCAATTAGGATCCTGTGTTCTTTGCTAGGGCAAATTAGGAAAAAGTTGTATTTGAATCAAGCAGCTCACATGCTCACATTTTCCCCTGGCAATGCGTGGTAGAAGGGCTACAACTCCAGAAAAGCCTGTCAACATTCAGTAATTCTGCCTTTTAGCCACCCCAGTTTTTGCAAAAGAGCAAAGAAAAGTAGCAATGTGGTCACTAAGATAATGCTGTTGGAATTCCTCTGCTAACTCCATGGTGTGTCACTGCTTGCTGCAGCAAGATGCATTAGGCAGCAAATAGCTGTTCAAGGTGCAGAGAAAACGCTGAGCATTACATAAGGGAAGGAGCCTGACAGCCTTCCACGTGCGCACGGTCGCCGTGAGTCACTTACAGCTCCACAGCAAAACGCCCTCCCATCCATCCCTCTCAGTGCCGCTGGCGCGGAGCCGCTCCACGCTTCAATGCTGAAGCGTCTCAGAAGTGTTGTCAAGGGGCGCTTCCCTTCACTCCCTCCGTCTGGCGGATGATTAAGTTAAAAAGCCATTAAACCGGAGCAATTAGACACTGCTGCTGGCACATCTCTTCCTCACTTCTGAGCTGGCTGCGCAGCCCTGCCGGGGCTTTCTGCCCAGCTGGGAGGTGATGCGGTGCAAGCACAGTGCCGGGGCTGGCGCAGGGCTGGGGTGCCACAAGAGTACCCGGCCTGCTCAGATGGCAGGGACCCGGCTTTGGGTTTATTCGACCTTCTGTATTCACACTGCATTTCAAATTGGTGTTTTCTGGTTGGAATAAAACTCAAGGGTCCTGCCTGCTGCAGGAAGCCAGGAGGATCAAGGTTTGCTTTGTCAGGATCTGTGCCTCCTGCAGGCTGGACTTCTTCCAAAAAAATAATCCTTCTGCTCCCATGTCATAAAATTTTTAGCATGATTCATTTAAAGAATTAGTTCCAGCATGGTTGGCCACGCAGGGCTTCTCTAATAGAAAAGTGGACGCAGGATTGATAGTGGGAGGGCAGGAAGCTGCTGAAGGGGAGTCTGGCAGTTTTCTCTAGCTGTGACTTGCTAGAAGTCCCTTCACTTGCTTCTTAAGTAAGTAAATGAAAAAGTTAATCAGAATTAACCACCCTGGAAATCTAGAAATGCAAAGAGCTGTAAAAGAGCTAAATGTATCATAGAGGCATAATGGAACTTTAACATTCAGTAGTTATTATTTAATGACCAAAGTGTTAAGAGCTGCAAACACAGATGGGGATTCAATGTGGGGCTTTGCAGCTACTGCCAGTGCAGTGCAGAGGGAAGTGGGCTCTCCAGCACATGGCATGGGCAGAGGACAATGCTCACCGCTCCTCAAGCCAGAGCGGTAAAGAGGACCCAGAAAGAAGCATAGGAGAAACAACCACCCTCAGAAGTCCAGTATGGAAACAAGGAACAGCATTATTGGCTCATTCAGATCATCCTTGGCTGTCCTCAAGAGTGTGTGTGACCAAACTCTTTAGGTTTTCTCCCTGGAGACCACACTTGGGTGTCAGTGCGCTTGCTGCTTGGTGCTGGAAGGAGTAGGTGGCAGGGTGAAGGCTGCAGCACACAGCTCCCTGCTGAATCATTTTGAGACTTAGAGAAACTCCCTCTGCTCCTCCAGCTGCAGGAGCATCCGAAGCTGAACGGGCTGCAGGGGTTGCACCAGGCAGGAAACGGGTTTCACTCTATCTGCTGCTGTCTGCTGCTGCTGCAGCCTGACCACAACTGCTTTATGGTTATTTTCTCCTCTTTGAAATGGAAGAGCACCAAAGGAGGGCAGGCTGTGTCTCCTCCAGGGAGCACATCCTCTCCACAGCATCTGTGTTTTCTGTTCAAGCTGGCACCAGACAAAACCCCCTTCAGAAAAACTCCACTGGAATTACTGGGGGCCTTCAAGATGGAGTAAAAATAAATCCCCAGCAGTAAATTACACCACTCACACTCAAGTGTGCAGCTACTTAATTGTGCATCTGACCACAGGAAGCCCCAGTCACCAATTTACCTCTTGCTAAAGCAGAGTCTGATCTGGGCACAGGAGCACTGCAGCATGCAGCCCACTGCAAATGAGTTTATCCCCAGTCACCCTCCTCGCTCAAGCTGCTAACTTGGGCAGCTAACTTGAAGCTGATGCTTTCAGCCCAGTTGGTGTCTAGGGAGAGGAGCAGAGCAGCCTAACACCAGTCTCCTCCCAGCCTTGGTGAACTGCACTAGCCAAGATGGCCACCTGGAAATCCCATGTTGGGATCTGCCATCAACATACCTGGAACAGCAGCACCACAAGGTTTTTTAAACCTGGTGAAAAAGCTACTTTTCAGATACAAATATAGTGTTCAAACAGTGAGCCAAACACTTTCAACTCACTGTTTAGGCCACCCGAGGAGCCCTTCTGCATTTCCCCTCTATTGCTCTCCTCAGCACCTCCAGATCCTGACCATTTCTCTGCTAAACATGCTAGTTCTGACAATGCATAATTAATGTTGCAAACTGCATTGCGTTATGCATATGAGCTCAATCTGATCTGTAATTACAGCCAGTGGAAAATCCACCAGTTCTTGCTGCAGAAGAGGCAGGTCTCTCCCAGCAGTCTGAAGTAAGAGGGCAGAGTCCAGCAAAGAGGTAAAGAAACTTTGTGGTTTTCTGCTCTTTGATCTCCCTGTTATCCCAGGTGAAGGATTTAAATAGCATCCTTTTATGGTTGTGGGTTGTTTGTTTGTGGGTTTTTTTATCACTTTTTTTTATTATTTAAACAATAAAAAAAAGATTGCATTCTTCACGCAACCAGCAACTGCACCTGCAAATGCCCATCCTCGCAGTGATGTAAGAAACGTCACTTGAATTGTCTAATTTGTGGTTCCCACAGTCTGGAAGCACATTTCTAAGCCAATTTCCTTTGTGCGCTTGGGTTTTTCCATTGGAAGCTGCTGCTGTGGCATGGGCCAGGGCCTCCTGTGTCAGTGGGCGGGCTGAGTGGGGCGGGTGCCAACCCGTTCACATGGCTACTGTACCCTCCACTCACCCTGGCATTACCCTGGGAAGACACAGCATGGCTGGCCAGGATGGAGCAGGGACATGGGAGCACCAGGGCGAGGGCTGGGAGCAGGGGCAGTGGGTTGAGGGTTTTCTACAACCCTGGGCCTGGAAGGCAGCTTTCCCTTTTCTTGTCTGCAGCCTGGCTTCTGCAGGTGCTGCCCTCACCTCCTGTGCCTTTCACAGATAACACAGAGCTTAATTGATGCATTCGGAGCAAAGAGCTAAAGTACACATGTCTTCCCAGTAAAGCTAATTTTGCACAAGCTATTAGGGACGTAAGTGCCAACAGATGATAACAAGACCAGAAGATGCAGGGAGCAGCTGCTGCTCTCCCCACCTGGAACACCAGAATGCCTCTCAGCTGGCTGGAGCAAGGGCATGCAGGGTGGCTGGATGGGCTCTATTCCTGCCTTGTGGGATGGGACAGGACCAGTTGTCCCACTCCTGCACAGCTCCAGGTCCCTGGCTATGGGGCAGGAGGATGCGGTGCTCCATGGGAGGGCAGGGGCAGTGAGATTCTGCCCTGAGACCCTACCAACAGTGGGACTGGGATCACCCTGAGGCTTCACAGGTAGGTCAGAATTTTTACTATTAACAATCCCAATTGGTTTACAAAGGCTGAGAGAAGTGGCCTCTAACAGCTCCTATCTTATCTGAACTTTCGGCTGCTTATACCAGAGCCTTTGTTGACATTTTAAACTATTTTATTTATAAACTTTCTCCCCTGTACAATAGGCTGCTCTGCAGAAACAGATGTTCCGCACAAACAGCTTTACAAACAGATTTATGTCTCTTAGGCCAAGTTATCCCACTGACCCCAGACATATGCCTGCTTAATAATTAATGACCTTTTCTAAATTACTGGAATGCAGCACAGATTCCTCTGGTGCACTGAAGAAAGAAACCAGACCTGCACAAGGTGGTTTAACAAGGGCTGGCAGACAAGCAAAGCAGCCTGAGTGAGGGGGCTGAGCAGGCTCTCTGAGAAGCTCTCCCTGCTAGCTGGGCTGACACCCACCAGAAGGTCCCACGTTCAAAGGCTTTAAAGTTTGCCACTTCCCTCAGTTCTGGGGAATAGTTTTCAGCCACGGAAAGCCACCAGGCTGTGTAAGTAATTCTCAGAGTCGCTAAAGGCTGTGATTTCCCAGCAGCAGCTTTGGTGGTGCTGGCCAGCGTCCAGTACCTCTGAAGACCATCATACATCTACTGAAAATGCTGAATACTAGAAGTCAGCCGCACCTGAAGGGCCATGCCCAGAGAAAACTGACGGCATTGTTCCCTCTCCTTAAAGGGCTTCAACGTGTATAAGGGACACCAGCGTACCGCCTTGTCCCAGAAAACCCTGAAGGCCTTTCACTGGTCACCGACTCTTCTGCTGCAGAGACCCAGCGCAGTTCATTGGCAAGATCAGAGGTGGTCCAAAAAATAAATAAATCAGTATTCCTGTTCCCCGTGAAATTTTGACCTATTTTGAAATGAACTGCAGATTTTTAACATTCAGAGTTGCTGTTCAGGATTTTGAGTCAAAATATTAATTTTTTTAACATTGAACAGTGTTAAAACAAAAAAGTGCTAGAGCATGGCAACATTTCAAACTGTTAACATTTTTTCCTATAAATAGGACAGACTAGATAAATTACACCATACAACTTCATAAAACTAACATACACCCATGCAAACTAACAGGAGATGAAACCTCTCCTCACCAAAGCTTCACTGTAAACTGTAATTCTGAATATCCAAAGTTTTCCTTGTTTAACCCTGTTTTAAGAGACCTTTGGATATATATATATATTTTTTTTTTAAGAAAAAAACCAAACCAAAACAAACAAAAAACCCCAACCCAGATAATTTTGCAGGATAAGCTACAAAGACTTTTCCTATCTCCTTGCATTGACTCCCCTGCTATTTGCAATCGCTGACAAGCAGCAGCAAACGTGGGGTTGAGCCTGGGTGGGGAAAAACCCAGTCGGTGAGCTGTAGCAGCTCATGCCCAGGCTGGAGCTGTACCACAGGGACTGCTGCCTCCATGTTTGAGTTAAAACATCCACTACACAGCAATGAGAGTACATTACAAAGGCAGTAAGAACCTTTCCAGCACTGTGGGTGGGGGGGCCTCTTCTCCTCCTCTGATAAATGCGTCATCTAGTGGTACGTTATCGCGGTAATTTCTCTATCAGTCAAACACACTGCAGGAACACACTCCTCAGGGACATAAGGTACCCATTGTGCAGCTGATCGGTTTGAGCTGCTCAGGGTGCTGTCCTATCACCGCATAGGGGCGGAGAGTCTATCCTTGCCCCGGATGTTCCCAGTCCCCTTGGCACAGCCTGGGCAGATCAACTGCCCGAGGGCTGAGCTGCACGTTGGGCTGACTGGTTTGTTGGCTGGGGTTTTTAATGTTAACTTCCTCATTAAATCAAGCTGCTGTACGCCTCCCCCTACAGAAATTCTAACTATGACCAGCACAGTGCACCCCCCACACACCCTGTGCCTGCACCAGCCAGGGAAGATAACCAGCTAATTGAGGGATAAACTCAGCTCACAGCCACTGTAACCCAGCGTGTCTGGCAACACTCAATTGAAACAAATCTCCACATGCTTTGCAAACATTTTTCTTTTTAATTCCAGTGCATTCTCATAAGTATAATGTTTTTAATAAATTGTATAATCCATGGCAATCCCCTTCCCACTGCTGAAACCCAGGAATATATGTTCATTTTCTTATATTTTTCTTTTTCTACCCTATACAAGCAAAGACCAGAACCCATCTGCAAAAACAGATGCCAACATGCCACAGTGATGCCCACAGAGGTGCTCAGGCATTACAAGACTGGCAGCGCATGCGGGATGCCACTTTTCCTGGTGCATCTGGAGGACTAGGGGCATGGCCCTGCACACAGGGGGTCTGGGTGTGATTGGCTCACTGGCTCTATCTCAACATCAGGGTTGCATCCAAATTTCTGTTGATGCAGGTTATGCACAGATGATAAAACCCCAGCAGCTTCCCTGTGGCCACATGTTCAACAGTTTGTGCTTCAGTACATGATCCTTGCCCAAAGCAGAGCTGGGGGGCTGCCAGTGGCTCTGCAGCATGGCCCAACCATGCTGGATCAGGTTGGGAATACATGCTAGGAAGACATGCTCTCTTACCAAAACCACCTTCCCAGACTTGCTTCCAAACACTGGAGCAAGTCTGAGAAGAAAAGAAGTGCATGAAGCCAACATGCCCCAACTGCAGCAAATACAAAGGATAAAATACAAGCTCGAGCATGGTTTTAATGCTCATCTCCTCGTTTTCCTAGACAGAAGGTGCAAACACAGCCATATTTTAGCCCTGATTAAGCCAGTCCCACATACACAGCAACTATGAGTGACCTGTGAGACAGGGCAGCACACCACCGGGACACCCCATTCTCCAGGAACAATGACATGAAGTGGGAAGCCACCACGCTGCCACGGAGGCTGGAGCCGTGTGGCACAGACGCTCCACGCCTGGTGGGGAGACAGCTGGACCTCCCCCGGAATATTAAAAAAACCGAGAGGATGACTCAGCCTCCCCCTGGAAATGCAGCAGGAGCAGCAAGTGGAGGAGCAGCACGCGGCTCCCTCCAGCCGGCCGCACGCAGGTGGAGATATCCCCATCACACTCCTCCAGCCCATTGCAGTGCATGAGGACCACTGGGCCACAGGGCTCCAAGCAGCATCCCAGGGGTACTCATGCCTGTGGTGCAGCGATGTGGCTTGGCAGGCAGAGTGCCTCGCCAAAAGGCATTACTGACTTGGCAAGGGATGTTGCTTTCCAGACAAGAAGAGACATGAAGTTGTTGACACATTTCTTCCTGTTCCCATTCAAAACTACATCTCAAGCAGTGCTGCGAGAAAGTCACATGCCGGGTTTAACAGATTTCTTCCCAGAATGAGCCTTCAGCTCAGAAGAGTAGGACATGAGGGATTAAAAAATTAATACAAAATTTTGTTTGCCTAAAAGGGCTGTCACAGCATGCTCAAAATAGGGTGCCAAATTCTTCACTGATTTCTGCCCTGATAGTAGCCTGAACTGATGCCACTTGGAAAGCAAATGACTTCAGCAGCAGTTTTGTTCACGTAATTATTAATATTCGCTCTACTGGGAAAGAATTTACAAATAAACTACAAGAAAGAGTTGCCCATCCTACACAAGTGGGTACCTTCAAATTGCAGCATTACAAACTGATACCCAGGATTGGGAAAACGGACAGAGGGGTGTGAGGTGGGGGGAAGGGGAAAGAAAAGAGTTGGACATGTGTCCTTTCTGCTGCCCTGCTGTCTGCCTGTCCATCAGTCAGCAGGCTGGAGGGACATCAACCTGCCCAGCAGAACAGGGTGCAAGCGCTCCCCTCTAGGATCTGGGCTGCAAGGCATAAGTGAAGGGGAGCGCTGTCAGTTACTGAAACAGGGAGAAATGTAAAATGCCAGAAAATGAATTGGGATACTGCAAGACCTACATTTTAGTCCTGAATATGAAGTGATGCAGAAGTAGCATGTGAAAAACAGTTTGGTTCCGGCAGTTCCTGACACTGGGTGCTGCCTGTGGGACATCACCCTGCACACTGGGGCATCTTAGGGCATGGGACGAGCCCCATCCTGCCCTGTCCCTGTGGGAGCATGGCAGCAATTGGCCCTGCAGCAGCCCCCAGCTCATGGGGGGGCTCACGGTCCCCAGCTGCAGCATTCACCCTGGGAGTAGTTCAGGGTCTGCAGGAAGGGACCACAGAGGAGCAGATCACAGCCTTGAGAGGCTCAGCGGGTGGACACACAGCTGCCAGGGTGCCAGGTACAGCCCTGGCTTCCTTCTGGTGAAAATGGAGGCTTTTGCCAGCATCTGTTGAACAGGGAGAGATGCATGTGTGAACTAGCAGCTCGATTATGTTTTTGCTGTGCTCTAAGCAAAGTAAAGCCTGAATTCCTGAGAAAGAAAACAGATTGGGAAACAGAAGATTGCCCAATTTACCTACCAGTGAGTCAGAAAGCAGCAAATATGGCACATTTGTTCTCCTGCAGCAAGCCCTCTGTTTGACTGGGGTACCCAAAGGCAACCAGTAACAACCTTGGGGAGGACCAAACCCTCACTTTGCTGTCAGAGTGTTTGCACATCAGGCTCTGCACTTGGCTGAGCTGTGACACTACCAAAGGCAAAGATTTCCAAGGAGGCTGAGCTCAGTTTGGCACCCAGTCCTGCTGCAGCACTGGGCTACTCCTGTCCGGGGACCTGAGGCCAGAGAGCTGTGGTGCTGCCCCACCCAGCAGCATCCTCACCCCACGGTCCCAGAGATGCAGCTTGCCCTAGAGACACAATGACTACCAGGGAAGTGGACCACCATGGCTGCCTGCAGTTACAGGGCTAACGAAGACTGAAGCACCACAGTGTTTTGCTGACCATTTCCAGCAACGATGGTAAACAATTGCCTTAGGCTTACAGTGGTAGTCTTATTATTGTCATTAATATGTTACTGAATACAAGTATGCAGAAGCTTGCCTCCAACAGCAGGCCAGCATCCATATTTGCCAATGCCTAGTTATTTTCCTTTGGAGGAACCTCATCTAATCTAAGTAAACCTGAACACATAGCAGATTAAAGTTCAATTACTGAGGCAGCACCAAACACAGAAGCTCATTGGATCCAAAACATGAGCAGTCGCTCAGGTGGCAAGCACTTGCCACAGCATCTCAGGCAAGCCGGTGTAGCTAAGGCAGATTGGTGCTTGCCCTCATTTTTAGCCATGTTTAAGGCTATTCCTGGACAGTGCTCCTGCTCTGGGAGCTTTCACAGGTCATGGCTGCCCCTTGCCATGCAGCACTCCTTTCCCACACCCTTGGCTGGCACCCCTGGCCATCCCAGCTGCAGCAGCGAGTGCACTGTTGGGGGAAAACACCCCTGGGGTACGTTCATATCTGCTTAACCCCCTTGGCAGCACTCCAGGGAGGACTGGGGCTCCTGCCAGCTGGTGGCCTGCACGCACAGCTCTTTCTGGTTGAACCTGGCCACGGCCAGGTTCTCTGGCTCCGGCAGAGCATGGTGAACTGAACACAAAGGGGTTTCTGAACTGAAAGGGATTTTACAAACAAATTCCAGCTTACAGCAGTGTTATAGCAATGGAAATTGGTAAAAGTCCGTTCCCTGACTGGCTTTCACTGCAAGATGGCTTGTGCCCAAGGTGCTGCCAGCTTCAAAGTACACAGGGATCTCCTGGCCAACAGACTTTGTGCCACATAAAAAACATATAAATGGTCACAAAGACCAAGGCTTGCACCACACTTTGGAGATGTGTGTCCTGCAAAGAGGATAGAGTTGTTTTAGAGAATGGACATAAAGTGATTAATACATTGTATCAGGAGAAATTAATACAGCAATGTAAGTGAAGCTAGAAAGGAAGGCTGATAGATACTCAGATACCTCCAGAGCAATTTTATAGGGCAAGTTAGATTCTTGTTGATTTCCTCAAGCTCTCTTCCTTCCTTAAGTTTCTCCTTTTCACTCTGTATCTATGCATCTATTTTAGGATGAAATTTTCAATTCTGCACAGATGTTCAGAACTGGGTTTCATGCAGTAACGATCTTTTCACATCATTTTCCTTTTTGCACTAGAAATTATGAACAGAGGAAGGAGTTGAAGCCAGCAGCAGCTGTCAGAGGCTGGGTAAAATAACACAGTGGATGCATTCACCCCCTTTGCTTACAGCTGCCAATGCCACAGGGCCTGTGACCACAGTCACAGACCTCTTCAACATCAGGTGTCAGTGTCCTATATCCCTCCCATCCCAAATCCCATGTTCAGGTAGTGCACTTCAAGCAGGCTGCGATTGCTGGCACTGCAAGGAATGCACCACACTGCACCAGCTGTCATTTGTTCACCAGCTACTCCTCCAGCTTGCCCAGTAGCACACCTAGCCAGACACTAGAGATGGAACCATTTCACACGTGTATGTACCAACTACAGTTATGGCATTTTAAATACAGGCATTATTTCACCACCATTTCAGTTTTGCTGCAGGACGCATGGTACGGTCACAACAGCCCTGTCAGAAGCAGTGATTGGCCCCTGCGCACTGCAGCAGAGGTGCACAAGGCCAGTGGTGCCAGCAAATGGGGACACGGCAGGGATGGATGGCTGTTCATCACCTCCTACCCAGGCTTCCGGCACTGCCAGAGCTCACACCTATTCCCACTCCAGCTGCTGCTTGCACTGGACTTGAGGACCAGCTCGCCCCAGGCTAGGCTACCTCTCACTTAAGTGCTCCAGAGCGTCACCAGAATCATCCAAAACCCGCACTCAGGCCCAGCTCCTGCCCACCACAGGCAATGGTGCTGCACAGGGAGGGCAGCAGGGGCCGCTGCATCGCCAGGCGCTCAGGGTGACCTGCAGCAGGGCAAGATGTAAGCCCTTAGGCCCAGGCTGGCTGCGCACACTCCACACAGGCTGTTACCACACTGTGACTGGAGGCAGAAATACCCCATGAAATGAGATGCAGTGCTTGCTACAAAGCCGAAGCGCAGCAGCCCTCAGTGTCTGATGCTGGTTGCTATCCACCACTAATGAGTGCGCACTAACCGAGCACTTGGTGCTGAGCCAGGCTCCTCTTCATGCTTCGTGTTCAGGATTTCAGCACACCCCACGCTTCCACCACAGCAGGTCCCACACACATGTGTCCAGGGAGCACCCAGCCAGCAGCACCCAGGCTGCAACACTGCACCAGCCCCCAAAGTCACCCAGTGTTAAACGTGCCTCTGCTGAACAAGTGGGAGAGCACAGGAGCAGATCTGTCATGGGGCAGCAGTCAAGCGCACAAAAAGTGCAAGCATTGCTGCTCCTGGCTGCATAGCAAGAGATAGGTGGAGTAAGAGGAAGAAGAGAAGCCACCTGGGCTCTGTGCCCTGGTGCTTCACAGCAGCACGACCCCAGGCAGGTCCACCTGGATTTGCCAAAGACACACACAAACACCAAGATGGACTCCACACTCAAGTGAGTGCTGGGAGCAGCTTTTCTTCTGTGTGCTGATGGCAGGACATGGTGCCTGCCCTGCACTAAGCCTGCTATCAACAGGACACAGGACTCTATTTTTAGCCTTACCAAGACAAACAGCTCAGCTGAGACTTGCCCACTCAGTGGAGGCTTGTTACCACAGGAGTTCCCCCCATGACACTGTGCCCTACTAATAGTAACAATAAGATACAGGGCTCATTTTGTATAAAGTGTGGTTTTGTGGTTTAGGCTACCTAAAAGCCAGCCATACTTGAGAGGAAGGTAGAAAGCAGCAGCTTCCACTGCTGACCTTTTCCTGAACCAGAGGTACGCACAGAGAAGAGAAAAAACGAGACATGGGTGGAAAAGGCAATTAGCAACACTGCTTCAAGGAAGGGTTTCTTGTTTTCCTCAAACAGCATTTCACAACATCCCTGCAGAGAGCCACAGCCAGGAGGCAGCCATGGCTGCTCCAGCCCAGCTGCAAAGCTGCTCCTGGGGCTGTGTGCCCAGCCTGGCCCAATGCAGCACACTGTGCTCCCGGTGCGAGTACAGCCCCAAATACCATGTGCTCTGTATACAGCCCAGGCTGGGTAACCAGCACATCCAGGCAAGTACAGCTTGGGATTAACAACAGCTTCAAAGGAAGAGCAGAGAAAAAACATTTCCCTTACAACTGAATGTTTTATCCAGTGCAGACATTGCTTTCCAGCATAAGCATCCCACCTCCTTCCTGGCCTAGCCTGTCTGGGCATCTCTCCAGCACCCCACAGCTCAGGCGCCTGCTCTCAGCCCTGTGGTTTCATTCCTGTTCCCACAGCAAGGGGGACAGGCTGGGCTCGCTCTCCCAAACCTTCAGATACATCCCCCGTCCTCAGAGAGTGCTGCAAGTGCCTCCCATCACTGCACTGCCTTGTGGCTGGGGCACATGAAAACAGTCAAAGTGACTTTGCTCTCTCTGCCCCAGAACCAAGGGTCTGCACTGTGCCCACAGCACCCCCATCCCATCCCTCACAGGGTGGGTGCTGCAAGGGAGGGACCCCCTCCTGTCACACTGAACATGCTGTGCCATGTGCTGCTTGCCCTCAGAAGAGCATAACCAGTCTTATCCCATAATTTTCACTCTCTTGATACTATTTAACTGCTGGTTTCCCTGCTGGTACCATGTAATTGCCAATATATGCCACAACAAGCTTGCTAAATTCCTGCGACAAGTAAAAGACTCCAAAATTTCCTATTCTTAGGTACCAAGTACAGGTGTGTGATGAATGCTGTTTGGCCATACCATCCCTGGGCTTTTGGGTGCTCAGGAGTAACTGCAGTTCATTTCCAGTGCATTCCTGAAATACCACTGTGGTTCATTTCCTCCTGTGGTTTATTAGCACAGGGATAATATTTCTTCTAACATCTTCACCAACTCCCATGAAAGATACAGCACATCAACTTCTTACCCACTTTTGATTTGCTCCTTGAGCCTATATAACAAGCTGCAGGCAGCTGCAAACACCACAGGCACTTGGGCTTCCTCCAGCACAGCTCTATCAGCAGACTGAGTTCTTGCAAAGCACCACTAGATACTGTCACTGTCACCAGCCATCCCATCCCATCCCACCCCTCCACAGGGCTTTCAGCACCATCAGCAGCAACAAGAAATCCTAGCTGAAGCAGCTGCACACAAGCTGTTTTAGAGGACTTCAGCCATGCCTCTTCAAAACCAGGCAGCTCTGCACAGCAATAAGCTGGAAAGCATTTTGAGAGAGGTGTATCCATGCCACAGGCAGTTCACTCCATGGAAGAGCCCCACCACTTCTGGCAGGTCAGCTGCAAGAGGCTCATCCCTTCTTAACTCCTTAAAAGCAGCATCAAAGATCCCTTACCACCTGGCACTTTGATCACTAACTCTCAGAGCCGAGGCAGAACCACAAACCTGAGAGGAGCCCCATGGCACTGGAACCCCACTGCCATTAGCCAGAAACCAGATGCATTGAGCTGTACCTTGGCAAGACCGACCTGGCAATGGGACCCCAGCCAGTGCTGCACAAGCATCAGGCAAAGACTTCCCCGGTGCTGGCGCCCTCCCAGTGCTATGGTGGAGCCGTGTCCTGGAGGATCTCCCCCCAGCAGACCCCAACACCACACCCACCCGGCAGCAATCACGTCCTACCTGCACACCCTGAGGCTCCCAGGTCCCTCCTGCAGCCACCTCCCAGTCAAGCTGTGCCCTGCTGCCTCCAGCCCTTTATCCCAGCGGAGCCCCACCACACCCACCAGCACACTCAGCACCGCTGGAGGCATGTATGTGATTCTCCAAGTCTGCTCCCTCTGTGGCCCGGCGCCGGAGGAGCTGATGCTGGGATGGGTTGCCGCATCCCACAGCACGGTGCTCCTCTCCGCAACCCTACACGTGCTGTGTGTCTCTGGTGCTGCCAGAGGGCAGAGCCGTACCTGACCCAGCACCTCTCCCAGCACCAAGGCAGCGCTGGCACCCAGTGTGTGGCGCTGAGGCACACACCATGAGGTCGCTGCCAGGACCACAGTGGTGTGATCAGCTCTGTTTGGGCAGGATATAGGCTGTTTTTTATTACAGCTCATACCCGGTTGCAAAAGACCTTCGGAATTACTCTGTTTCCTTCTTCCTGGCACCATTTCCTGCTCTCATTACAGATCATACAAAGGCCATTCAAACTCCTTTTCAGGCTTCTGCTCCTCCTTCCCCAAAGGCTGAGAATCTCTCATTTCAGGCAGCATCTCAGCTGCAGATACGCATGGATCCCTTTGGACAAAATTCTTATATTTCGCTTTTAACAGCTAGAGCTGCTGTTGTTGCTTCCACGGTTGTTACCACCCCAGCTCTGGCCAGTGACCTGCCATGGCTCTGGGCTTCCTGGTCTGCAGGTGCTGATGCTGCTTTGGCAGAAGCTCCTTCTCACGATTCTCCTCAGCAGCTGAGTGATTTGATTTTTCTTGGCTCTCCTGTGTGAGCCCTGCTATGGGCAGAGCTGCTGCTTAGCAGCCTGAGCCCACAGCACCGCCCGGTGTGATGGGACAAACCTGGCCAGGCTGTGGCAGAGGATCCTGCATGACCCCAAGCTCTGTGGGGCCAGTGGCCCAGGGTCCACACCACTGAGTTGCCTCCTGCCCAACTGACCAACAGCAGCTGCCAGATCAACCGCAGGAACCTCCATGGCTGCCTTCATCGGATAGAGAGAATCAAGTCACGTTATTTTTGCTAATTTAGAGTGCTGACGCTGCTTGACACAGTATTTTTCACTTGGCAGCTAAATGCAATGATAGATTTAACTGCTGGTATCACTGCAAGCATGAAAGCAAACACAGTACCAATGAGCCAGGGGCTCTGCTGACAGGAATGAGGTGTCTGGGTGTGCTGAGCTGAGAACTGGATAAAACCAGCTCGTAAATTCTGAGGTCTCTTGGGCTGTGCCAATGAGCACAGGAGACACCTGCAATCCTCTTGGAAACCAACCGTTCTGACAGTTTCGTTTTCCAAATTAAGCTTGATATTTTTGATCAATAATTTTGATTACCAGTGATCTGTGGGACACTGATCAAGGAAGAGTAAAATGTGGAAATGGGGTCCTCTCTAATGCCAGTCACTGCCTTGCTGTGCGTACCAAAACTGGGGGCAGCTGCTGAGGGCCCATCTCCTTTACCTGCATCTTGAAAGTACTGCCACAAGAGGGTAATAAAAGCTCAGTCTAGATCTACGGTATCCTGGTGCTCTGTATTTATCCTCTGGATTTAACAATAACCTCACACATACTTAGTATTCTTCATAGATCTACTGTATCTTTAACATAGGATGTGCTATAAAAAACCCCACTACCAGCATCTTTTTCCTCCAAATAAATGATAGCCCTTCAGTCGAACAAATGAACAGATAAAACTGAAAATGGGTGCAAAGGAAGCGGTGTAATTTTTAGCCTGATACAGAAAAATGTAATTAAGAAAGAGAACTTTTATTAGGGCAATTTCACTTTATTTTTTTCCATACAGCAAGGTCATCTATAGCAGTAATAAAATAAGCATAAAAACAAATTGCAGCCCAGGACAGAGTACATAATTTGGAGCAACTACAAGCAAAAAGTAAGTCTGTGATTACATAATAGTAAAACCAAGCACATCTGTCCTTTCAGCAGATGAAAGTTGCGGGGTTGCAAATAAGTGCAACTTCACTAATTATTCAGTGTGAGTACTGGAGAGATCAGGTATGGCAATGGCCCAATCGCTTTGTCTTTTCAGCTTTGGCATTCATGTAATGACAACGTTTCTTGAATGCTTTCCATTAAAATGGTACAATTTCCCAGGGTTTTTTTCACCTGCTAAAAGAACAGGACCACTACAGCAATAAAAATAATCACATAACAACTACAGCTACGGTGTGCTGTTTGGTTTGCCTGTTCATGATTCAACTCTTTTGTGAAAGTCAGTATTTGTTTTTAAGAATCTTTTTTGTGAACAATAAACCACTGAAATTGTCAGAAACTGGTCTGAATAGCATATATCTTTAATATACTTTTTGATACTTTAAACATGCAGTAGTTTTTGAATAATGTACGGAATATTTGATCCATGATTTCACCTTGATGGTTTGAAGTACCTGCTTTTTTTTCTTTTTTTTTTTTTTTTTTCTTTTTTTCTTTTTTTTTTTCTTAATGATTTTCAGGCAGATTTGAACCAGTGGAGCTTTTGTCAGTCATGAGATCTTGGAAGGATGGCGTATCTTTCCGGCTGAAAAAATCCTGGCAAACTACAAGCTGTCCACATAAAGCAAAGCAACTTTTTTGAAGGGGTATGGAGTGCTAACTCTGTGCCACTTTTGCAAGCAATTTTGTTCAGCCTGTCATTTTATTAGCCTTAACAAAACTCCTTGTAATTATAGACATTTTTATTCAAAATAAGATCTTACTATTATACAGGTTTCTCTCTTTTTTGACTATATACAGAAGTGCAAAAAGTCAACCTTCTCTCTATACGTTCCCACATGCTAAACTGCAGCATAATCAACCCTCAAGAGTTTGCACACACACACGATAATTCTTGTTACGTAAACTTTGAGTATTTGGATTATCAACAAAAAGTCCCTTGATCTATTGATTATGCAGCTTATTTATAACAAGGCCTGATATTCAGGGATTTCAAAAAATATTTAAACAATATTTTAACATTTGAAATGGATACAGTAGAAAATAAATTTTATTCTAATATCTAGGAACTAGATTTTCTCATAATAACTAATTACAAACAAAATAAATCATCAAAATATTACTCAATTGTCTGCCAGGATTGTTGCCATAGCAACAACTTAACTTCTTACTTAGCAATGATTATATAATTATAAGATATCCATATAAAAGATCTTTGTTCTTTTAATGAAAACTAGACAAGAACTAACAATGACTGACATTCTTACATTGTAATATTAAATCAGTAAAATATAAATCATTTAGTTAACAAATACGAATACTCCTTTGACACTACATGTAAATTCAAAACTGAGTATGTTATGAAGGAAACTACCTTTTTTTTTGTATTTTGAAAAAGTCATCAGTAAACTCTAATAAAACAAAATTCTATAAACTGAAATGGTATTCAACTGGTAATAGAAAATGAAAACAATCTAATAAATGTAAGAAATAAAACCTACACTTTTAACAAGAAAAAAATAAGTAATATTCTATAATGTTAAGTAACTACTATAACATGTGAAGTCACCTATACTTTCTTAACACGACTGAAATTACATTGGTATGGGTTTTAACCCGTAATGTAATAATCTAAGGCTTTAATAGATGTACAGTACAATCAGTAAAATCAACACATCATTCTTATACTATAAAGCATCTCTCTCAAGCATAAAAACTTGCAGTAAACTTGGAAGTATGGAGAGTTCTACAACCGAACTCGCGCTTCTTCCACTCCACGCTATGCTACCAGTGACCTGGCCCCCACTTCAGCACTTTGCTGAACAGAGCAAAAATATCCTTTACTAGCTGCAACATCCAAACCACAAAAAGGAATTCCTTTGGATGAATCCGTTCTTAAAACTTGAATGCACATCTATTTTTTTTTTGTTTTTATTTTGTAAAGGCTTTCTAAGGCTATAAGCAGTTAATCTGAACAAAAAAAATCACATATAAAACTCACCCAAGTATTTAACCCACCCAATTTCTACACTAATTAACATCTCCATTTTTTCATATTTTGGTTTTTTCATGCATCTGATGTCAGTGCTTTTTGTGTCTTTGTTTAGAGTCACCATGTAGAGCGTGACTTTGATGAAGTAAAAGTGAAACCCATCTCTGCAAAACATTTATAGTCCTTTTGACTTTTGACAGAGGCTATAAATAGAAGCAAAAGAAGTTCCTCAAACATTTGTTATGGTGTCTCAGAAATGGCTTTTCCCTTTCATATATCATGTTATACAGTAAAATATGCATAAATATTACACTACAATGCCTTAAAAGAGTTAATATATATGTCCAGTATGGGTTAATTTGTACGGCTAGAGTATCTCTCTTGTGCTGTCTACTGTTACGGTAAGGAATAGTTGGCCATTTCTGAGACAGCTTTGGTTTGAACAGAATGGTGCCCTTTGACTGATTAGTACTAACAAAGTAAGTGAAAATGTGGTTCTGAAAATAACACTGCAGAAATAATACTCTGATCGGATGTACAGTCTATGGCACTTCATGAGAATCCTTAACAACGTGGTACTTAAAGCCATTGATATGCTTTAAAATATACACAGTTGTGGTTTTGCTTGGCACATTCATCTCTGTCAGATACCTCTCTTACCACTTCTTACAATCTATTACATTAAAAATATTACTCTTAAACAAAAATTACTGTGCATGCACGCTCTCGTCTATAATGGCAATTTTAAATACAAGGTGCACCTTTGTTATTTGTAAACCTTGAAAGAAATAAACTTACTTTAAAAAATTATATCTTGGTCTACAGACGTACCAATACATAATAGATTCATGGTTACATCATCGTCTGTCTTTTCAAGGTGACATACATGATTATGTAGGAAATAGACTACATATGCATATTTAAACACATATGCATACTTCTGTTCTAGAAAAGATAGACAATGTTGTAGGTTTTAGACAATAAGATCACCTCAGCACAAATATCAATTCAATGTACAAAGTATATAGGCAACAGTGTGCAGTGGATTTCCAAGTTCTTGTTTCATCTCGTTAACATGCAATGTGTGGATGTCTTACTGCTGAGGGCGTTTCCGCGTGTTGCTTGACAGTATATACATTATGGCTAATGAGCTTGTCCTCTTCCCCACCCAAACACACTGTCCTTTTCTCTTTAGTTATGATCTAGAAAGAAAAGAAGATAGAGCATTTTCAAAACATTCATAACTTTTTGTTAGCACCATATCAGCCCCAACTTTACACATGCAGCAAGGAAATCTGCCACCAAGCATGGCAAAGCTTGCACATGCCCCCTGTGGGATGTCCCTCCCTTTAGTAGGTGTTCTTGCAGCAGAGCTTCCCATTACACCTGAATTCTGCAGTGGCAGAAGTGCACAAGATGCTGGCCTCCTGCTCTTCCCAAGCCCCAGCTGTGGAATCAGAACCTGGGGACGGCTTCCCAGCCCCACAGCCCAGCCTCTGGGAGGCAGCTCCCCACCCAGCACTGTGTCAATGCTGCCAGTTGCCCCAGGCCCTCTCTCTTCCCTCTGCTGCTGCAGCCCCTGTAAAGCCAATATTTGAGAGGCACCTAAATATCCTCAGGAATCTGGGCCCTGTGTTCCCAAGGTAATTTTTCACACCTAACTGCACAACTAGTGTAGTTGTTTCTCTAGTCTCTGTTGCCTATCACATGAGGGATGCCTCTAAAGAGTGGTCTCTACAATGGGGACACCCCCAGTCCCAGCTGACTGCAGGGGGAAGCTTGGTAGCACATTTACGCTGCAGATAAGCAGCATCCCATCTGAGTTACTCAAGCAGTTTAACAATGGCTTTGCTCACCTGAAAGAATACCTATTATTATAAACCCACTGTGGCAAATCAGTTAATCCTCACCCTAAGTAATAAATCCATTATTGCTGAGCCATTCAATAAAAACCACAGCAGAAACAGAGTGCAAGGGAGAGAAAGGCAATACAAATGACAAGCTATCCTCAGGGAGGTGATGTGCTGCGGGTGGTCTTAATGACAACAGGCAATTTAGTAACAGACTGGAATCTATAGTTTACTCACAGGAAGATACAGGGGAGAAAAAAGGTCTCTTAAGCTTAGGCACACAAACCTAGATTTCAAGCTATTCAGGACGAAGATTGCAGTATACAAAGCTGATCTAGACTATCTCCAATTGCCATTCACACTGACATAATGTAGGTGTGAACTGCACCCGCACTGTGGGGCCTCTCCTCATCATTCCACCCATGCCAGGAAAATACTGTACATAACATATTGTTGTCACCTGACAACCTGCACTTGTGAGAAATCAGGCATCAGCTAGACAGACAGCTACACCTGTGTTTGCAGAGATGCTGGCTTTCCAAATCTGGAAATTTAAAATTTGTTCTTTCTAAAGACAGCTGAACATAACCACCTCCCCCCAAGACCTGGCCCTTGGCTCACATTAGTGCTGGAGCCATCATCCTTCATAAACAAAATGTCAACCTCTAATTTTAGACTCTGATTTTGCTCCATGTACAAACTAATACTGACATTTGGTCCAATGTACTAGCTAATGTGGTCACTGCTAACTATGGGGTCAGTACTTAGAGAAGAATGGCATGCCAGTGGAGCTCAGAACCTCCTTCCCATATCTTACTAGTTTTCTTAGAAAGAAAATAAAACACCCTGTCCCTGAAAAAGATAAATTATGCACACACAAAGGTAAGAAAAATGCAAGAAAAAACACATTGGGAACTTACTGTTTGATGACAAAATGTCTACATCTGTGTAACATACTTGTGGCTAGTCAGATGTTCGGCAGATATTATGGGTATCTACAGGTAAAAAATTTAAACAGTGAATAACATGTACAATGAGCCAACCCAGAGACACAGCATTTTGTTATAGAATACAAGTTTGGAAAAGTGAGGATTGGCCGTGAGTTGGCGGATTTTATATTTCAACTAGAAGTTAAAGTCAACTGAAGTGCTACAATAGCAACTTAAAACTGGAAAACATTGTGTTAAGTACTAATTGACAAATATAAATAAGTATTATTGGTTGTTTAGAAAACAAGAGAAGTTAAAATCTACAAAAGTCATGCAGTGCAGTAATTGAAAATAGCCCTTTTTGTTGGCCTACACAAAATTCTGTGCTTTCAGTGTATCATTTAAAACAACAAATTCTCCAGTGGCCTTGTTTCAGTCTGATTTTGTGAAGTGTTCACTGCTTTCAGTGTCTTGGTTGTTGAACGCCAAACCTGAGATGCCCTGAGCTTGATTTTCATGGCTGGTGAAAATCCGCTGTCAAGAAGAGCTGCCCTCTGCCGCCACAGGCATCATGGTGGGTCAGCTGAAAAGCTGAGACTCCCCAAAGCAGTGAAACAATTCTCAAAATGTTTATCTGCATAAGCAGAGTTCAGGATGTGGCTCTCTTGAAGTGCCCCATCAACTCAGTTTCCCATAAAAAAAGTATTAAAATCAGCGATTATTAGCAGTACAAACTTCTGTTCTACACAGGAGCCTTATGTCCCATCTGTGCAGCCCCAGGGGGGAGTCAAGAGCAAGTCCTTGGGGACAGGCCCTTGAGAAGGGCCAGCACTAAGGTGTGCAGGTGCTGGAGGAACCATGAGGAACCCTGTAGCACAGACAGGACCACATCTGGCTGGAGGGAGCAATAGATGCACCCATGTACAGGGAAACATGTTGGAGCATTGGCACAAAATTGATTTGTACAATCACAAATGGCTGTTGCACTTGAAAAGACATTTTCCTGATGGATACTGAGGGAGACCTGTTAATCTTCACGAGAAAGTGAATGGGGAGGTTTCTTCTTAACTAAATCATTTACAGGTCTTGGTGTTGGTTTTTCCACCCCTTGTGCCCTCTCCTCCCCTAGCAGCTCCACACAAATGTACATTGCCACCTTGAACAGAAATGTCCTTCAAGCATAATAAAGCTTCTCATACCATTTTTTTTCTACTGCTGCAGGACAGGCTCTTGCACCCAACTGTGTAGAAGCATCAGGGATAGGGCTGTCGAAACATACCAAGGACCTTCAACACCAGTCAATGAAGACGAAGGGCCAGATCTTAAGACTTTTGGCATGCATGCACATTGCATTGTGTGGCATTAAATAACTTCAGCATTGCTCACAGAGCATATACATATATTTGTTATATATGTATATATTGAGGTTTGGCTGCAGTACTGTACTAGGTATGTTATGAGGCTCCAGGGAGGATATGCATGAAATGATCTGATTCTACAACAGAAAGTTGCCCTGTAATTTATTTGGGAAAAAGCATGGCTATTTAGACAGAGATGATTTTAAAAAATAATGATGTTTTCCTGTGGCTTGGCTTGTTCTTACAACTCCCTGGACTTACAAAGGATATAGAGACACACTTAAATTAACTGTATGGCGTAATAAACTACTGAGAGATCAGTAAGCAGACAGGTTACCAAAGAATGTACAGCTGGGCATTGTACAAACTGGGACTGCTCAACAGGCAAAGGTGGAGAGGCTCGCAGCCAAAGATTCTGGGCTTAATCCTGCGAGAACCTGCAGCATGTGACACCCTTAGCAGCAGCGCAGCGCTCGTTGTGCTGCAATAAGGCCAGGGTTGCTGGTGTTATCCACCCCAAGCACAGAGGGGCATGTACACATGGGCACATGCACTATTGCCCAATGTCCAGCTGTGATGCACACCCAACAGCTTTCCCATGGGATTTGGAATTGTTTAAGTGCTAATGACTTAGGAAGCTGAATATGTCAGGTAAGCCTGCCTTAAAAACTGACATTTATCTCCAGAATTACACATACAGAAACATGCCTGCAAAATGCTGAAGAAAACATTTAGTTCCCTTTTCTAAAAGTGATTCCCACTGAGTAGAGAGAAATACCTATATATTAGACCAGAACTGATGGCTTCATGACATCAGCAATTCTAAATCCCTAGTAAATCTAAAAAAAAAAAAATATCTGTTTTTATAAGAGGAACAAGAGGGTCTTTAAAAAGCTTTTACTGTTGCAGCTTCAGCCAGATGTACTACAGAAATCTGCATTTTTGACAACTCAGTCAGAGAAAAACAACAGGACACGTCCTGTTCCCAGGCACAGCTCCAGCTGGTGCGTGTGGGGACTGCAGCTCCTCTGGCCTTGCAGCTCATCTTTGGAGTACCTCTTCTGGTTTTTCTGGGAGGACTTTTAATCACTTACTTAATAAAGCCTTATTCGTTTATTCCTGAAATACATCCAAACATGGCAACAACTGGGGTAACTATTTAGAAATAAAACCAGGCTCTAATGGACATTTTCTGAACTGAAGTCTGCCATTTCCAAGCAGAAATGCAAGCTGAAACAAAGGTTTAAAAGAAGTTTCTGCGTGGCCCTTGATCAAACGTTTTGTTTGGTTCTTGGAAGAGGAGAGTCAGAACACGTTCAGACTGCTAAATTCAGATGGTTAAAAGTGTGATCCTGCAACCCCTCTGCACAGAGGTTTTACTGGCATTCACTAGAGTTCTGTACTAAAAGAAACTGTCAGCTTCACAGAAATAGAAATAAATAATGGGTTCCATGTATCATCCCTTTCTCTTTACATCTCTGAGAGCATAAATAAGCAGCATGGCCCATAAATGTTAAGACTGAGTCAGAAACCCTATTATCAATTATTTTTAGCATCAGAAATGGAACTGCAGCACCTTTTGAGCATGGATAAAGGCTTATTAAGCTGTGCTGCAGATCTTAGAGAGAATGTGTAGGCCAACAAGAGGTAAAATCAAAACCCCCATGCTCATTAAAAGCACCAATTTCAAGTTGTCTGTAAGGAAAAGCTGTAAATTAGCAAACCTGGTTGGCTGTGGCTGTTGCAGCGAAGGGAACACTTGTGGCAGATGTTGTTGCTGCAGACACAGTGGCTGGCGTAGCACCGTGCACCATGGGAACTTTCGGAAGGAAAATCATATAAGCAAACATACAGAAGAGTGTAGCAGTATGGGAACCAGAGCGACATGTGGTAGGAGAATTGAGCATGGTATTTATCACAGCAAAAAGCCCGAGACATCATTGCCAGCGCGTGACATGCAATCACAGTGCAAAGCAGGACAACATTCCAGGGAGAAAGAGGGGTGGGAAATGAAAGAGAAAAGAAGGGGAAAATGCTTGTTACCATCAAATCAAGAAAATCTGTACAAACAAGCTTAACCATTTCAATACAAAAATCAACAGAAGAATTTTTATGCCCTTATATTTACAAATTTTTGTCTTTTAAAAATTCAACCCAAGTATTTACTGCAAACAAAAATTAATCTTGTTGAAGGACAGTACGTGGCTATGGTAAGATACAGTCTTTATATAACACAAGATAGTTTCTAAACACTGGAACTCGCAGGCCAATCAAAATCCACCAAAGAACAATGTGCAATTCAAAAAACTGCTCTACAAAATTAACAACATCTATGTGTCCATGTCAATTAAATCAAAACAACTGCATTTAATTGACAGGTGCTAGGGCAGGAGGCTAAGGAGGTGGACCGGCATGAGAGCTGTAAGTTAAAATCTAGCAGTGGATTTTGAGGGTCTGTGAGCTGCACCACAGGTTTAAGATAATCAAGAAACAAAGCTGGCACCTACCAACACTTGTAGCGGGTGTCATGCACAATATTGAGCCTGCCCATCATGCATTGAAGGAAGGTGGATTTGGAAAGGGAAAAGAATTAAAACAACCCATCACACGTGTAATTAGAAATTTCATTTGAACAAAGAAGAAAAATTGTTATTATGGGAACAGTGGCATGTAACTGTCAGCACAATCAAACCATACAATAGCACAGTGATCCATTCCAACTAGTCTTCAGTGAAGGAGAAGGAGCTCGTTAAACTGTGTGCTGGTTTATTGTGTTTGCCTTTGTAGTACCATGGAGGATTAGTATGGCCAGGAAAAGTTTCTTTAGCTTTATTTTAAATCTCTTTTGGTCTTAAATTTTTCTGCCTTTTGAATTTGGCATGCAGTGCCTTCATTGTATCTGTACGACCCTTGTGAGCTGCTGGTGCAGTGGAAATGATGCTGGCTGTCCTCTGCATCTATTTGCTTAATACGCAGGTCAGAGGAGTGACGGAATAGCTAATGTCTCCTGTGCAGCTCAGGGCAGCACCTAAGACACTTGTTCAGCATTTGTTCCTATGTTATTGGAAGCAGATAATCTTAAGGTCCTTTTCAACCCTAACTATTCTATGATTCTATGACTATGGGAAGTATTTTAAGCTGCTGGTGTCTAGGCTCACAACCTGCAACTCTCCCTAGGCTACACAAAAATAACTCAAGGGGCAGCACTTGGTGATTTCTGCCCTACAACCAGAGCCAACAGCAGTATGGTGGTTTTAGAAACATTATGGTATCATTTTTTATATGTCACTAAGTTGGTAATTCTGTTTACTTTAAATGGCAAAATGCCTTCCACCAGACTGAACTCAGAACCTTGTATTTTTGCTTCCAATATGATAGAAAAATATATACTGATATTTCAGGATATAAATTTTTAATATACAATCCACTTTTTATTTAATAATAACATTTATTAACACTACTAATTATGCCTGACACAGCAGAAGCTGAAATAAAATCTAAAATCCCAGAGATTGCAGTGGAAATGGAAACAAATTCTAGAAGACTGCCAGTGGGAGCCATGGCAATGCTGCTTCCTTGACATTACATGACACAACCTGGGGACAGGAAGTCGTTTTAGCTGGTGCCAAGCATTTTAGTGGCTTGCACAATCTCAGGAGCATTTAACTAAGCAGGGAAAAAGTCAGTCAGTATAGTTACTGCTTGGGACAAGGTTATTCACTGTCATCATTGTATATGTAAGGCCACAAAGAAAAGAGCGTTTCCTAATTACTTTTTCCTAGTTACTCTTCTATCTCTTCTTCATGGAAGATACTGAAAATATTCATGATGAAAGATTAAAAGAAGGGTAGCTTTTTTGACTTCCCCATGCACAAATCATGGCTGAAGTCAATGGAATCACTTGCAAGATCAAAAAATGAAGCAAAATTTGTTTATAAATTATGAACAGTATGTAAAACTGCTTTCTCAGTCCCTATCATGACATCTCTATGGTGTTAATAAGGTTGCAGAGAAGAACCTTTGAGTTCTGTATCTGTGCTGAAATGCCCTATTTATGATGTTGTACATACTTTTTAGATCTGGAATACTACATCATTCCATGCATGTCTACACATTAAAGAGAAGTCAGATATTAATAATGGCTCTGAAATATCACTGTAAAGCTTTTCAGCTAGAAATTCTAGTCTGAGTTGTCATCATTAACATTATAACCAGTGCACACAGTTTTGAAAGGGAATTGAAGCAAATGAACACAGGCAGAAATGAAAATACTAGCTAGGGTGCAATAACTTGCAAATATGAAGACATAATGCTGTATGACCCTCTTACCTGAAATAAAAATAATTTTTGCTATGACCTTAATATTCATTTTGACTTCAGAAGCTTTGACTGACTAATGAGAACACATGAATAATAAATGTGCAGTTTTGAATGTTTCCTAGTTTTTCAGCACAAGGCAGAATTTTAATTTAAGGATGTTCTCAGTTAACTGATCATAACTTCACCACCAGGTTATTTCTACAGTGGCATAAAGCTACTTTTATAAATATTCTATGTTTGCTGGAGCTTTACTTCCTCCTATTATTCCCCTCAGTCTATTTTTTCAGTCCAATATATTAAATCCTAATTAGAAATATCACCATAGAAAGCATAAGCACTCCTGCCAAGGTGAACAGCTGTGCCTTATTTTTCCCTCCCTAATATCTTGGAGGAGGAGCAGTGGTTTTACACAGACCCAGAAGCCTCATGGATGAAGGTGCTCACACAGACATCACTTTAGGAAACTATCTGTGCACTGAGTCCCAGCCATGAGTAAGTTCTCTGGTGTTGAAGCTGGAGTAACTACATGAAAGTGCAATGCATTATCTTAACGGCAGAGGTGGCTGAAGCCCTTCCAGGCTGGCTCCGCAGTTCAGCTGCCCTGATACAATTCTACCCCTTGCAGGTGCATCGTGACAACAGCTCCTGTAAACCGCAAACCTGATCCCTTTCTTCTGGAGGATTATGCTTCTCAAAGACTGCCTGGCTGCCCAGTTGACACACACAGGCTGAGAATACACACAACTGAGGAGACAGTGAGCTGAGGCAAAGGATGGTAACAAACACCAGGGCAAGAATTTCATCTTGTTGCCCACAGGAGCTCTCTATCAGCACATATAAACATACCCCCAGCCAGCTCACAGTTACTGCAAGACAAATGTGCGGAAGTAGCGAATGCCAAATAATGGGTGCTCTGCAAGTTCACAGCCCCACAGCAAAACATTTGCCCACACATCTGCCAAGGTGTCAGGAGTCGGCAACCAGGTCTAAAGTACCAAAAAACCAGCTGTGAACATCTACTAAGTCATGCAAAGGCTCCTCATTTGGCAGACTAACTCCACTTATTTCAACTAGCCAACACCCCAATTGTCCCCTGTTCTTTCTTGCAACGCCTTTCAGACTTCCATCTCAGTCTGGGGACAACTTCCAGCAGTCAAGGTTTCTGGGAGACCTCAAGAGGGGAGCCATGTAAAGAGAGAGCTTTATTCAAGAACAGTGACATGAGTATCTAAGAGCATATAATCATTTAAAGTGTGCTGGAGTGCTATGTCTATCCCCTGGCACAGATGATTCTTTTATTTGCTTTCGCATGCCCTTGCATATAGGCAGCCAGAATTCTGCCTTACAATTCTGAAGAGGTATCTGGGTTTGTCTGGACCATGAGTGGAAAGCTCTCAAGGGTGAAACATTAAAAACGAAGTGCCCTGCAGAGAGGAGGGTCCTGCCAAGATCCTCCACAGAGGTACATACTGATCCTACATAGGGGTACAACTGACAGCGTGTAGGTTCTACAAGTGTCCTGCCCTCAGACCTCCTGCATTTTCATACACTGCAGCTGAAGCAGTGTAAGAACGCATATGAGTAATTACACTTTGGGTGTCTGAACCTGAAAAATGTCACATTAATTCAGATCCCACTGAATTAACCTGCCTCTGCTCCATGGCAGTGGAGCTGAGGGCACCCATGCTCTGTGCTCTCCTGTTGGTTCTTAGGACAGACAGAGAAACTCTATTTGTAGATGACTCTGCACAAACAGGACTGATGCTAGTTAATTTTGAGTAGGGGAAAACTAAAAAGGGCAAGGCAGCAAATAAAATTTTCAAACTTTCAGAAAAGTACTGGATTACTGGGAAGCTCAAACTGCTGCTGTCTGAAAAATATAAAAAGAGAATGTAGCTCACACTAAAAAATCCTTTGCTTTTCTTGTTTAACATATACTGAACGTCAGTGGTTCATAAAGGTCAAATGACTCATCAGGAACCACTGAGCAAACTCCTGTAGGTTTCAGTGCAGATTTGCTAGAGGAAGGGCTGAGGTAGGTGCGTGTCAACGTCAAAGACCATGGTCAATGATGTACTGCAAGTGAGCTCTGAGGCACATGAACAATAATTACAGCTTCTAAGTTCAAAGAGTGTGATTCAAATCAGCTTGAGTACTTTCAGAAATGATCCAGCCCCTCACTGATCTAATGGAAGCTGGAAAATGTAATGGTTTGCTAATTACATCAGTTACACTTTGCCAAAACAAATCTGTGAAATTGTTTAATATTTACAGGAAGGACTTCGATTGCACACATTTTTATATGAATTTTAGAATGTGGGCTAGAATTTGATCTAAAACTTAATCAGTCTTTCTATTGATTCGAACAAGCTTCACAACAGGCTTTTACTAATAGATTTCAGAGGTTGTAAGCTATTAAAATCAAGCTACTACATCAAGCAACTGACTTTTGTGCCATTTAAATTACACCTGTGAGTTGTATGCGAGATCAAAAAAGAATGGTAAAAGGCATTATACTGAATTCCTGGGAACACACATGCCAAAAATGTTTAGGATAAAATACTTAGGTGTTCTTGGTAAAGACTGAATAGCTGTATTTTCTTTTCTCCCCTCAACTAGTCTGCATTACGAAGGGCTGTCCTCACAGACCCTTTCTGATTTTCTGATTACAGATCTATCAGAAATCCTCTGCATACATCCTAGAATGATAGTGCTGTTTTAATGTAGGTTCATATGTGAAAAACTAACTCATCTGTGTTAATACAGGTGTAAATTCACATGGCATACTAGTTACACAATTCTTCATGAAGCGCTGTTTGCAGAACCAAAATATACATTCCGAGTCCCATCACTTGTCCTCTGAAGGGACTTTTGTTTATGTAAGTAGTACAGGCATCAATTCTTCTTACACTGAGACACGTGTAGATTTGAGCACTCTTGAATAAGAACAAGTGCACCTTGGCTCTGCTTAATCCAAAATTAGCCCTGGGGCTTTAGTGGTAGAGGCCTGAACCTTGATTTCTGTGTAGGTTCACGATCAGCCTATCTGTGAGATTGCCTGCCTGTGCCTTTTATGATCACTGCACTGTAATTAAAATCAAAACTTCCAAGTGTGTGACTGAGAACAATTGTTGCTAAGCACACAAAGGCAAAGGGGTCTTACAGCAAAGAGAAACAAATACAACAGCTTGAGAGATGTGTAACGAAGAGAAGTTAATTGAGGGAAAGAGGAACAAGACAGAAGATTTCACATTTTGATTTGGGATGACAGAAGATGATGCTGATTTTTATGTTAGACTGCAAAACACCCACCCAGCTTCCAAGAGAAGCAGAGAGAAGCCAGCCTTCCTGCAGTCAGCACCTCCTCAGCCAGTGGCTCACTGGCATTGCAGAGCTCACCCCGGCACCAGTGGCCGCTGCACGCACAAATACCTCTATGCATTTGCCGCCAGGAACAAACGGTTATTTCCTAGTGTATTTTTTCCAGAATTCCCGCTTCTCCCTCCCCAGAAAAAGGCAAATGAGAAGCACTTACCTGGTGGGAGGAAGGCTGTATGCTGCTGTAACTGCATGTTGGCAAGAGCCTGCTGGTATTGGAAAATACCAGTGTTAAAGACTGCGGTGGCACCATTGGTTTTTTCAAGCGCAGGCCTCTTTGGTAATGGGGGAAGTACAGCTTGAGGAATTCCCTGAATGATGGATGGGTATAAAAATAAAGTCCAGTAAAAAAAAGAAAAAAAAAAAGGTGGGGTGGGGTGGAGGAGGACAGGAGGGAGAAGAAAAGGAAGAGAGAAAGGAAAAAAGAAATATCAGTAGAAGGCAAAAAACCAGGCAGCACCATGTTTATCCATGAGCAAGCAAGCAGCATAGCAGACTTAACTACCAAATAGAAGGCAAGGTAAAAGCTTTACAAGGGAGCACTACTTTAGCCTACCATTACAGCGGCACAGGTAATGTGTCGGAGCCATACATTATAGGAACTGGCGTAAATATTATGCTACTGTAAAGCTTCAGGGTTTCGGTCACGAGCAAGGCTATTGGGGTAGGGGGAAGCAGCACTGCAGCTCCATGAGGATCAACATGTAGAAGCAATGTTAATAGTCACCGTCCGGAGCAGATGGCAGGGCCACTGGCGACTACCCACTCCCCACGCCCCAGCGCCTGCCCGGGCATGCAGAGTGCGCACCGCATGCCGGCACCCCCAGGCCACCTCCGCGCCACAGCGCCGCGAAGCCATGCCAACGCACCCTGCGCCCGTGGCTGGCCCTGCGCAACGGCTGCCCGCATGGCACCCTTAGGGAGGGGATGGGATGGGACGGGATGGACGGACGGAAGGACAGGGGGATGGGAGGGGAGGGGGCTGGAGGGGACCAGTGGAGCGCAGGGGCGGTGGGGTCTGGAGCCCTGCTCTGGGATCTGGTCCAGCCTGGCCGCCCCTCGCCTCAGGCCAGGGGTAAGGGAAGGAAAGCAGGATATTCCGTTTCTACACATTAACCCCAAACTCGACTCTACGATACAGCTACATGCCAAGCTAAAAGGTGAAAGGTCATAGTACCAGGTCAAAGGTTGCCTCGAGGGGTCGCTTCAGTGATTTGACAGCCGACTGAGTCTTAATTAGCAGGCAGCGAGCACATGATGGCAATGGCCAGTGGGGTCAAGCGCATTAACATAAACAGCAAGCAGAGGTGCATCATGGGGGCAGCAGTGCATTTGGGTAGGTGAGAAAAAACAAATAAAAACAAATCACCAGATGCCGTGTACAAACGGTAACAAGACTAGGCATGCACGGGGGGCCGGCAGGCAGCCCCGCGCGGGCAGGCGGGTGAGGCGCGGGGTGCTCAGGGCTACACAGGAGCACAGACGGGGCACCCCACAACCGGTCACCGGCTCACCACCCGCGCTGGCCGGCAGTGGAGTGCCTTTTGGGAGCCTGCGGCCACCGCCTCGCACCGCTGCTCCTGCTCCCCCTGGCCACCGCGCCCCAGCACGCCCGCTGTGCTCCTCTTCCCACACCCCCATGGGCTGAGCACAGCCAGGACAATGTGCCTCCAGGGCCCTCCTCAGGGTGCTGTCCTTTCCTCACTAGGACACCAGTCCCTGAACAGTTCCACATTTGGTTGCTATGACTAGGAGGTTTGCTCTAGTACCTGGCAAGAGTTGCTGACAGTCCTCGGGTAGGGGACAGGGAAGTGGGCTATGAACAGCATTAACACAATAAGGTTGACTTCAAACTAAGCCTCTACAGACACGGACTTACGGTAACCGAAATACAGGTTTATCTATCTGTGCAACTAGATAGATACACATCTACCCACACAAACATACAATAAACTATATATACATATATGCACACACACGTACAGACACGCACACATGTATGCACACATATATGTACATATAGATACTCTGTACATCAGCAGGCAAAATTAGTGAAACACCTTAACGGCCTGAAACTACTTAAGAGCAGATCTGGCACCACATGCTGAGAAAGCTCACTGCACCATGTAGTGGCTAGGACCCCGAGCACACGCACCCCCCTCCAGCAAGAACAGTTCTTACACATCAATTATTGTCTCTCATCAACATACTTCAATTCCAGAGGTGTTTTCCAAACTTACCATGGCAGCTGCAGTTGCTGCTGCCTGGGCAGCTGCAGCTTGATTAACCTGGTACTGGGCAGCCTTGATCTTGGCTTGCAGGTGTGCAGGAGGGTGGAAGTATTTGCACTTTTCCCGTGAGCATCTTCCTTTGATGTAATCCATGCAGACAGTGACCGTGTTATCGTTGGTGTCGATCATTGCACTGTCGGCGGGGTGAGCGAACCGGCAGTCATTTTCTCCCCTGTTGCAGTTGCCACGCTGGTACTCTCGACATACCTGTGACACCAGGACAGAAAGTTGCTTAACTTGGGTGATGGGTGTTGCAGGCACAGCTTGAAGCAGAGTTAGGACTTCTGAACATCCCTGAGAGTGCTGCAAGAATGAGTGCCTGTCTCCCCATGGAACATAGCAGTGGTGAGATGGTGAGCTTGGCTCTCTGGCAGCACACACTGCTCTAAAGCCAGTTCTGATGTCGGAGCATCAAAACCCACCAGGATCAAGAGCCAATCACACAGCAAGTCCTATTTTGGCTCGCACCTAGCTGCCCACCAGTTTTTTCCTGTTTTGTGAAGAAATGTGCTGTGGCTAGCTCTCAGAGATGGCCCCAAGCATCACAGTGCTTGGACATGGTCACACTCCACTGTGATTTGGCTGTGACTAAGTTAGCAAGACTCAACGCAGTAGTTAAGGTGACTGGCCAGAGGTGCTGGAAGAAAGACTGCATGGCTGTCCCCGAGCAGCCCCACCAGACAGGCGCTCTGTGCCCACGCCAGGGAGCGAGCTGCACCCATGGCATGTACAGTACAGCACTGCCTGCCATCATCCAGAAGTCTGCCACAAGAGAGCAATCCAAAACCCATAGTGGTGGTGGCTGCCTTGTCCGGGCTGACCGGACCCTGCGGATCAGCAGGAAGCTGGGCTGTGGTGGGAAAGAGCAGAGGCTGCAGCCAGAGCGGCCACCACTTCTGCTGCCACACCGCCGCCGTGTGACAGCAGCTGAACAACGCTGAAGGAATCAGAAATGGCACCAAGAAACCTGCTCAGCTGGAGGGATCCCCTGCAGCACTCCTTCTGCTGGTACAGGGACTCCAGGCTGGCTTGAAACAGCAGAGAGCCCTCCCAGACCTGCAGCCATCACCAGCAGTGCAGACACGACTCTCATCACCCGTGCAACAAACAGCAGCTACCTCTTCACACACCTTGCAAACCCTGCATTTGAAAAAATGATGTGTATTCCTTTCATGGTCAGCTCTTCACAACCACAAACAAAAGTGCATTTGTCATTTAGTTTTCCAAAAGCTATAGGAAACAGAAGGGGACAAAAGCAAGTGAGTTTGAGTAAAAATAAAACCACTTTAGTAGATGGAATTTCCTTTTCAAGGTGGGTGCCCATGAGCTTGGATCATCAGTATTTCCTCAAGAACCCTGGCTTTGATCCCTGCAACAAACCAAATTTGGTTGTTATTTGGTTTCCATCCATGCTAGTGCTCTAGCTGCTTTTTAACCCCTGCCTGCGCTGCTTCAAGTACCAGCTGCCCATCACCTAAAAATTATGAAATGACATCCCAAAAGGACAAGAACAATGCCGTTTGTGAACTCCTTCACAGGAAACATCAATTCGTTCAGTGTCATTCCAGCATGACCCTATTTATAGCTTCTTTCCATGCAGTGACAAAGACTCTAGGTGTACATTTGCAGCAGAGCCAAATGAGCCAGTTCGGTGACTGGGAAGAATGTGGTGCCTTTTTAAGCCATCAGAATCACAATTCTTCTGGCATCTGCTGTGTGAAAGCACCATCTCTGCTCACACAAGACTCCTGGTCTCTCTCCCTCTCATTGCCCAGCCAAATGCAGTGTCATGTCTGTGCTTCTCCATTAGACCTGTGCTGGGCTGGTGAGCCACATCATCTGCATTACAGTGTGCTCTTTTTCATCGTCTCAGAACACTTTCTGGGTCACGGACCTGTGCTTCCTAGCCAAACACAGGCCTCTCAAACAGACCAAAAAGGATGATTTCCTTTGATTATTTGTTTGCAGTCTAGAAGTAAACTGAAGCCCTTTCCTCTGAACAGAAAGGATGCAACTGATGTCAGCTGTCTTTGATCTGTCTTGTACTGGTGATCTACAAAACCAAGGTCTCAAAACCACTCCACATGTAAGCAAGAACTATTCCATTAACTCTACTTTGTGTTATTACTCCATTAATAACACAAAGATGATGTAAATAAGTGCATATATATAAAAGTATCTCTATTCACCAAGAGAAAAAAATGCATCCACAGATAAGCTAACTTTACCATAGTTAAAAACCAAAGAATGACCAGAAAGCTGAAATAGTTAGGCAGAGATAATCTTTGTCACGTCCAGACCAAATTTTCACAGAGCTGTCATGCAGTAGCTGAGATAAGGTGATGAATGGCTTGCTCTCAGTGTTCCTAAGCAGATCTCTGACCAATGGTTTACAGCAGTCAGATACAAACCATAATAGTGGCAATCCTTCTAATGAGTGTGACCAGCAACAGCTTTTCAACCACTGTGACAGTAACCAAGAATGTTTCCAATCCTTGTTTATTTAAAAGCAATCACTGAAAACAGTGGTGTTTTTTGCCATGGGCATGCAGCAATATTTCACTCATCTGCTTGAGCAGAGAGAGGCACAGAAGTATGGCATGTTGCCTGGTCTCTCAGATCTGAAGAACTTTTATTTAGTTATTTATTAACAGCCCTGTAATTACTATCATAATTTTCAACTTAGCATGTTGAGAAACATAAACAGAAGAGGCACCTGTGGGTCTCTGGCCTGTTGGCAAAACCGCTGAGTTAGTGCTGCAATCTTACTGATTTGCTGCAATTCACTTAGCTTATTCTAACTTTGGTCTGCGTTTATTCTGACTGCCCTGCTCAGATTTAAGCTGCCCACACTGATGGGGAGCCCACCGCTGTGTCACCACACCTGTGGCAGAGGTCCTGCACCGCTCACCCAAAAGCTGGACAGAGCTTTGATCAGAGGGACACAGACAACAGAGCTGAGATCCCTGCACTATCAAGGTAAGTCACCCCTCCTGTCTCCTCTGCACTGAAGAGAATTTATCAAAATGGGCATATTGTTATCCCATATGTTCCAAACATTTAAGCAAATGGCACCACTAGGTCAGATTTTCTGATTATCCAAGATCTAAAAATCTCCAGGCACTTCTAAGCTGCTTCTTTCTGGAAAAAAATGGTATATATGAAATAAGCAGGAAACAGCAGCTTGATTGTGGTAATTTTTGACTCTTGAGCACTTCTAATAGAAAATGATAGCATTTAAATATAAACACATGTGTTTTAAATAAAGTGGTTAGGCAATTACTTTCTCTCTCACTTCCCTATCCTTGCTTTTCTTCTAGTTCACTGAAAAAGCCACGCTTTTGTTCAAGATATTTCTGGTAGAAGAGGAGTGTGAGGAAAGCTGTAGGAAAGGCCTCAACCCATGAAATTTCCACCCTGGGATCCAGATTCCTTATGGGAGTGGCTGAATGCACTGGACACCCAAACATCTGCATGCTATCTGTACAGGCAACACAGTCCAAATACATATGAAATCAATCCTACTGCTAGTAACAGCCACTGACCTTATCTTATGAATATTCATATTAATTCAGGAGACCAGGCACACTGCCGGACAGATTTGTGTTGTCTGCCTGCTTTTCTTAAAATCCAAGGTACATGTATTGAGAGCTTTTATTGTGGAACAGTCTGATTCAGTATCCTAGAACACGTGTGCTAACTTACTTTATGCCAGAGTACATAATTCTTGAAAATAAATACTTAAAATTCTAAGCAGAACAAATCATATTCCAAGATTAGATGCTAACATCACAGTGGTTATTTTGCTGAAGGACAGTTCATTCCAAGGGAGAGCAAGCTAAGCCTTATAAAGCTCTCTAGTCATGCCATAACAAATGACAATACTGACAGCAATAACCTAACTTAAAGAGCAGGTGGACACACAGCTCCTGGAGGAATCCTCGCACAGTGCCATTTCACCAGGAAAGGTGATAAAAGAGGCACTCAAAGTCTCTGCATTTTTTTTCAGAGTTTCTAAGGCCATCATCTCCTTTTCCATGGAAATTCAAGGCACAACCACCCAGCCTTTTTTTTTTTTTTTTTTTTTAATTTTACTGGCATCAGATGGTTCTGCTGGCTTTTCCTAATCGATAAAACATTTTTTACTGCAGACTGTGTCCTGGGTGTTTTGTGAGAGTAACACTCTCACAAATCCCTCTCTTGCAGAGGAGTTTGGCTCAGCAGTGTATCACTTTGCTAAATAGCTGTATAAAGAGTAAACAAGCATCCAGAGGACCAAATCCTGCAGAAGTCCCAGATTTCATTAGCTCCCTGTGCACTTTGGTCACAGTCTGCTAGCCAGCACCACGTCTACCCTGGAGGCACCACATGAAGAGGTGGCCCCGCACACTCCCTCTTGGGCTCCCACAGATGTACTTGCTTTCCCGGCCACAGCAGAGCTGGTGCTCAGGGACTTCAGGTTATGTCCTGCTCTTGCTTATCAACAGAAAGGTTTTGAGCCCACATGTCCCCAACACCACTGACCAGCACCACAGCCTCTACACAGGTGGAAGCACAATCCAACACAGCAGCTGACCATGGCGCTGTGAACCAAAGGGATTCCTGCCACTGGTGTCCTCCCTCAGTACTGATTTCCAAATCTAGCATGATTTATTTACGAATTTATCTAATTGCATTTCAGTTTTAATCCACTTCTGGCAGGTATCCATTGTGAAATAGAGTCCTCAAAGGAAAAACATCCCTTGGTGATTCCAAACAGCCACCCATGCATCAGCTCTCAGCAAAGTGTGGCTGCCTCTCCTGTAACCTGACCATGCTTTGGGGAATGCCTTCCTTGGAGAAAACATCTCTAAAAAGGGAAATGATGAGATCCCACAGAAGGGGAACCTGTGGTGACGCGAAGTCTCAGAATAGTGACAGTGGCAGCAGGAAATGCTTGAGCCAGATGACTCTCCACGCTGCTCCCAACTCGCAGCGTTCTGAGCAGCAGCTCGTCAGTCAAAAATGTAACTAAGAAAAAGGAGTTAATTTTCCTTCTAAGTGGAGTTAATCCCTGTTAATGCAGATACATGGGCAGAAAGAAAAGCATTACAATTACAACTAGATGCGCTGTGAAACACAGATCCTTCTTGCTTCTCCCATCATGCTCCCTGAGTTCAGGGAACATAACCAAGAGCAGAACAACCCATCCACCCCTGCACTCCCAAGCCTTCACACCCTTCCCATGCAGAGATGTTGCAAGGAACTCTGCAACCTGCTGCTGCACCAATGCTACAAAAAAACTAGTGCTAAGCACAGGCCACTGAGGTGGGGGTTGAGGGCAGAACATGAGGGCTGGGGCTGCAGGGATGGGTTACAGCAACACTCATCTCTCTCCACTGCCAATCAAAGCTGATGCTGGCTGCTGTGCATGCCAGAGAGGGAGAGCACCAGCGGCTGCTACAGGGAGAGCCGACCTCCTGTAGGCAGTGCATGCCCTAGCACATTGCCATGTCCAACAAACAACCAGGGTGATAGCGGATCAGCCCACGTGCTCAGCCTCTCCCATCTCTGCCTTTTAACCACTGGACCTTACCAGGGCTATATGTGCCCACACACAGGCTGCGCTTGCAGGCATGCCCCAAGCACGTGGCAGCTAGTGGCATGTCACTCGCTCACCACCCATGCTGCTGCAGCCCCAATAAGGTGCCAAAAACACTGTCAGGCCTTTCAGATAAGTAAGATTGAGGGCACGGGAGAGCACCAGCTAGAGAGCACTAACATTTGTTACGGTTGTAGCAAGGATGATAAGCTGGGTGCGGGAGGCTGGCAGGAGAGTGCCAGCACCATCTGTCCAGAGAGAACCAAAGAGAGAGGCTGAAAGTCATCTTTTACCCAGGCAGCTGAAGCTTTGCCTTTACACTGCCCCTGGTGCTCAGTACCCATGCCCATGGACTCCCCACATTGCATACATTAACACAGTTTTGAGGTGCTGCTGCTGCCGCCATGGTTATTCCTAAAAGATTCAGTATTTCTGTTTCTTTCTGTAGTGGAGGGTCAGAAGCAGAAACACAAGCATTAACTTACTGTACAATCACTCAGTCACTTCCCATCCTTACCTGTTACTGAGATTCGGTATTATCAGCTGAAGTAAAACCTGCATTATTTTCTTTTACACAAAAAAGTATTTTATATCTAGGAGACATAATAGATGATACAACTTGTGAGAGTAAGTTACACATATTGGCTCCTACCTCCAGCCTGTCTGTCCTCATTAGCTTTTGGGCAGCAGCGGCAGCAGCGGCAGGAACCGGAACACCAGGGTTCCCTGTCACCAGCATTGGGGCAGTGGGCAGGATCTCCGCTGGGACCAGGCCTGGGGAGACAGGCCCCAGATAGGGGTTGAAGGCGGCTGATGCGTTGGTGGCTAAGCTCGGTGTAACAGAAAACATTGGCTGCAAACAGAGAAAAGAAGAAACACACGTCAAATATTTATACTTGCCATGTTGTCAATGTAAGAACTTTTTGGCTATCATCTTGAGCATAACTGTGGTGAGTTTCTGTTACTGACAGGAAAAAATATTTGCCATGTTTGCAGGATATGAAGAACACCCATGCAAATGTTGCACACGAGCAAGACCACAAGGACAAGCATTCGCTGCCAGCCTCTGCTGGTTCTCCTGCCCAAGCTTTCCTTGAATGCTTCCAACACATAGCTGCTCATGAAGCAAACTCATTTGATCTGCACTTGAGCAATGCCACCATAAACAAGCACTCCTGGCCACAGGAGAAAGCCTGAGGCTCTCAGAGGGACACGTCCAAAATGTGTATAAACATCCGCTCTCAGGGAGAAAGGCATCTGCGCAAGAGCCCGGACACACTGTCACACCACACTTAGCTTCAGACACAGATAAATACATTTCTGACCCTGGTGACATCCAGCACTGATTGAGAAATTACAGAGGTTTAATAAAGGAACAAGACCAGAGGACCACAATCATTTAGTTTTACAAAACTGAACAGGCTGTCCATGCAGATATTCAGAAAGAAATATACCGCATCAAGGATATGCTTTATTTAGACTAAAACATTAAGCCAGAGAGCATGCAAGTACTATTTTTTTGTTTGCTTGTTTACTTGTTTTAGAAAAGAGTCAGATGCCCTTGAAGGCTATCACATGTTGTGAAGATAATTGGATATAGAAGACCAAATAACGCTGTAAGACCAAATGTGGAGCTGTTACACTGCAGTAAAGATTAAATAACTCTTCTGTCCCATTGAATGCAAAGGCACTGCACTACCACCGTAATTGCCAAATAAAATTTAGTCTGGAGTGTTTGTCTTTAGTATCTAAATAAAGTAGTTACTCAAGGCATTTAGACTCTTCTTCCAAACTAATTTTTAGAGGGAAAAATAACTTCAGAGTTAACACAACTCTCTTTCTCTGTTTCGTATCTATTTAAGCCAGACAACATAGCACACCACATGTTTTTATATTCCTGAGGAAATGACTAAACTGTTTGGAAGCAAGAAACAAGTCCATTTGAAACACTGGACAAAAACCCAGAGAGAGATTACTGAATTAAAAAAAAGAGTCAAAGTTGTACGAATGGGAATAATTTCTTTAATGTTTCTGGGTCTTCATCCACGTGAATGAAAAAAAACCAGGCAAATTTTACAGGAAATGAAATATGACTCTCAAGTACACTATTAATTAACTGTACTTTTCATTGCTATGCTATCAGCTATGTAATAATGAACACTAAAAATAAAACTACAAGCCAGTCTATTATTGTGTAACTTAAAGAGATATCCATGTTTGATTTCAGCCCAATATACTCTCTGTAAATAAAAGACTACCCCATTTATTTTCTATTGAGATAATTTCATACTAATATAAATATCCTGTGGTCTTTAATCCTACGACCACTGCAAAATAATAGCATATTTTATCAGAACCACTCTGCATTATACTGAAACTCATCGACATTTTGCAATGTGCTGTACACATGGAAATTAGGAGATAAAAACCTGTACTACAGTTGTACTGGTGCATACTCAGAGCCACACTGCTGGCAGAAAGAGACCACGAAGTGGTGGAACCTGGGCAGCACACAACTGCTTCTCAGAGGCAGGACTCTTCCAGGGCACAAAGCTACCCGACTGCTCCAGCACCAACTCAAGGCTTGGGTGGCTATGGGATGTGGAAGAGCAGGACTCTACCACGAGGGTCACCGCAAGCACAGCCCTGACAACCAAGACCATCAGCTGAGGGTCAGCTTGGGAACCCCTGCCTGTAACTGCAAACTGGTCAGAACTGGTCCCTCAATGTGACACAGGAAAGGAGAGGTTGGGGAGGGGTCCAGCTCCATCCTTGCTGCTGGGCCCATCTCTGCTCTTTACTGCTGACTAGTTTTCCAGTGAACTTTCACTTCCCATCTCTAGAAGCTGAGGTACTATTTCTCTATCACCACGACCAAACCACAGAACTACTTAATGGCCTTGCATTCTGGGTCCTGCTATGCTGTGCCTCTTGCAAAACTGCTCAAAAAAGCAGCTCCTGAGATCAGCAGAGAGTACAAAGGTGAAGGAGGACACAGCCTTGGATGCAGGTCTGCGCTGCCAGATGCCTCATAATCCATGTTGTCTCCTCTACTAAATAATTCTGCTGTAAAATTGCCTGTGCACAACTAACATGAACCTCACTAGCAGGTCTGACCTTTACGGGTCTGACACTGCTTGCTAACAGTCTATTGATTGGGAAGAAGACATGTGGGTACCTTATGAATCAGCCTCTGCAGCGCAGACAGACAGGCTTTATGCCAGCACTCCAGCTTGCTGGCCCAGAGGGACCAGCTGCCTGCAGGGAAGGAGCTGGACTCATTTAACACATCTTTAACAGTCATCTACAGAGCACCTGCCCCACCAAGGAAAGCACAAGAGTGCACTTACATACACAGAGAGAAACACCGACAACCTACAGCTACCTGTGAGTTACAAACACACCTGCAGGAAAGGCTGTGACCTTGCTCTGCTGCAGGTTCGAACCTGCAGTGTGCAGCAGATTGCCTCTGGCGCACGAGTGCTCTGCAGAAACCCATGCCTGCCTAACAGCTCCGCAGCTCATGAAAACTTCACTCACTGTCACAAACCCCCTTCCTCAAGTGCTAGCTAAAAACAGATAAAAGAGTGCCAGCTAAAAACGGATAAAAGAGTGAACTAAAAAGGAAAGATGGGAAAAGTCTACAGACATTACTTGCAACTAGGATAATTAAAACATTTATCAAACAGAAATATGAGTTAAAGGATCCTACTGCTTTGCTTACCAAAATAGTCTCTCATTAAGTTAGTTCACTTACTTTTATTAAAGCATAGGATATTGATTTTAGTAAAACAAAACAAACTGACTGAAGCATTGTAGGATGGGATGATACAAATCACTTCCCAGAACACCCTGAAATAACATCTATTTCAACTGCGCTAATAAATAAAGTAATTTTACAACCAAATTAGTAAGATGACATCCATTTGGAAACACTATTGCTGTGGCAGCCAGTGGGCCTTTCTATGAATCCTTGTACTGAATGAGACTCAATTCTCAAAACAGCCTGCAGTGCCTGACCTCCAGCAATGCACACAGAATCACCCAGCCACAAATGGAAGGGTTGTGCTGCACTTACCACACTGACTTAAATTTTGCTTGTTAGGGACAGTGTGAGCATAGCATAAAGGAGACCTGAAATATGATTTAAATGTCCTCATGCTAATCTCTTTTATATTAAAAAAGAATGTTAATATAACGGACTGTATTAGTGCTTTTTTGCATGTTTACCCACATGTTGGTGTGTGCCTACACATTGCTTTGTATAAACCTGAGAGAGCCACATTTGGTTACAATTCGTGAAACAAACAACTAAGCAGGTTAACAGAGAAGAATATTTTAAGTAATGGTTCCTACTGTTGGCTGCATTCTGACTTTAGTTTTCTCATAGTCCCAAATATGAATTTACTGGCACTAATCCTGTGTCACTGTACTCAGATCAGGAAATAAAAATAAAATTGTGGCATGTGTACACGTCTGCTTTGAGCTGTTGAAACTGAAAAATAATTCTGAGGTTCCTCTGGAGTTGAAGCACGTAAAGTACAGCCTGTTTTTCAGCTGTCTAGCTGTACAGACACTTAATTTGGTTCCTGATCTGAAAGCCAACAGCAGTGGGCAACAGCCCACAGACAGCCCCGTTTGTCCTGCAAGACAGGAGGCAAAAAACTGGCTCTGCAGCACAGTGCCAGGATGTCCCAAGGAGCACTGCAGTGCCACAGCCTGTAGTGTCTGTGTGCTGATGCTGCCTCAGATCCAATCCTTGCCTGGGTGACACAGACAGTTTTATCAGAAGAGAGGAAAAGAAAATGCGGTATTGTCTCACGCTGGGCTAACAGGTACTAAAGCCAATTTACTGTGACAATCCTACAACATTTTCTACAACATTTTTTGCTTTTCTCCCCCACATACAGTTTTTCTTGAAACAGCCAAGGCATAAAGCTCTGTGGGAGAATAGCAGTTACATTAACTGAATCAAATAAGATACAAAATATTTAGTGGTATTCTGTAGACCCACAAAACGTGGGGCCAAATAACCATGAGAGTCCTTTCTGCTGAGATTATTTTTTTTAAGGATTTAGCTATATTTTGAGAAGCATTAATTGTCACTATGTTTTTGGAAATAAAAGTTGAAGAACTCACCTAACAGAGTGAATATAGGTTTTCTAATGGAAGGTATACAGAGATAAATAAATCTCCCTAAATTCTACCTTTGCCAGCAAGAAAGAAATAAAATAACTGTCAGAAAAGTACTAATGAAGATATATTTATTTTATACATATGTATGCGAACTTATTTTTCCCTTTGCTGCCATTTTACAAATTGAAAGGGAGAGCTTCTGCCAGGGGAGCATTGTTTGCCTTTTTATGTAAAAGATACCAGCCTTGCTCACACATTAATCAGTGTCAGTCTTGCTCATACATTAGTCAGTACCCTCTAATGTCTGAGCTAGAAATTTATATCACAAGGGCCAAATTTATCCATAGGTTAGCTCAATGACCTCTCTGGATTGCATTAGAGAGGGATCTGGCACAGGATGTTCAGTTCCCAAAGGCGTACGTGCACAGTGGGTTGATGCCAATCATCTCTCTATTTGCTGAAACGAGGAATTACTGCAGAGTAAGAACTTCAGCCACAGCATTCGACTTCATGGAACACTGCACTGTGTCTCCTTACTATGATACAAGAGAAACAGATATAACATAATCTGTGACCACATTTTACTGTGACCGGACAAGAGATTTCTGATAGACTCTCCTTACCCCATCCCTTGTCTTTCTGTGGAAAATATGATTACCTGTGCTCCTCCTTCTTCCTGCCAAGCCTAAGCTGTTGATCCTGCACGTCAGACTGACACACACCATACATCACTCAGAGCAAGCTTTCTGCTGTGCCTGACAACGTGCTGTAAAAACCAAAGTCAAATTCCAGCAAGTAATTCCCTGAGAAGGTTCCCCTGAGTGAATGGAAAACATCCAGTGGGAATCTTCTCAAACCCAGGAATTTCCTAGAGCACATGAAACTGCAAATGAAACATCTATTTACGAAAGTCCCACACAGATCACTCACTTTCCTAATTTTAAGAAATAAGTTGCAATGGGAATTAGATTAACAAAAGACTATTAATTAAATTAGCAATATTAATTCAGGCAAGGGAGAATTAAGCAGTACAAAGACATACAGACCAGCATTTCATTATGTTGATTTCTCCACTAGTTACTGACATTTGTGGGATTTCACAGGCAGACAAGCACACCTGCTAACAACTCGCTTCAACTAGAACTCACTGTGCTCAGTGATAGAAGCCAAAAAGCAACACATACCACAGGCTGCAATGGGGCACCAGGCATCATGGCATTGGCAAGCTGCATCTGCTGGGCCAGCATGGCCATGTTCTTCTGCTGAATCAGGTTATTGCGTCCATTGATCTCCAGCTGCGTTTTTAAGTGGGGTGGTGGGTGAAGATACTTGCAGTTTTCCCTCGAACATCGACCCTGGAGAAGAGAATTGACACAGTTGGCTTAGAAGCTATAGATGTGTCTTCATTCCTTATGCCGTGAGCTAAAACAAATGCAAACAAGCATGATACAAGCTGGAGGAAAGCCCCTGCAACTGATCAAGGCTACTGCATACTGACCAGAGCAACTTGACAATTCCACTATCAGCTGCTTGCTTTGCTTTTCTAAATTATGTATTTCTGCAGTACAACTCTAAAAAACATCGTTTCTTTTAAGCAAATATTAGTTGTTCTGAAAGCAAAGCATGCCCATCCACTATGGGCACATCATTTTGACCAGCGAAAGCTGAGCCCATGAGGCCTCAGAATGGCTCCGCCCATGAAACACCACAAATGCCCAAGGCTCGCTTCTCTTTCTGCTGTGCAGAGGCACAAGAAGAACTGAGCATACAATAAAACATGTGGTCAAAGTATCATTATCACCAGGAAAACAGTACCAGCTCTGCACTTTCACTAGGCCTGGAATACAGCATCTTTGAAGAAAACCTCTTACATATGATGCTTTTTTGTTGCAGTTGTGTAAACCAAACAAGAAAATCAGAACTGACTTGTTTCTAATTTTTTCATCAAATTCAGATGTGGTAAACAACAAGTTTAATGCACTAATTTTATCTGGATGAGAGGACATTCATCAATTTGACAAGCATTCACATTGAGAAAGAACAAAAAATCCTTCTATGTAAAACACATAACCAAACCCCACTGTACCTCCCTGTTACCAGGTAAACCAGCTTCGCACGTAAGACAACCCCACTTGGCAAACTCTCCCAAGATGGCCTCTTGCTCGGGTGCCCCCTGTGGGCTCTCGGCTGGGCAGGGGGAGCTGGGCACAAAGATGGCTTCTGAAAACCAGCCCCTAGTGCCCTGGCTGGTAAAAACCTCTGAAAGGCTGAGCTAGAGCAATGGGTGCTGCCTGCATGACTGCTTGGACAACAGTGTGCGGCAGAGGAGGCCAGGGGAGGAAACCCCCTGTCCTGAAGAAGAGAATCCCTTCTCCTCATGGCATGTGCGCTCTGGTCTCACATGCCAGGAGACTTTTGAAAAGGAAAATTCATTCATGTGAAGCTTTACACACTAATTTTTCTTTAAAATTGGAACACTCAAGCTCACACTTTCGCTAAAGGGGTGACAGACATTAAAAACAAAAACCAAAAAAACCTGAACAAGAATTAAAGAGGAGAACTGAATCCCTCTCTGGGAAAAAACCAGATTCTTTAAATTCTATTTTTTCCTCTTTACTCATTCATCTTTGAAATAAATCCAAACAGGAACAATGACAAGGCAAAAGATGGCCTTAATTTAAGTAAGAAACCGTTTTTATCAAGAAATAAATTAATTAAATTTAGTTTGACCTTATACTGCAATTTTGCTCAGAAAGTTAAAATGTATTCTCGTTACAAGATCTGCCAGAAATCTAATTTGTATGATGACTTTTGTCTCCCTTTGAGGCCAGGATAAGCGGTTTGCTGCTGCCCCTCTCCTAGGCCATCTCTCCTGCTGGCAGTCCAAAGTTCTTAAAAGTAATTCGCATAGTTATCTGTCTGACATCTATGTGGTCCCTGCACAGGAAGATACACTTAATTCAAAGAAAAATACGGGAAGTTTTGTGGATATCTTCAGGTCTCCAGGCTACCCACCAAGATTACAGAAAGCCCTGTGTAGATGAAGACCACTACTGTAGTGAACAGCAAAGAAATTCCATCTTTCAGAGCATCTGTTCATAAGCCCTGTGCATATTTCCTTGAATGAAGTGCATTTTCCAGTACATGATCCCGTCTCCTCCAGAGATGACACACAAGAGCTGAGCAACGCAGGCCAGCTACAATGGGAACGCACAGACAAACAGAAATCCCAGCACCTGGCTGTGCCACGGTCGCTGCCACCTTTGCTGGTCTGGACACTGGCCTTGCTGGTCTTCTTGCTTGTGGCAAGAGTCGGAGGGCTCCCAGGCCCCTGGTGTGGAACCTTTGCCTGCCCCTCACACAGCCCTGGAGAGGGCTCCCACGGGTGCTTGGTCACTGTACAGAGGAGTGCCGTGGGCTGTCCTCAGCAGAGCTGATGCACAGAAGGGACCATCACAGTCACTTGCAAGAAAATCTCCCTAAATAACAGCTCTGAATGACAGACGATAACCAAGACAGGCCAGATAATGCACAAAAGCTAAAAGCACAACAACTATGCTACAGATAAAATGGGGAAAAAACATGTGCAGGCTGAGAAAATATTTTTACAGGGGAATGGAGTATCCTATTGCAAATAAGGATCAGGATACACCAGTAACAAACATTAACGATTCCCAAGGAGAAAACACAACTTGGTGGTGGCAACAGGAGTCAGTGTTGATAGAGCATGAATTTTAGTCACTGTGCTATTAATTGAAACCACGTTTTTGTATGTGTGTCTATATGCACATACAGAGGTGTGCATGGCCTGCGGTGGACCGGCAGAAACGATGTGCTGAAAATCTCCCACCCAGCACACCAGCACAGCACACCTTTGCCTGGGAGGTGGGGAGAAAGCATGCTTTCAGCCTGGGGGATGCTTTCAGAGAAAACAACCCTCAGTTCTCTCCTTTAGTGCCTTACTGACAACACTATTCATACTGTTAATATTGTTCAGTATTTAAGCCATTTTGCATGGATAATCCAATCTCATTTCAGTACACATCTCCCCCTCCCCCCAGCGTTTCACAATTATATGAAATGGTAGGTAAAAGGCAAGCGCTTTGGAGCAGCTTTATTTACGTAATTTTTTCTCTTGATACTAAACTCCATGTTAATTATTGCTACCAGTAAGTAAGATGGGGTAAAATTACACGTTTACTAGCTGCCTGCAAGATGATATCTTACATTAGCACAATGTAAAAATCAGACTTAATTACTACTAAAAGGGTAACATGAAACTACAACATGTGTTGCTGGAATTAGAGATGAGCAATTAGCAAACCTGATTCTAAAATGCAAATTAAATTCAGTGTCCTCAATTCAGTGGTGGGGTTTAGGCTGCTCCACAACTCCCCAGACTGGATCCTAAGCCTGGCAGTATGGGTTGCATAGCATGACCATTTAATGTACTTCATAGACTCGAGTGTTTTAGGGCCAGAAGAAACCATTACAGCAACCTAACGCACTGGCCTCTCCTTTGTTTCCAAATCCAGGCCATCATTTCTGTTCACTTAGCAGATGATCTTTAAGGAAGACAATTTACTCTCAGTTAAGGACTACAAGAAAATACCATGTTCCTGAGGTAAACTGTGATTATGGTTAGTTATCATTAGATACTATAAAAAAGCTTACATCCTTCTTGTTTGCATGTTGCTTTGGAGCCTAGTGCAGAGTTTTAACCTTCAATCTCTTTTAATTCTCAGATCTCAGAAAATTCTCTCTGTTTGGGAACAGGGTTTCTTGTCTTACTTTTACTCCACGGACCTTTAAAAATGGCCAACAGAGCATCCAGGAGTCAGAAACCACAGACTGAAAAGCACTGTCAAAAATCTCCATCAAGAACAGGGAATGAATTAATCTCCTTTATAGTGCAAGCAAGCAGTTTCTTAGTTACCTTTTCACTAGATTCTGATAACTCCAGTCAACAGAGTTTAAGGCATATTTCAGTCTCTCTGAACCTTTCTGAACTCTTCACTGCATTTTCAGTCATAAAAAACGAATACTAAAAGCAAGTAAATTCAGCGACGCAGAAGTTGACGTTGTGCCCTGAAATGCTGTACCAACACACTGGTAGGGTTTTACCAGAACTCTGCTGAACTAAAACTTAACAACCATGCCTCCGAGGCTCCTCAGGTACACTCTCCAGAAGAGCCCCCTCGACCTCCAGTCCCTTGAGACAAGTGGGACAAAGCCTCCCCCATGGGCAGAACAAGCAGGGAAGCTCGGGGTGCACAGCATGACACTAAGTAGGGGAAACACCCACACAGCACTATGATATTTGGGCAAAAACCTGTTCCTGGCCAGCACCCACCAGCTACCACCTGCCTGACAGCAGCGTCACCAAGAACAAGCCCCATGCACTGCAGTGAGCCATCTGCACACCCTGCTCACAAATACGCCCTGTGGAGTGAGGAAGAGGGTGAGCTGAGTTGTCAGCCAGGCAGCTCTGTGTCCTCCCAGAAGGAATGCCGGAGCGGGAGGACATGCAGGCCACTCTCACATGATGTTTTTCTCCAGCTATCACATCAACAATGTTCAGGCAGAGAGCCCAGATGAACTGAACGGCTAGCCTGACTGTCATTAAATCAGGGCAGCATGAAGTCTGCAGTATTTTAAGCTGTCTAGCCTTGGCCCAAGCAGGTGATGGGGACCGGGAGAGCAAGGTATGGGCAGCCTCTGCATGGGGCCCAGCAGGTGCACGATACCACCATGCGGTGCTGGGCATGCATCTGGTGTTACCCGCCCCAGTAGGGCTGGGGCAGCGAGGGCGCCCTTCTTTGCTGGTAAGGTCTCCTGCTTCGCTCTGCAGTGCTTTCTGTGCCCATGTTAAATGTTTACACTCCACTGACACAAGCACATAGCAAGCACACCCTGAGCTGATGAGCAGCCGTGTGGGGACCTGGCTGCCTCCTCAGCACCCTTCTGGAGGGATGGAGCCAGGGTCTGTAGGCCCAGCATCACTCAAGGGGCTCTGTTAGTTTGTCCACCCTCACTGCCTGCTAGACCAGGGCCACCTCTGAATACTTGCCCAATCTAAATGCCATGCTGAGATCATGAAATGGCGACAGCATGCAAGGGCAGTGCCAAGAAGACATTTGTTTGCAAGCTGATCTACCTGCATGTTACCTTCTGCACCACTCCTCCTCTTAGTAGTGTCAGCGTCACCGGGAGCCCTGTTCCTGCCTGTGTGTGGCACTGAGCCAGTGCGGCTGCTGTGCCTGGCGCAGGCAGTGGGCCAGCAGCTGGCTCCCAGGATACGTGGCCTCTCCACCCAAAAATGTCCGTAAGTCTTTGTCTGCCACCCGCTCCCTGTCACTCACTGCCAGATCCCTTGCTCAGAGAAGCTGGCAGACTTACCAGTGGCTTCACAAGCACACAGCACACACCACTGGTTGTGCCAGCAGCACCAGGCAGTATCGGCACCCAGCGATGCTCCAGGTTTGCATCCTGGCCAAAACCGCAGCAGTCAGGTACGTGAAAAAAGCCAAAACTTGAGCAGCTGCAAAGGCAGCAACTGAGGAGCAGGAGCTGCCATGTTGCATGAAGAGCCTGCCAGAAGTGGGAGACCCCAAATGGCCAGAGACACTGGGATGCTACACAGAAACCATCAAATATAGCTTCAACATGCTGTTCAGCAGCAAACACAGCTCAAACACTGACCCTTGCACAGCTCCCTAAGAAATAAAAAATAGCCCCACAAACACACTGAGCACTGAACACCGAACACCTTAAAAATTGGTTATTGTTGATTTCAATATTCTTCATGAGCCACAAACCAAACCCTTAAATCCAGATATTTTCCTGAAAATTTCTGGGCTTTTAAAAAACTGCTGGTCAGATTTTTGTGCAGAGGAGTTTCTAGTTGGAAACAGGGATTAATAAAAATGTGTCTGTAGGAAAATATTTACTTTGTTTATTCTTTTGTTGACAGAAAACACCTGTTTTCTTTGACTTCTCTATTTATTTCCCTAGACAGGTGGAAGCAAGTGGCCTTGCCTGTCAGCACATGCCAGTCATGTACATTTCACTTTCACTGCTCAGAAACGATGTAAAGAAGGACAATCCTCTCCAGCTGTGGGATCAAGATGCTGTGGCCGCAGCCTAGATGTATATGCCTAACTCAGTGGTGTTCAGTCTCCTGTAACACCTTATGCAGTGCAGCATGGGACTAATCAAGGTCAGGTGATCAGGAGGCAGGTCGGGAGTTACTCTTCTCAGTGCCTTCAGGGGCAGGGACATGCGTCTGTCCTCCCACATACCTCCAAAAGCATCTTCCAACTATGCAGTTCGGTTCTATTTCCCACGAAGTGGGAGGCATTTCCTGTGAATATTCGCAGAATTGTGGAAAAGAAAACATGGAAATCTCAGAAAAAAAAGAAACCCCAGTCAATCCTGTCTCGGAAAAATCACCCCAAAAATTCTGCATTCTGAAAATTCAGTGTATTTCTACACGACTTGGATCATCTGACGTGCTGGATATTGATGTTACACTAGATATTTAAGACTTTCACATAGATGAGCAAGAAATGAGCCCGTTTCTGTGAGGTCACTTTCTTCTCTACACCACTATCTTTCTGTGAAGCGCAGCATGTCCTGTTTTTCAGATCCCACACTAAATGTTAGAAATACAACAGCAATTCTTGCTCTCTGAAAACACTTTCCTTCCAGAAAATGCCCTGATTGCATGTTTAATAATGAAAAAGTATTCCTGGGATTCACTTCTGAGATTGCAAACTCCTTCATACACTGCAGTTACAGCTTGGGAAATACAGGTATTAATAATTTTTACTTTTTCCTTGAGGGAATATTTAATGGAAATATCAGCAGAAGTCACTAAGTAATTAGCAAGAAGATAATTTGAGCTTAGTGTGCTGTGGAGCCCTCTGTGCGACTGCACTGCTGCCTGGCAGAGAAGCGTGACCCACTGGCAGCCTCTGGGCATATGTGGTACTGTGACAGCCTCAGTGCCCACCCACAGCCGCAGGACAGCCCATAGCTTTGGGCAAAATCCTCCATGGCCTGCAAATGCCCTTTTAAATGCCAGCTCTCGGGGTGGCATTGGGACCAGCTCCTGCATCCATGACCCTGGTGTCTCTGGCACTTCACTGCTGGTCTCTGCCTCTGCTCTTGTAAGACACGTGTGAACCCCTAATCTCATGCACACTTAGGCCAAAGTGCACATGCTTTGTGCAAGTATCTTCACTTAGGTGTGAAAAGCAGGTCCCTGACTTTGAGAAGTTGCTATTAGGCCTTCAAAGCTGTTTTAAGAACTTAACATAAACTTTAAGCTAATTGAAATTGGAAACAGTTACTTTCCAACACCTCCTTAAAACCACCATCTAATCTGTCACGCAAATGAAGAACGGCAAACTGTGGACTTGGCTCCAGCCTAAAACCTTCTTGGAAAGCACAGCCTGGTAAGGCAATAGATAAGGTCAAATTAGTAAACTGGGTTGTGCCAGAGGTTATTGTTCCTCTGGGCACAACCCATCAGGACCCCTGCACAAGGGACCTATAGGAGGCCCGGGATAGCCCCTGCACAGGGGAATTCCTAAAGCTGAGATGTCCTCTCCTTAAAAACTGTGAGCAGGCGATGGGAGGTCTTCCACACCGAGTCCTTGTGGGGTGCAGGGAAGACCGAGAGCACCCCTTCTATGCCGTCACGCAGTGTGACACCCAACGTGAACCCTCCTCTTGCAGAAGGTTCTGCGGGATACCACCACATGCACCTCCAGTACCCCCTGAATCTCAGGCTGAGGTTCCTCAAAGCAAGGCTTACCCTGTATTTGGTTATTTCCATGGGATGCTATTTGCAGTAACATAATACATAGCCATTGTCAGTATTCTCTTTAGCATCCAGATGGGTTCTGGACAGCAACAGGGTGCACACAGCTGTTGGGGACACCGCTCAGTACCGCATGGTTGTGACCAAACCAGCATGACAGGGGAGAGGCCAGAGAGGAGACACTGTGCTTGCGTTTCTATTTGCAATGTTAGCAGCAATTAGACAGGCTGCCAGTGCTGGGATGCCTGCAGTTTTGGAGAGGAGGCATCCTTTGCAGAAGAGGTCGAAGGTCTTGGGAGGATCAGCAAATATCAGATTGGACAGCCACAGTAGACATACAGAGACTAAATAAAGATCACAGTTACTGCTGTCATTTGATAAACACCAGAGAGCACAGTAATCTTGCCATCGCTATTTAAGCTTATCCCTCTGCAGCAGCATAAAACCAGAAAAAGCAGACAGACCCAGCAAGCCACTGGTGTGCTCTATTGACTCTGCATGTCCCGGCACAGCACTGACTCCTTACTTCAGCTGCCTGACTCCACACAGAGCTTTACTCTGTGTTTCTGGAGGCAGGCAACACCAATCGCCCTGTGCGTATCTGAAGTAAATACATCTGTATGGACAAGTTTCATTAAATGCAATTGGTCTGGGAAAGTCTTAAAACTAAGCTGCGTCAGCCTGCTGGGTCTGTTTATTTATGCTATTTTTATACCACTGCGGTAGCACAACCCGAGTAACCAAGCACTTGCTCCACCACTCCATGCGTGTTTATACAAGAACTACTGCTCACAAAAGCAAATGGGAAAGCTTCGTGTTTTTCATCAACCCACCAACACCGTACCATTAAAATATCACCATAGAAGTCCAGGGCAGAGAACCAAGAGCACCAACGTGCTACTCACTGCATGCAGAGATGTTACTGGAACAAACCCTGGCTCTTCCCCTGAGGTCCCTGGAATAAGCCCCATGAGCTCTCCTCCGAGGTCCCAGCGCTGGCCTGATCCCTGCAGGCAGAGCCACAACACGTGGAGGAGCGTGAAGCCCTTTGTGGTGCGGTGCAGACACCAATGGGTGCAGATGCTGCAGCGGCTTCCTCACCCTGACCGCAGGCCAGATTATCACTTCAGAGCTGAGACGCTCACCTTGCAACCCCGCAGTGCTGCCACTCACTGCCCTCAGCTAAATGTTGAACAAAAAAAGGGACTGCTGCCTATAAACACAGCGTAAGTACAGGGCCGATGCAACAACCTTTCAATTCAGATTTTTAGCAGACATTGCTGCTCAGGATGTTCTGGAGACAAATTAATTCTCCAATTAAAAACTGTTGCTTAGCAACACGGTTTGAGATGCAGAAGGGAAAAGCCGGGTGCCCATGACGGCTGGCTGTGGGCAGGCAGGATGGGCACAAGGAGGTGCCTCTGCCCCAGCCTGCAGCCAGCACTGGACACCCACCACAAAGGAAGTGTCCATGCAGTATCTTCCGTGCAACAGGCAAAAACAACCTCCAGTGCCACAGGGAAACATAAGCTGCGGAATTAAACTCTGCTCTTGCTTATTTCAAAATAAATTGAAGTGAAAGAAACATCAGCCCCAGGGAGTTGCTCTGAGTTTTGACCAAATATTTTTCCTCAGGTGGTTTTGTGAAATTATGGTTAAATATGTAATCCTGCATGCAGCATTGCTGTTATTGCTGCTAACATTAAATCAATGAGACAACCTCCACATCCCAGGATGCAAAGAACCTGGCTTTAAATCATAAAAATGTCAACCACAGGCAAGCTGTAATTTCTGCTGACAGCCTTCGGCACCTACCATGGCCTTTAACCATTTGTAACATTACAATGGACTCACAACACTTCTGTGCCATTAGTTACCAAATCCTACTTTTCCAGATTAGACATAAAACCCTCTAATATTTAACAGGCTACTTCCTGAAAACAAAAGAAGCTTCTTGCAGCCAGCAGACACTTCTATGAGTGCTGTACATCCCGACAGCGCTGAACGAACATTTACCACCCCATCACTATTTAACAATTATTAATGACAGACACAATTAAACCAATCACATTGGGGTATTCCAAACATGCCATAGTACTGAATGGCAATAGCCACAGCTGAGGATGCTCACATCTCCTCTTGGCTGGAGAGCTCTGCTCATCAATACCACCTCTGCAGCGGTGCTGCTGGTCCCCCCTGTGCTGCTGGTACCCAAACTGACTTGCACCAACGCCAGCCAGAGCTAGCAAACCAGCAGCCACACTGAACAGCACAGCTCTAACAGGTTAAAAATTTTTGCTCTGAAACAAACATGCAAACACCTCCCTCTTTTAGGGAGTATAAATTCCTTCCAACAGCAGAGAGCTCGGCGCGTTAAAACCCAAGCAGGAAGATGGCTGTTATGCATATCCGAGTATTGCCTGTAAATGGAAGAACTATTTATACTGATGAACATGTGTTTTACAGGAAAACATTTAACTACACGTAAGCTATGATTTGCTTTTTAAAAATAAACTGCACACACTTTATTGTAGTCATTGGCCTGCCAAGCAAACATAAACTTTAAAAATATTAAATAAAAAGAGTTACTGGACCTATTTTACTGACTTGAAGCATACAAACTGCAGTCCCAGCAAGCCAACAGCTATGCTCGTGACTCTGAAGGCAGACCGTGACTCAGAGGTAGGACCACAATTGCTGAGGTGCTGTAGAGCATTGAGGAATAGACCATTCTGAGATGCAGCCCAACACACACCAGAGGAGTCACGACACCTCAGCTCCTCTGCCAGCTCCTCACTGCCCCGGCGCACGGCCAGCCATTCTCCTGTTGCTGTGGGACCACAGAGCCTCTCCCCAGAGCTGGTCCAACACCATAGCCAGCTGCTGATTCATCGTCAAACACACCGGCTGGGAGTGATGCTCAGGCAGACTGCCCATCCATGACAGCAGGTGCAGGCCCTGCCGTGGCCAGGCCCCGGCTCACAGATCAACAGCCTGCCAAGGAGACAGTACGAGCTTAGACACTCCCAAAGAATCTTCATGTGCAACCTGCTGGTGGCAAATGCACATCTTCAGAGAAAGGGAGTGAGTGCATCAGCCCCATGAAGATCCTTCAGCCCTGTCCAGGGCTGGGCTGTGGCATGGGGACACTGATGAAGCACATGAGCTGTTACTTACCTTCACCGTAGACATGCTTTTCCCACTTAAGGTGAAAGCTAAAAATGAATTCAGCTTTTTGCCAGGGGGAAACAGCTGTGACTGTTTTCTTTTGTCCAAAACTGCATGCTACATATGCATCAGGAACTTGTTTTTTTGTTCCCCAAGATGCATACAAGAGGGTATGAGCATCCTTCACCCAGCCAGGTCCCCACAAGGTTCCTCCAGAGACTAAACTGGACAAACCATCATTTGTTGAACAGTAATGAGGTGTGCTTCATCACACAAGTGGTGTGAGGACATAACTGTGTGACGCAGCCCTTCACTGGGGACCAGATTACTGCGGGAGGTGTAAATCCCATTAGCAGCGCTCCATCACAGCAAGCAAATAGCCTTTTAAACATGTACACGCATATCCATCTGGAATGGAAATACCTGATTTTATGCTCTGCACAAACCATATAGAAGAACTCTCCTTTTGGAACAAATTTCTATTTTTTAAATTAGGCTGTTCCAAGACTCATTAAAAGCCAGACAGCCCTGTCACCAGCACCCCTGATGCCTGCACAGGCCCTGGCAGAGATGGCCCTTGGCACATACACTGCTCTTGACTTCAAACTGGTGACTTTCCTGACAGCGGAGGCACAGGGGGCACTCCGGCCTCCAGCCAGAAGTCTGATTCAGCATGTCCACCTCCAGCCTTGCTGGTTCTTGCCTCCTGCACCATGGTGCTTTCACCCTGAGGGGATAAAGAGGGATGTTGCTGCATTTTGCTGGTTTTGGAGCCATTCAAGCAGTGCATTCCTTTGCTGGTTCCTCCACAGCATTAGCACAACACAGGAAAGCCTACCAGCTCCAGAGCACCAGTAGAAAGGCAAAACAATGCTTTGTGTCCATGTAAAAAAGATGAAAATCACCTGTGTATTTCCAGTTTTGTAAGTGTTTTTCATGCATAAAACCAAAATACACCACAGCCTGGCAAAACCCAGCAGGTTCTTGTTTCTATGTCCAGTAACAACATTCCTGGCACCATTGTGGCTGGGCTACTCTGCAAGCAAGCCTGCCAGTACAACAACCTATGACAAACACATGGAGAACTGGGAGAGGAAAATACATCCCGTTGATATACTCATTTCCTCCTTGAGTACAGTGAGTGCTCAGCAACACGCGGAGTGTCAGAGGACTGTAGCCACAGAGGCTGGCAGTGATGGATGCAACAGTTAGGTCTCTCCCCTCATTAACAGCTCCAGCTGCCCTTCAGACCTCATCTGTTTGCCAGCCATCACTGCCATGCTTTGTTCCACCCAAGCACACTTCTCTGGTCTGGAAAACTGTCCCTAAACATCCTGCTGAGCCCAATTCCACCTCCCTGCCAGTCCCACCTCCCACTGCCAGTGGCTGTGGAGGTGAGCAGGCTGCCACCAGTCCCCACTATAATACTAGTCTCAAAATAATTAAAGAAACTTATAAGTAAGGCAGACTCCAACCTACAAAGCAAGCACAAAACTGCAGTGGTCGAGACAGACCCCTCCTGCAGCTGTGGGGTGTGAGTGCTTCAGACAGATGGCAACTCAGGGACAGCACAGTGCTGAGCCAGTACGGCCACGCAGAGACTGGCAGCCACAACACTCACAGCAGAGTTCCTGCTCACAGAGTTAAAACAGCAGAAAGCATGATAAGGAGTTGATTAAACAGCAGCAGAAGAGAATAAATATTGACAACAACTGCTTAATTTCTGTTAAACAAAGGATTTCACATAAACACACACCAGCCAGTTACAGCTGAAAATCCTTGTTGTAGAACACTGAAGCTGAGGAGCACGGCACTGGGTGTTCACTGCACTCATGACACTAAGTGACACCAGGAGGGGTGCCATGCCCCGGGCCACGTCTGTACTGAGAGGAACTCACAGCCAGGCAGCATCCCTGGCCCGGTACGGCCCTGTGCTGCCCCATGTCACTAAGTATACATTTCTGTCAGCACTGACATTAATGAAGTTCTCATGGAAAACACATTTTTAATGAATGGCAACAGTAGAAAGATAAAAATAATCTGGATATCTTTCCAGAGCCTTCAATTCAACTTGAATTTGTCTTCCTGTAAGGCTTTCTGTTGGACTGCAATAGCTGCCAGGTGTTAGTAAAGACAAGCAGGAGGTATTTTTAACAACAACAACAAAAAAAAGCTCTGGGTTTTATTAGATGGCTGAAAGATGCATTTTATTCAGGCCTTAAACAGGGGTCTCGGGAAGTAGATTTGTAGTGGGGAGCATGACACTGTCACGAAAGCAAAGGAACCCTGCAGCCAGCTGTGACACCAGAGCAGCAATGGCACGCACACTGTGCCACAGCACCAACACTTTCCCTTGCTTGTGTTTCAACCAATTTCCTCTGCAAAGCCCCAAACCAGCCAATTCACAGTCAACAAGAATCAACATAATTTTTGCTTTTACTGGTCTTAAAGACCTTCCTCCATTTATCACTGGGCTTTGAAGTCCCCACAGAACTTCCCTGGCAGCCCTGGGCAAGCTTCTCACCACCCTGGGAACTACCCCTTGGGCACCACCCTATCCGCATTCCCACTTGGCTCTGGACAGCACCTCAGCAAACCTCTTGCAAGTATGTGCATATTTTAATTTCGGACTATAAACTTATTTATTAAACTTATTAAAGGGCCTGTTGTAGAAACCAAACAAGTAATTTCTGCTTACAAAGCACTGTAAACACTCAGCACATACACTGAGTACATCTGGTTAAGTTCTGCTTCTAAGAATACCAATCAAGGCTCTGCCACTCTGTGGAAAAGAGTTTAGCTTTAACCAGTAAATGGTCTGGAGCTGTTTTAAACTTGATTCAAGGCTGCTATTACTCTAAGGCCCTAACACAAGGCCCTTCTGCTTTCCCTCACATTGTGTCTGTCCTCCCAGGGCCCACCCCTCCGGTGCAGGTGCCTGGTTTGGCAGGAGCCTCTGCAGCAGAAACAGAGCCCCTCTCGCACAGAGCTCTCTTCCTCCAGGCTGAGGAGGAGGAGGGAGCTGGGGGAGAATGCCTGGGGCAGTGAGCAGCCACAACTGCCTCCTCACACCCCAGCTCAGCCTGGACATGCAAAGCACATGCAGGACACACTGCCTGCAAGCATGCTCCTTCCAGCTTCACACTTCATCATGGCCACTGGTCCAGGGGATAACTTCACTCCGTCTCCAGTTAGCCCAGCTGTAATTACATGCTGTGCTGCAGCTACTGCAATGGATTATTTTGATTTATTCAGATAAATTAAATCATCAGTGGCTAAGCAGAATTATTTTCAAATATCCTTCACTGATTTATCATGTATTTCTTTCTATGATTTTATGGCTGTTATTGCCAAAAAGAGGAAAAAAAAATAAAAATAAGAGGCCTTTTTCAGTTATTCCTGGTCACTTTGGGAGTTCTTTGCCAAAATCTGCACTACCAGAATAGGTACAAACCAAGTGTTTCCCAAGTTGGCTCCACAGACAGAGACGGGACCTAACAGGAGCTGGTTGCCACCACTGTAGCACTGCCAGTGCTGCCAGGGTCAGGGCCAAAGCTGAGGGCCCTCACAGCAGCAGCCCCAGGTTCCCGCTCCAGCTGCACCATGCCACTTCCCTGCCCAACAGTGCTGGTGGCCCTGGTTTCCTGCAGGCACCTACTTTGCCTTTACACAAGGAGAAATGTGACTCACTTGAATTTGCTAAGATGCTTTGTCTCACTTTTTTGGCATGATGTGATCTTGGTTATAATAATTAAATTGATTCGGCTACAAGTTTTACACTTTTTAATTATCTTTGTGCATCTTTTCACAGCCAGCGTAGCAATAAAACACACCAAAGTGATAACTTAATGACGTCTGTGTATCTTGTAGAGAAAAGTCTCAAGTTCTCTAATTTATAACTTTAGCTTACACTGCTAATGGCACTTGTACAGGAAGGAATGCAGAGGAGCCATCATATTGCCATGAAATTCAACAGGCTTAAAAAGAAAGAAAGAGAAAAGAAAACAGTGTAAGCGGACTCCCAGCATGAAACCAGAAGGAAAGAAAATAGTCCAGCAGCAAAACCCTCCCTGCTGTTCCTGGCGTCTGCCTGGAGCTGCCCTGGGTTTTGCTGGCCGGGCTCAGCAATTCTAGCAAGTCCTTCACAGGACTGGGACAGGGGACATGCCCTGGGACTTGCCTGAGCCTCTCTCCCAGCCAGCAGCGTGTGATGGATGCACCTTCTGCTCCAGCCCAGCAAGCCCTCGCCCCATCATCACCAGCAGTTCAAACTGCACTATCCCAGTAGGAGCAGACAGGGAGAAACAAGGGGAAGCAGAAACTAATCTCTGGCTCCAGGAATAGCAGCATAGGGAAAGGGATGTTCACGCCTGCACCACTTTTCTTTGCACCCTCCTCCTCCTGCACAGCACCCACAACAGCGTCACCAAAGTGTCTGTCCAGCTCAAGTCATTCTGCAGCCTGGGGGTAAGGCTCCCACTGGAGGCTCTGCCAAACCACTGAATCTTTGCTCCCTTACAGAAACAGAAGTATGTTTCTAATCATGTAAATACAATTTGGGATTGTTACTCATATTGTTACAAATATTTGGATACCCACATGTGTCTGTATATACACACTGTATGTATCAGTTTATCAATATTTATATTTACGCCACCCAAGACACACAAACTCCAAGACTGAGAAAGATTAACACTGCGTTTCTTCTTAAGTAACCTTCCCCTACCCCCAACCAGTGCTGGACTGCAGGACAAGAGGGAACTGCATTTTTTCTCCAGGCCTATACAAGAAACCATAATGCCGCTCAAGAGGTGGTTATCTCACACAGGTTGCACGTAAGTAACAACAGAAAGTAAAAGACATTTCTAGCAAGGACTTCTGAAATGGCTCTCTAAACTCCTAACGCCATCAAATCTTCTTAGAGCAATCCCTAACAGGAGTAATCGCTAGAGTAATCCATATGATCCTTACTCAAGCACGTAATAACTAACACTTGAAGAGTAAAATGAACGACTCTATGTAAATACCAAATAAAACACATGCAAGATTTAACCTGCTTATCGCTACAGCTTCACACAGTGTCACCAAGCAACAGGCTGTGGATGAAGCAGCATTGTACAAAGCCTCACCAGCTGCAGGTATAGAGGATTACTTATATCAACGTTTCTGTTCACAGTGAATAATCTCCCTGTAAATGACCTGTCCTGAAAAACATCCCTTTCCTGCCCAGCCTCTGCCCTTAGGAGCTCAGTAGTTCCAAGTAAATGATGAAAATGAGCAATAATCCAAAGATCCATTGGGTTCCATTGCAACTGTTTAACGGATGTACTGCAGCATAATTAATATTTAATATTTTCAGGCTTCCAATTTGTTTTGTGTGGTATGACAGAGAACAGGCAATTTGTCAAACACTGCAGACTGGGGAAACAAAGAGCTGGCTGCCCCATCCCTGGCAGTGTTCAAGGCCAGGCCGGACGGGGCTTGGAGCAACTTGGTCTAGTGGAAGGTGTCCCTGCCCATGCAGGAAGGTTGTAACTAGGTGATCTTTAAGGTCCCTTCCAATCCAAACCATTCCATGATTCTATCATACAGCCCTTGTTCAGCAGAGCTGCTGAAACAGGTCAGTGTTATTCGTGGCAAATTCAAAAAGGGAGTAACCACAAGAGAGATGACACCATGGATGTTATCACATACTTTTTACACAATTGATGTATTTTAAAACTATTTAGAAATCTGCCCTGGCCGCCTGCAGGGGTGTTCCCACTGCTCCAGCCCTGGCTCCTCTGATGCCACAAGGGTGCTCACACTGCCTCTGGTGCCTGCCTGCAGGCTCTTTACCATCCCTTTGACTCAAGCACACTCTTTTCAGTAGAAAATATCAAACACAACTTTCAAGGGAGATTTATGCACATGTAAAATATCCCAGATGTAACTGTTTCCATCTGGTTTTGCAGTGCACTGGCATTTTAAGTCTCCTCCACCTGGTGAAAAGGGGAGGCGGTTGGCATGGTGATCTGAATTGGATAATTAGCGTCCTTACCCTAGTGTAAATACACCAGAGAATTCTCCATTATAGGTGCTATATTTAAAACTGAATTGCTATAGTTTAAAAATAAAATCTTGCTTTTGTGATTTCAAGAGAGACAAACTGTACACGCGTACAGTGAGTAAGCTGAGGCCAAAGTCAGCAAGCTTGAGTCCGCAGCAAGCGGGACACGGCACTGGAGTGGCCCTGGCCATGCTTCTGTGGCAGAAGTGATGCTGTGTTGATGCTCCATTTATAAAGCTCTTCCCTCACTTGCACAGGCACGACAACGGAGCAGTACTACAGCATCTTCAGAATAAATCTGACCTGGAACATACAGGACTGGCAAAGCAAACAAGCAGCACAAGGAGGGGAAGGCACCACCGCTGTGCCAAGCCTCCTGTGCAGAGCCCAGGACCCGCTGACACCTGCAGCACATCCCCAGTTTGGTACCATGCTGTGCTTGGGCAGGGCACCCGGCCCTTCCCATGTGCTGACAGGACCAGCATTCCCCCTGTCTGCAGCTGGATGTGGCTGGAGACTGAAGGACCCCCCACTGCTCAACAGGTGTGCAGGAGCTTGGGATAAGCTCCAGAACAAGGGCCAGGAGGGCACGCAAATCCTTTAGTTCAGAAAGGGGAAGAGCATCTTCCCCTCCTCGAAGCTCTGATGAGGCTTTATGGCAATGATACACCACTGCATTGCAATGACAGGGACTGAGACGGGAGCAACGTTAACAGATTACAGCTGCAAACTGCTGTGCTTCTAAATGGGAGGGATTTGGTAACCAATTCACAATATACTTACTGCAATACTAAAAATACCCTTTAAAGAAGATATAAAACATTTTCAGAAAATTTCACTGTAATTATACATGTGATTAATTTTCCTCCTTAAACCCTGCATCTCATTTCCAGCTCGATGTTGCAACAGCTTTCCACAGTGCAGAAGCTGCTCTCACAGCTGTGCCTGCCTGCACTTTCACCTCTGCCGCAAAGTGCCTGGGTTTTTTTTCATACTAGTAATTCAAAGGTAGTCCTTTACGTAACAGGGGAAGCAGCAGAAGCTGGTGAATCCCCAGCATCCCAGCAGTATTCGGAACTGCCCACCTCACCACTGCTGCTACAATGTATCCCTGTTTTTCAGGCATAAAATTGGCAGAGCACTGTAACCTGTGGGACTAACTTAAAAACAAAGATAAACCCAAGAGCTGATAACGGGCTGCCACAACACTCAAACCAGACACAATGTGGAGGTGTATTTGGAAGAAGGCAGCCTTAACACAGGTGTTCAGGTACAGCCATGAAGACACTGTAAAGGGAAGCCAGACCCAGACAGTTATACAGTGACAAAAAGGAGGATATTCCCCACCCCTACTCTCCTGTATTAATCTCACCAGTTTTGTTTGGATGTCTGAAATCCTCATTGCTACATCTCTTCTGTAACATCCTGCAACCATCATGCTTGCTCTGCAGGCTCACTCTGTATTTACCCCACTAAGAGAAGTGATCCCTGCAAACCTTCATGCAGTATTACCCCTACCATGCACAGCTCTTTTGCTAGTATACTTTTGCAGTGACAGGGTTCAATTTCTCCTGAAACCTACTCATGTGGGGTCCCTTCCAGGGTTAGGTCTTAAGCAAACGGCATACTGTGTTATGCAGGTGGTGAAACTTGGGAGCTGTCTTTCCATCCTGATTAACAACTTGGCTGTTGAGGGAAGAAGCCCCAGGTGAAACGAGGACACAGACTGCAATGCTCTGCTATGCTGGGGGAGACGTCAGTGGCCGAGCAGCCTGCCAACACTGCACAGCCTTCTCATGCATTTACAGTTAAGGTCATTGCTGAATAACAAAAAAATTAATGTCATATCAATAAATTGTTCTCTGCTTTCCAACGGTACGCCAATGGACCTCCTTTAGCAATCTGAAGGTCAACTGCTCTCATGATTTTTTGGCTGGATTTATATTTGAGAGGTTGATTTAAAAGTATTGGTGAAAACTGCAGTCCCACACCACCATCACTAGAAATCACTGCTGGAATCGTAATCTGAAAATGCCAACACATTGACACGTTTGGGGTTTTTCACTGATGTGGTTTACGTAAGAATTACATATTTCTCTATTTTCTTGCTATTTTTTTTGTAGCATTTTTTCATTGTTTTTAGCAAATACAGAATCTTAACATGTTATTTTGAATACAACTAGAATAAATTGATCAGGCAAATATTTCATTGATCGAAAAATAATTAATATGGATTGGCTGAAGCTATTCCTAGATTTGACTAAAAATTACCTAGCAACATTAGTAGGGAAAGCTGTGGCTGCCCCATCCCTGGCAGTGTTCAACGCCAGGCTGGACAGGGCCTGAACAACCTGGTCTAGTGGAAGGTACGCCTGCCTGTGGCAAGGGGGTTGGAACTAGATGATCATTAAAGTCCTTTCCAACCCAAACCATTCTATGATTCTATGAAAATACTATTTTATTCAAATTAAATGACAAATTCTCATTAAAACATGGAAATATGTTAACTTAAAAATAGGACTTGACTTTATGACCGAGCACAACTGAAACAAAGCTTTCTGATTTTGTATTTTGTGTGGCCACCCGAAGAGGGAACTCCACTATCTGTTTTCTGTTGGCAAGACCTCCCAGCAGCGTTCCAGTGCCCCAGGTGCAGCAGACAGTGCTGTTGCTTCTCTCTTATCCCTCCACCTACATGGGCCCATATGGTTGCTCCACTGTGGGTCCTATGCCTGCACTGGGCACCTTGGTGCATCGGTGGCTGCTGCTAGCCGTGCTCAATGCACCCAGCCCCATTGAGGTGTCTGCGCTGTACTGCCTTTCTGTGCTTTTGATTTCTTCTCCTGACAAAGTCTTTCTTCCCAAGCAAATCCAAATGTATGATGTGCTTATTCAGGTCCACCTCTGCAGCAGAACTACCCTACCGCAGTCCAAGTAGCCTCACCACTGCGTAACCGCTGCTTCAGGTCTGCGAAACCAGAGGTGAATGGATCTGCCAAAAGGTTAATTAAAAGCTGGAAGTACCAGAATTCTGCATCCTACCCCAAACACAGCCAGCCCCCAGAGGGCAGGCTCTAGCACCTCTCTTGTGACAGGGGAGACTCACTGCCCTGGGATTAATCAAAGGAGCACTGGGAGCAAAGGGAGCACTGAGATGCTACCAGTCCGAACTGCTAATTGAAGTTTCCAGCAGCTTCTGACTTTGTGTGCCTTGCAGAAGATATTTGGTATTTGGCAAGACTTAGTGCATCCTGCCTGCTGGTCTCCCTCCTTTGGAAGGGACTACAATGGGTATGGGCTAATTTCACCTGGTTTTGGTATCTCAAAGCTGTAATGAAAAATCAACTTACATTTCAGTCAAATACTGAAAATGTGTACTCCAAATTTTAAACATCTAAATGGTAATATCCACCACTAAAAGGCAGATGGAGGTCTCAGCCAGGGGGACCAGTGGTGCCTCTCTGAACAGGCAGACTTGCGCAGAGGAGATGCCCAAGCATGCACCAACAGCGAGACCTAAATGATGCCTTCTCCCTGCTGATACAACTGGTTCAGGGGGAGAGGACTGGTTTCTGTGGAAGGGGAAAACACAGAATGTGAAATCTGCCAGGACCTGAGGTGCTCCTTACAAATATGAAAATTATTTTTAGATAAATAAAACATTTCCCTGAAACCAAGGCCAACCACTCAAATAGTGGTTTCATGATTTCATGAAATCAAATTATTTCAAAGGCATCCACTGAGCTCTGCTCTGAGATGCTGCTTTCATTTGAATGTGAAAAGCAGAAAGTGAATCTTCACTGAGTGAATGCCAAGCATAGAGCTCTAACGAACCTTTACACAAGTAATAAGGAGCAGGTTAGTGCCACTAAGGGAAGCAACTGCCATTTTTACCTGGAAAAGTGAATAGCTACTTTCTCAGTGCTAAAAACTTTTCCCCAAAAGTTTGCAAAGTTTAACAACTGTGAATTAGCAGCATAAGAAATGATCTTGAATCCCTTTTGGTAATGCCACACCAAAATCTCCACTGAGCAACACGCTCTGCTTCTCTGCACAGTTCTGTAGGAGCTGGCTGGCATTTTCAGTCAAACCAGACAAAATAAACCCAGCACATTTTGCTTGCTGGGAAAACCTGCTCACTGCACAGCACAGCCGTCCACTGAAAGTCACTGACAGGTGGTGCGGAAAAGTGACCTGCTTTTCAGGAATGCAAACAGCTCTGTGGTCCCTAACCCCGACAGGAGAAAGACATTTTACAATACAGTAAACTTTCTTAGATGGAAACATATTGTTTCAATAAAATACAAACTTTTCTACTTTATTACTGCACACACACTGCACTGTCAAAATAAACCAAGAACAGTAGCTATGGAGGGGAAGGGGAAAGATGTTAGGGGACCGCAACAGAGACTCTCTCAGGCAAATAACAGCCCTTCTGCAGCTGCAGGGACACATGTGTGGGTGTCACTCAGGCAGATGTGTGCAACAGCAGAGGACAGGCTGCCTTTTGGCAGCTGAAAACTTAACACTTCTGGCCCTTTTTGTACAGTCTGCTTTTACAGTAATCAAATTAAGGCCATTCAGTCTACTCAGTTGTAAAAAAAGGAGTGAAATACACAAAGCCACACAAGAAACGCCTATGCAGGAGGCATGGTTCATATTTACCTCTAACTATACTGGATTTCACCACAAAACACTAAGCCTAGAGATGTAATTTCCACAAGTGCTACAGCTCTAAGGTATGTTAGGATGCTGGGGCTGAAGGACCACTAACATTCATCATAGTGGGCAAAAATTGGAAATTGAGACCCTTAGAGCAATGGTGTGAAGTCCCATGTGTAAACCCAAGCTGACCCACAGCCTTAACACTGAAGGTTTGCGTTTGATTTGCAGTTACCACCACCACGGTACCACTGACAGGAACTGCACGGAGAACTGACCAAGTACCGCCTTGCAAGCCCCACCAGTGCCAGCCCAGTTTGCTGCTCCCCAGGGCTGGGCAATGCCCCATCAAGCTGTGGCAGGTGCCCGGTGAAAGGTGCTGGGCAACACTGTACCACACTGCTCAGGGCATCCACTGTGGGATGAAGGCTGCACCTTTCATCTGTGGTCAGCTGCCAAAGGTTCAGCTAACCCCAAGCACCAGGCACAAGGCAGAGTTCAGTAAGTCAGCACAGGACAATGAAATGGCACAAGGCAGACTGGCCTTATGAGGTTCTTTAAAGAGACATAAAGGAGAAAAGAAAAACACACAGTACATAGAAAAGGAAGGAAAAATGCTTAGAACTTCCAGTAACGGGACAAATCAGGCCAGTGGATGCCCCTCCACCAGCCAACATCACTGCTGCAACCAAAAGTACAAAACCACAAACATACTTGAGTAAAGCAGAAAGTTTATGTTCTGAGAAAAACAATCACGAAATTTTTAACAAATTTTAAGAAAAAATTACACCTCTTTCTCCACAACAGGGATCTCCATGAAGCTAATGGCTTCCACTTTTGACAAAATAGTCATTTCCAACCCAACAAAATGCACCTTTAAAAAATGACAGTCCCCCTAAGACCAGTGGCAGAAATGAGCATTGTGAACAGTGGCTCACAGACATGCTGAGGCACGTGTGCTGGATGGGCACATGCTCCTACACCGCTGCACACGGTTCCACCACTCTGTCTCCGAAGGAACTCCAGGCGTCACTGTCATTGCCACACAGTGCCCCAGGGCACAGCCACTTATGTGACTCCTGTTCTTGGCATCCCCATGTGCCCCACAGCCTGGTGGCCACAGACTGCCAGAGCCCACGGAAATGTACCTGTGGTGACAGGTACACATACTGTGACAAAACAGGTATTTAACTTAACTGTATTCCTAAGATGGGAGCCAGAAAAATCCAGAGTGAACAGTTGGTCTGCATACCCAACCAAGCCAAAAAGTGTCAGCATCTGATTATTATTTATTGCACCAATGGAGCTGGCACTGACAGAAGCTGCTGTAAGCAGAAGTACACTAAACAAAGCAGTAATTAATGTGCAATCATGCACCAGCACAAGACAAGGCTAGCTGTCCAAGGGGTCAGTGTGAAATACAGCTCCTCACCACATCTCACCATGCTGCCTGTGCTCTAATTAGACAACTACAAAGTTTCCTATGGCTTGACATCGCTACACTTAACAAGTTATCAGTGGCAATGAAATTTTGCAAGACTTAATCATCAGTTTAACAGGAATTAACAAACCCAACAGCATGCACCCATGAGAAAGGACAACAATCAGACCTCCAGCCTTACAACATTCACAGATCACTAACAGCCCCTGCACCCTGGAGTTCCTGCCATGTCCCACCCCTCTCCTGTTGTCTCACAATTAAACACATCTGTCCCTTTGAAGTTTTTCTTTTAAAGCTTAATTCTCTCATGGTGTTTTTTGTTGGGTTTTTTTTTAAGGGAAAATCAAAGAACTATCATGGGAACATAAAGATTAAGCTGATGGAAAATTAGATTTGCATTTTTCCTTAAACATGCAACACAGAACGAACACTGCCCTTCTCTTTTTCCTCTCTACTGTGTCATAATTATTAAGTAAAATGGTTGGCTTTGGCCCTTTTATTTTTGCACATGCAGATGCATATAAATATGCTACCTCAACTTCATATTTTACCTGGTAGTGAAATCTTTCTCCTAGACTGAGACTAATTACTAGAAATCATTTATAAGAGTAAGTTCTATGGAAAGGAACAGTAAACGCACTTCAAAAAGGAAATAAGGGAAGGGCTGGCAATATGGCCACTCACTCTCCTTGCTGGCTACTTAGTATGGAAGGAAATGTTTCAAGAGGAGAGGATTTGGTGGAAAAGAGATTCACATGAAATTTGTCAGGGAACAGGTACTGAGGCACAAGAGAGTTTTAATAAGTTGAGTTTTTAAGAGACCTAGAAGCCATCTCTATGAAATGTGTCAGGAATAGCTGGTGACAGAAAAGAGATGCCCTCAGGACAGGTGAGCAAAGCTTTGGAGAACAATCAAAATCAGTGCTATTGCAAAGAAAAGGGCAGGGAATAAAAGAGAAAACAAAAACAACTGATTTTTCTAGGGAAGACAGAACTTAAGGAAAAAGCACTGCAGAGAGCACTGCACCAAAAGCAATGAGACAACTATAACTACATGAAAAGAAGAACAAAAGGCTTTGCAAGACAAAGAGGAGGACTGGAAAGCTCAAAGGCTCTGGCTCTGCCTATGCCACGGCAGCAGCTCCCAAGGGGGCTACAGTGGGAAATGCAAGGCTCTGGTCCCAAGGCACTGAACATGGACTGCAAGAAGAGCATAGGCAGAAAGAAGCCTGTGTAACAGCTCACAGCGTACATGGTACCATGCGGCCTGACAGCCCAGCTGAATTCCCCATGCTGCTCCATCTTCCTTTAAACTTTCCCCAGACCAGTGCTCATTAAATCCTCTCTACCCATTACTCCTGTTCCTTACCTTCAATAGCGAGCTGAAGGCTTCCCCTTGCTCTGGTGAAGATCCAGAAGACACCCATAATTCGTGTCCCGGTGCCTGCAATGCTAGGAGCTGCAGAAAATACTGAGTCAGCGCCTGTGGGCAGCCATGGGGCAGCAGTGGGAGCCAAGCCAGGGCAGACAGACCCACGTCACCAGATACATGTGGGCAGCTATTAATATGGTTGCAAATGAACAATGAAGAATTGCACAGATACCGTTTACGGTCAAAAAGAGATGTTTCCTTCCACACACATCTAATGGCTGCTCAGACAGCACTTTGGCCAAATCAGCTGCCGACGGCTTGGCCACCAGCACAGCACCCAATAGTGCTCTTGCCCAGCCTTAGAGAGAACATGTCCGGTGCAAATGATATATCTGTGTAAGTAAAACGGGGATAACATTAAATCTAAAATATGGGCTCCCACACAAGCCCTTACGGCAGATGTAAAGCTTGCCTGCTCTTGTAGGAGAAAAACCTCTAGCAGTGTGTAGGGAGAAAGCGTACAGAAAGGACGAGTGCCTTGTTACATGGTCATTCCTCATCATGATAAAACCCACAAAGCCTAATTGGGAAGGGGTACTGATCCACATAATTTAGTAATTGACAGAATTCAGCACATGCAAATTAAAACAATTAAAGTTAATAATTTTTACAGTGATACAGTTCCACCAAAAAGAGAAAAAATAAAAGAAAGGGATGCTCTCTCCCATGCCACCAGGCCTGCAGTAGTCTGTGGGTGACAAGTGTTTTAATTACATATATAAGAGAACTGTAAAATCAACTAGGTTGGAAAAGACTTCTAAGATCATGAAGTCCAACCGTTGACTAGAGAAACTGTTTTCCATCCTGTGTTACTTTTCATGCCCAGTTTCTGCTGAGCACTATTAATTTTCTCCCAGCTTTATCCCTATTAACTGTCAGAAAATGCTTCCCTGAAGGAAAGCAAAAGTTTAAACTCACCTGAAGAGAACGTATGGCCGCAGTGTCCTGCAGTGCAGCCAGAGGAGCTGGCAGGGGAGGTTGCAGTCAGCTGCACCAACTTTGCAAAACAAGCTCTTTTCCTTCCATTTAACTGCGCCGGCAGCATTTCAAATATTATTAGTTAAAGAATTTAGATATAAATTTCAGATTTTTTAAGAAATCAGCTGATTTTCAAAATGGCTGAGTCCTTTGTATCCCTTGCAGTTTGCTAAAATGCCAGTGTAATTAATGGCACAAACACAACCAGACCTGGCTGTGGCTCCAGCAGAATCAGCTTCTCTCGCTGCAGGACCTCTGGGCCTGGCACTCAGATGTCTGCTCCTTCGAGAGCAGCAGCATGATCTGGCAGTCCGCAGCCCCTCCTGGGCACTGACATATCCCCTCGCCTGCCTTCTGAAAAACAGGGGAAATGCCTCAAGTTGTTTCTGAATGCTCAGGATGTTTGAGTAAGCCCTTGGTGGCAGAGCAAGGCAAGACTCTGAGTCAGTTGTGCATGGCCACCCCAATACACAAAAATAACTTGTTTGTTCCTCCTGATGTGTTATTTTGACACTTGCAGCTCTGGCTATCCATGGTGGTTTGCTGCCTCTGGTCCCAGCAAAGGCACGTAGCGGGGGCCTGGTGCATGAACCCCTCAGGGAGCTGATCATGATGTCCCTGTCCAGCTCAGCCATCCTGCCCTAGCACACAGGGCTGCCCTGTGGGGCGGAGAAAGGTCCCTGCACTGCAAGGTCTGTGAGAAACACAGCCAGACACTGCCCACCCTGTCAACTCTGCCAGGCACGTGGGGAGAGCCATCCTCCACCTCCACCCATCATGGCCAGTGCCTCCACACTGCCCTCGGAAGGAAAGGCTTTACCTGAGCTGCTGCTGCTGAAGAAGAAACTTCTAATTTGCAACTGTCTGGAGGAAAGCCCGTGTCCTGGTTTCAGTTCACAATGTGCTCACCATTTCCAATGAGGCAGAAACAATTACTTTATACATATGAGCAGCACCTACCAGCTCAGGATAGCTGACAACAACTTAATGATGCCCACCCTGGCTGCACTCATAACACTGTTTAAAGGGAGAATCAAACAAAGGAAGAATCAACTTTCTCTTCTGCAGTCTGAATGCTGGTTCACAGTGCATTCCTGAAGTAACTTGTTAAAGCTCTTCTGGGGTAGATTTCTCTTTATAAATACTGGTTTTAGGGATACAAGTCCAGCTGAGCAAATGCAAACACCTGTAAGAGCTGCTAATAACAAAGCGTTGCTGGTGAAAGGTAAGTGGGAAGGCAATGGGGCCAGAGTGGGACAGCAGCAGAGGAAGCTGCTGGCAAGTAAAGATTGCTCAACATGAAACCAGTATTGGGGAAAAACTGACAGAGTGGAATAACAGGAAGCTTAGTCACTTCTGGACAAAAACAGCACAGCACATGAGAGAGGGGTGGGAGGGGAGCCGAGCAGCAAGCTAGGGCAGCTGGGCTGGGAGGGCCCAGAGACCGGAGCCCAGCTCCCAGGACAGGCCAGTGAGGGCAAGGGACACACTATCGCAGACACTAGAGCAGCTGGAGGAGTAGGGCTATCCTGCCCAGGTGTCCCACTGTGGTGCAGGGCCAGGGCAACGGGCAGCCCCACTACAGCAAACCCTTCCTGAATACAGCATGATTTGCTGCACAGTCTCCTCGCATCCCCAGGCAACTCCACTAATGATTGGTCCTCCGCCTTCCTAAGCATGGAGAGCACCACAACCGCTCAGCTTGGGGGCAGATAAAAAAACACTAAGGGAGGCCAAGGAAGGCTGAAATACAGCAGTTAGAATTTAAGGATGTATTTAATTTTGAACAATTACTGTTACCATTCAAACCTACCACACAACAGCTTCAGGAGCAGAGTTAAGCCTGACTGATGCAGCACTGCACACCTGCCACCTTTCATGGACCACGATCGCTTTCTCTCGTTAGGAACCATCACAGAAGGTGACCAGCAGATGCATGGGAGAATGTGAACCACAGCTGAGGAGAGGATCCTGACTGGCAGACCACAGACCATCGCACCAAAGCATCACCCTGGAGAGCATTTTGCTGGTGCACAGCATTAGCACATTCCTGGTGGCTCTCAAGCAATACAGATTCAGACCTTAAGGGTACTTTGCAGAAGCCTCAGAAGTGGGAAGGAAAGTTGAAAAGATTATTAGATTTCCCTGCTGGTGATATTCCACACTGAAAAGCACTCGTTACCCTTAAAATACAGTCTGCACTGCTCACTGATGAAGGGATAACAGCACTGGGTATTAGCAAAGGGACTGTGCTAGTAAAACACATAGCAAGAAAGACAAATTTAAAATAATTAGAGGCTAGATAAAGAAAGCAACCAAACCATGCCAAAATGAAGACAATCTTGATTAATAAAGTATTTACTGCTTAGGCAAATGAAGGAAAAGGATGTAATAAACAACTGGTTCAGCAGCAGAGAAATAAAAAACTTAACCAGGTTAATGGTTTAAAAACTACTATAATGTAAATCTGTCTCTAAGTAATTCAGATTTCAGTGACAAAAAAGAAAAAAAGAGAATCAGTTGATATATTTGATATCAGGACGAAAAGGGAGAGTTAGAAACCTTTAACAAAGAACAAGTTTAAGCAAGCAAGGCTAGCAAAGGAAATGTGTCACGGGCAAATAAAGGCTGATGCACCAGGCTTGTTTTACCTAGCCATTGTGTTCTAATGCACAATAAAAAGCTTCCTAACCAAATAAACAGCCCTCCAGTCCCTGCAGGCTAACCACAGCCACGGCAAAATCAAGCAATTGGCTGTACAGCTGGAGGCCTGGGCCGGTGAACCAAAGCAGTGGAGCAACACATGGGGCCTCGCATCAAGCACTGCTTCACGACACACTATGGGATGCACTTGTCACATTTATTTAAAAAAACAAACAAACCCAAACAAAACCCCGAAGTGGTGTAACAGCTACATGGAAAAACAAACTGAATGAGGGAGGACACCAGCCTCAGCTGGTGGGAAGGGAAGCCTGCCTTGCCTCTTAGAAATGTGCAGGTTACCAACACACCACGCACAGCAGGGAGGAGAAGCACACCATGGTACACGTGGGGAGGACACCACAGAGGCCAAGCACTGCAAGCATGGGCCGAGCCCGGCACCACAGCAATAGCACTGCCGGACACCCTGGCATGGCCCTGCAGACATGCAGGCGAAGGGCAAAGGGCCTTGGTGAGTTGTCGCAGCAGAGCCAGCCAGTGCATGACAAGCACAGAGCAGCCCTTCACAGGCCAAAGGACAAGGCAGTGCTGCAGACGCCAGCCCTTGTGGGTCTCTGCTGCTGGTACCATCCCAGCTGGATGGCCAGGGCTCGCCAGCAGTGCAGAAAAGCTCTGGGAGCAGCTCCCTGGCCACAAGCCATACAGGACAGCGGCAAAGGGTGGCTGGGCTCAGCAGGATGGGCACAGGAAGGCTGAGCGGGTGGCACTGGGCCCACCATGCCCGCTGCCTTCTGACCATCTCCGGAGAGGGTCACCCACTGCCACAAGAAAAGTTTTGTTTGATTTCTAATTTGTGGTGGCCATCTGCGGCTTGCCTTCACCACACAGCAATGGAACAACACCCGAGGAGAGAGCTCAGTTCAGTGTCCAGCCGACACACCCTCAAGTCAGTGTCTGGCTCCACCACCAACGCTCCATGACACGATCCAATAATCGTTAACACTGGGGCACAGAAACACTAACGAAAATCGAGTTTCAACCCATGCCGATGACGAGTTTCTTACTCAGAGCTCTGCAGTGCACCGCCTGAAGCGGATGGGAACGGCAGGACACCGCTGGCCTGGCAGCAAAGCTGGACTCAACAGGCCCGCTATCAGTCACAGACTTTTTTTTAATACAGCTTGGGAATAATTTCCTGCACTAAGTGCTTCCCAGGCCCCATAACACTGATACTGTAGATCAATATTTTACAGACACAAAGCTGCATGACGGATACATGCACTAATTAAACCATATCTAACAAGCAGTGCTGCTGAAATCACACATTTCGTATCCCATGTAGCTTTTACACCAGAGGTTTGGCCTTGCTCACTTTCCACATAAAACAAAATGACAATAAAACAACAGAACAAAAGATCCACTGTAAGTCACAGTGTGCAAATACGACAGTATCTATGTTGTCCGTATCAGTGCAGTGCAAATATAATTAAGGCTATGAGAAAACATCACTGGCTCTCAGGAACTCTCTATCTTCTGTTATAGGCCCTGCATAGGCTTTACTTTTACAAATGCAACTCTTTGTTAGAGCGAATGCATACATTGCATAGATCCCTGCTGCCAGAACAAATACATACACTGATAGTTCTCACACTTGAGTTGCTAGGACTCCACACAGCCCCAGCCAAAGCTGGTAACACATGGACCACACACTTCAGTGCTGCTGCAGAGTGGGCTGGGAGCTCTCGGTGCACTCTGCAAAGGTGCCTGTCCCCTCGACTGCAGGCATATCCCTGCATCCCCCAGCTGATCCCAGCAGAAGGCTGCTAGCTCGACTTGGCATTAGACTGCAGCACCAGCATGTTTTTGAGATACAGGTGTTGCTCTTGTTGGAAAGGACTCAGGTAAAAGCCTGTATGTGCTCAGAAACATGGCTGCAGGATGAATATTCAGTATCAAAGCCTTCAAAAAGGCTGAACTCTGAGAAAGTAGTGTACTGGAAGGGTGGGGGAAGACAATGATAGCTTAGAAAAGCTTACAAATATGTGACAATGACATTAGAAGAGCTGAAACTGCATATAAATGGCAGAAACTGGCTTTCAGCATCTGTAAAATCTCAACAGCGCATCTGGGCTCTGAAGGAACAAAGAAATGAAGATTAATCTGCCCTTGCTATTTTGCTGGAGTTGTTGAACAGAGGAGGTCAATGGACACAAATTAGTGGGAAACACAGATGGCAGGATTTATTTTTCTAAAGTTAAATAATCACAAAATATGCCAAAATGCTGCTTTGTGGTCAGAATTCCCTTTAATTGTTTATTTTAACATGGGTACTGACAACTGAAACGTCCTGTCACAAAAACAAGCTGTGCAGACAGAAGCAGCAACTCCCCTCTGATGGCAGCTCAGCTCCCAGCAGGAGTCCCACTCCCAAGAGGAAAAGGTACAAAAAAAAAAAAAAAAAAAAAAAAAAAAAACAAAAAAAACAACCCCAAATGCAAAAGTGGAAAGGGGGGGAGGAAGTATCTGTTTTACAGAATTAATCTTTCTGTAGGAATCAGCATTTGTACCCATGGCAGTTTAAGTTCGTTATAAGACATTTCAGCAGTTCCACTACCTTTCCCATATACACCAAGAAAAAGTAAATACAGCCTCTGTAGGTATTATCTGTAGCATGTATTAGCTCAAGAACAGGCCTCTGACCTGAAGACTTGAGTGCTCTTGCTTGAAGCATTCAGCCACAAAGCTAGTAGGAAATGAAATTTTTCCATGTGTGGGAGCCAACTGAACTGATGAAACAAAAACTAACATTCAGAAGGAAGACCAGCATATCATGATCTCATTCAAGAAGCACTTTATCCTCCAGTTCAGCATGTGTGAGGCAGAACCAAACTCACAGAGATGAGAGCATCGGCCTCGGAGCTGTGCTGGAGGGCTGCACTACAGGAGCTTGCTCTTCAAGAACCTAAATTCTCCTTTAATGTATTTCACACAGATCTGTGAGAGAGGAGACAACTCATTTCTAAGTATTCCAAGGAAATAAAACCACTATTAAATTCCCCTCTCTTCCCCAGCTTTTTTTTAAAGGGAGACTGTATTTACTGTAAAAGTAGTAGAACAGGAAAGAAGAAGAGCTTTCTGCACTCTAACCTCCCTACAATAAACTAAGTTCAAGATCAAAGCTTTGTCCACCATGACTGCCAAGCCCTAAAAGCCCCAACAAGGTATTTTATAGGATCTAGAGGCACGCTGTCCCCTACACTATCCTTGTGCTCACATGCCCCTCCACATGAAGGACAAGGCACTGCTTCACCGGCACACACCTTCCTCCTCTTCCTCCGTATGGATGAAGCCACTTAATGCCAGGCTTCTCAGCAGTGCTGACAAAATTAATTTTCCCATGCCAAGAATGAGGGCTGGAGCACACCTGCTCCTGTCACAGAAATACGAGGAGGAGGGAGAAGAGGAGGAAGGAGTGATGGAACCAGAAGCCAAGACAAAAAGAAAGCAGGAAGATGGCTGGAGGGAGACCAGGCATTGCTGCCCATAGTTGCTCCCATTGCTGTTCCAGACAATAAAATCCAGCAATGCTTTTCAAATTTTAAAAATTAAATATCGGTGTATTTTCAGCAAATGCTATTTTCAATTTGGTTAAGCACAAAGCAGCATTTCTTAATTCACAGAAGGACCTTCCAGCTGCTGAAGGCTCCTTTTTACATACAAAACCAAAGTCAAAGCACAAAAGATCAAAACCTGAGGAGCCATCTGGCACCAGTTGCTGCAATTGCTGGAAGAATCCATAGCAAGGCCAAGGATTCAGGAAACACGGGACACAACTGCTCATGTCTAAAGATGCTGCCCCAGTGATTCATGGCCACTTTATCTCCTTGCTACAGGCAGGGTCACAGGTGTATCACGATGATAACAACTATGTCATCCGAAACTACCGATCTCCCACTCCGTGGGAAATTCCCATTTAAATCCCTAGCCATCCTGCATCTGCCTGCCAACGCAGCACCACACCATGCAGCACCATGCAGGCCAAGGGCTGTGCAATCATGCTACATCTTAGCAGTAACACCCTGCAGTGTCAACCTGCCAGCTCACACCTTCTGGGTGTCAGAAAGGTGTCACTGTCGCACCTTTCGAGAGACTGCTGGCGGTCCCTCCGGCCTCAAGCACTGTATATGTGGAATGACATTATGAAAACAGTGCTTTTCAAAAAGTATCAAAACCAAACCATCAATGTACTGCAAAAATACAAAGTTGGTACAAACCAAGCAAACCCACCACAACTTATCAGAAGACATTCACGCAGAGCCCTTCTGGAATTGGCGGTAAAGTGTAAAACCGAAAAAGTCTTTTTGACAGTTCAATTTACATGACAATTTTTAAAAACTGTCATGTGAAATAAAACAGATTAATACCAAGCTCAGCGATTTTTCAAACCTGTGCAGTTAGTAAGGGAGAACATAATCAGAAATAAAAATCAAATTACTTTCAGGGTCTTTTTTTCCTCCTTTGAATTATAGTAGTTACATGAGACAGACGGGAGGTGCAACTGGCATTACAGCAGGGAGCTCAGAGTCGTTTGGATACTGCGGCAAGCTATGCTCATCCCACCTCTTCCCCAGCCCTGACTTGAAGGAAAAAGGGGAAGTCTTGCTGTGGGATGTGAAAGGAGAACACTGCCTAAGCTTTAGCTTTTGTGAATGCTTTCTTCCTCTGAAAACATTGTTTTATGTTTCAAATACTTCACTGTAAAAGTTTCATTTACTGATTTTGTCAATCTAGAGTTTAAGATAGGGGTTTTTTTAAAATAAAGAAGCTGTTCATCTGTTGCATTTCCTCTACTTTACTAAATCCTTAAGCTTTACCACTGGAAAAAAACAGTCTAGGGTGTCTCATCGTACCCAGGTCAGTTGGTGTTTTCCTCTTGTCTTTGGAGGGAACAAAACTCTACCCTTACCCCAAAGCTCTGCTTCTGTTAAACATAATGAGAGCATCTCCCCTGCCTTTCACCCACGTGTTCCGGGGGAGCACTCTTTCGGTTTCCTGCACGCTAGTCCATTGATGACAAAAAGAAAGCAAGTACAAAAGAACTTTGGAAAGCAGCCTGACTTAAAAACTATACATGATATACAGAGATAGAAAGCCAGAAGAAAGCAACACATTGTGATTAGGAAATCATGTAACAGTTGGAATACCTCTTACTATCTGCATTCTGCCAATACAAAAGAATTACAAATAACTATTGCTAACACACATGTGCCTGCTCCCAAGCACCACAACCCTGTGTGCTCACAGCTAGTGAATGAATGACACCACCTTCCCATGCCTGGGTGCCAAATGCATTCAACAGAATCCAAACCCACTGCTGGAACCTCGGAGCAATTTTGATCACAGATCTACTTAAACATCATAATTTAAATTAAGGATCATCCTTCCAAGGAATTTGAAGCAGCGTTTGCCTGGATATAAAGCCAGTCAGCTTGCACACAAACAGTAAGAGCCGTGCTGTGTAAGCACGGCTGGGAGGCACTGTGGAGCTCAGCCCCTGCGGCGGTAGGCCAGGCTTCACCGAGGTGGCACTGGGAACACCAGGTGGCCCTGGGGAAATGAAAACTGAGCATCACCTGAGAACTGCTCCCACTAGCACGGAACCTCCCTGCACACTCTGCAGCTGGGGCAGCACCCAAACACCCAAAGCACCGGAAGTTCACACCTCCTTGTCCCTCCCCTGGCCACAATGAACCTTGCTTTGTGTTACTGTCTGTCATCAATCTGTAACGTTCATAATCATACAGACATCATATATAGTATATACTGAGCATATACACACAAACAGTATGCAGTGTGCATATACACATATGTATAGCACAGAGTAAAACACTTAGTTGAAAGCTTTATAACAAGTAACTTTAAGCTTCCACTGCAGCCACTTTTTCAGTGTCTAACCACTTAGGTGTTTACACATCTAAAACCACCAGAAGAATCTAAACAATAAATGTGTGACAAACAGGATGTAAAAATATTTTACATTATTACAGACATTAAAAATACCTTCAGAAACAGTAACAGGAGGCCTGTGCTTCCCTTCATATTTTCAGTGCCTTAATTAAGCCAAATGTTAAAAGCCTCCAACCACGCAAAATTAGGTGTGCTCCTCTCCATATTCAAAAAGATCTATAAACAAGTATTAGTTTTCTCTTCAGATATATTTAAAATCACACTAGTAATCATGCTTGGAACTTCATAAAAAAACTGGCTTGCAAAGAGCGGGCAGAAACTGAGAGCAAACGCATTTTCTAAAGGAATTTAGGAGCCTTTCTATGGATGTATGCTACGTCCAATCGATGCATTGCCCTGAACAGTTTAGTTCTCAACATCTCTTGTGTTTTATTCTTTCTTCCTCTTCCCCTTCTGTCTGCTCACACTTACAAAACAGAGTCCTTTCTCCTTTGGTATCTCTCAGGAGGTGTAACAGCATCTGACCTTATTCAGCCTCACGCCTTTTTCTGTTTTCTGTCTCTTCTTTTAATTCCACTTTGTCTTCTTTTCTCATTAGAAATGGAATCACCTCCTCACACATTTTATTTTTGTAAGCTACAGAACATGTGTGGTCATCACCTCCTCTTCCCCTTTGACTACTTTCTTTTTTCACTTCCCTCTGATGATCTCCATTTCAGTGCACACTAACATCCCCCCTCACTGATGGCCTGCACCATCTCACCAGCAAGCACCTTTGAGCACCTTCCGTGGGACAGGGCTCAGTCCCGAGGTGTGGAGCTGCTGCCACTGCCAGTCCATTCTCTGCTCAGGGCCTTCAAAACCTAATACACATATATGCTATCTGCTTTCACCCACAGCCAAATATATTGTAAAAAAGGAAACAAAAAGGCTTTAACAGTGTACTGGTTCCTTAGCTGACTATGATAAGGCCATTTACATAAAAAATTTAGCACCTAAATGTCTTTGTTCTTCCAGCCTTGAATTAAAACCAACCAACCTCTTCCTTATGGAGCTCCTGTATCATAGGAGATATGATATAAAAAAAGCAGTCAGAAATTCTGGTATTGTGGACCTTAACTTTAACCAGCACCACTCCTTAGGAACAGCTTTTTACCTCAACATAAAGAAGCCTTATCAACCTGTACTTGCAGTGGATAATTAAAACCTGCCCCCAAAAAACAACACAGTACTTCAAGGAAGTTTTAAAATCAAATGAGAAATAATTCCCAAGTCATGTTTTTCTGCATTTTAAAAATCAGCATTTGAATTAATTATCTGTGTGATTCAAGACTTTTAAAAGTAAAATGAGCAACACTGCATATCAACCTGCACTTCACAGCACTCATCTCTACTCAAAGTAGTCAGGCACATAAACCTTGATCATTTACAGCTGCTGTAATTAATACCTTGACTACAGGAAAAGGCAGTTGTCTGCTCTGACAAGCAGCAATGGATTTCTCTCCAGTCATCACTGCTACAGCACCTCTGAGCAACAAAACTCTATGCTCATTCCTGAGCAGAGGGCTATGAGGTCCTGCTCTCCTGAAATTTAACTGCAGAGGGCAGCTAAGTGATTGCAAGATAATCACTGTGAGAGCTCTGAAGAAGGCAGAGACTTTGAGACTCTATACAATCTAAACTTATTTCAGTCAATTTCCAGGCTTTAGGAAAGTCATGTTCTAGGGAAGCTTTAAACACAGTAATCTGTAATCTAAAAAACCTGAGTACAGCCGCCTAAAAGCTGGTATTTCTGCCTTCTCACAATGGCATTTTTACCTTGGTCAATTCATTTATTTTAACGATACAAGTACATGCACCACAAATAAAAATCAGCTGCATCGCATGGTGGAGGCATTCAATGTTTGGTTTATACATGTATCACTGTGCTCTCCTCCCTCATGCACGTATCTAGGCATTTTGGAAAAATTATGCAGGCTATTTATAAGGCTGGTATTACTTTCTGACTCCTGTGATAGCACCCATTCTTCCCTCATCCGAGCCACCAGGAAAAACACTGATAAAAAAATAAAATATGATTACATGCGTTTCTACTTGTTTCCCTCCAGTATTGCTCACGATGCTTCAGATGGGTCCTTCCACCATGCTAGCAAATGGCCAGCTTAGTGTGCTGCACTTACTGGGTTGACATTTAAATATATTTTAAACCCTTTTACCTGGGCTGAGTCTGTTTCAACTGCTCCTGAGAGCAAGTCAATCCCTGGCTGCCTCTGGAACCACAGGCGAGCTGGTGGCCACATCGGGGCCAAGTCCAAGTCCAGAGGCTGTAATACAGAGGGTTTATTGCACTCTGTGTCAGTGAACAGATCCCCTTGCCCAGGCTGCCAGCTTGCACCGGCTGTGCTTCTGTCTTGTTCTCCTCTTCCTGCTTCATTTCAGTCCTCAAGTAATACCTTCTCCTATGTTTCAAAAACTGTCCCTCCTTAGTGCATCAATTTCCTTATGTTTAACACATATTTTAGTTAATTTGTTGCCATTAGGCTTATTTAACAATTGCATGTGGAAAAGTAAATTTCTCACCAACATCATCACATTTTTACATGCCTTTAGGTTTAATCTTCCTAAAGACTCCACTAAGCATCCTTGCAAATTTATCTTCCCTCAGCACAAATATTGCTCCATATATTCCACACTTGCACAGGTGAGAGCACAGAAATTACACCAGTGTGTTCACTGCTCTGTTTGCACTTTACTGGAATTAACCTTAGGAATGTTTTCTGAACACAAAATGAAACTTGCAAATCAACTTTTACAGGTAAATTACTTGGGGAAAAAAATGTTTAAATACTTCTAAACATTTTTTCAAGCAAAAATATAAACTGTTGTCCAATCCTGTTAGTACCAGTAGGAAAGTATGGATAGTTTTACTTTCAACGCAATGAAAAGCTGGGTTGACTTCACAGTCAGGAAACTTTAACTTGTGCTCTCAAGAGTTCACAAACATTTCCAAAAAGCCAGTTTTGACATGGTACAACTGTTATAAAAATCCCTTTTTTCATCCTGTTCAGCCCAGCCACAGAAAAAGATTAAACCCCTTAGTTCTGGTTACAGTGTGCTTAGCCTTTTGTTGCAGGTGTGCTTTGCCAGTTTGCAGCTCCACACACATTCACTTCTGTGCCATGAACGCCTGGCCAAGTGAGAAATTCCAAACCAACAAACCCCACCACAAGCCCTGCAGAGTCAACCAGAACTATTTAAATCACAAATTAATTTTTCTCTATGAACTAATTCCTCACGCTCCATCACCAAAAAGAACTTTGCATTTTAACCTTCACCTTGAAATAAAGCTGCCACATATATCCATGTGTATCCATCACCTGTGTGCCTTGTGCAAGGGGAGTACCTTACTGTGCTCCATAAAACACAAGGTGCATCATCAGTGTTCAATAAACAACAGAAATAAATAACAACCTAACAAAGAACTGACTCTTCCATTTCCTCTGAGGAGTGTCTAATTTGAGTGTGAAATCTTTAATCATTCAGTTTGCCCAACCAGAATTTTTCCTAACATGCCTGCATTTTTATCTGGCTACTATCATGGCATAAATCCCAGTTATCTCAGTCCACTGCAGGGAAGATTTTACCAGAGTACTGGACAAGCAAGGACACGTTAATGTGAACGATCTTTTGAACATGCCTTACCACCAGAAAGCTGAATTAGAGGCACAATTTAGCATCAAAAGCTGGCTTTAGACACTGACTCTGCTGCAGAAAACAGGATGTGACAGAAGAGCCAGCAGCCTGCGTGGCTTCAGCTCACCCTGTCTCTGGCTATACAGCACGCTCTGAGCTCAGGGCTGCTGTATGGTGATGGCTGAATTCTGCTCAAAGAGAAGGACCAAATGTACGGACTTTTCTTTCCACAAGTATTTGCTTCGGTTTATCGTGAGTCCCAAGGTCCCAGAAAACATTTCATTCTGTCTGTTGTTTACAACAGGCTTCACTTAAATGTACATACTCTTGTTACTATATTAACAAACAAAGAAAAAAATGTGTGTTCTTGACACTCTTGTGCTAGCTACTACACACAGCTAAAAATCTGCCAGGCTCCTGTGAACTGAAAACCTCTCCCTGGGCCAGACCAGGCTGGAAGGAGCTCTCTTAAACAAAATGTGCAAGCTCCTCACCCACAATAGCAGACAAGCACCGAATCCTGGTGGATATCTAGGCCTTTAGATCAAATCCTGTCAGGATGAAGAACTTCTGCAACGGATTACCAGTCTGTGCTAAGTGTAACCACTGTTACAAATTCATCACGGAGCTCTGCTTGCTCACTTGGACACTTTTACACAGGGTTATTCCTTAGATTTCTCTCTAGCATGTATAAAGTACAGGCTAGTCAAACTTGTTAAAACCTGCTCTCATGTCTTCTTGCAATCTTAACCTAGTAATGTTTATGATCAGCTTGTATTTATGTTTCTAAAACTGAGGATGCTTTTAAAACATCCTAGATAAAGGTCAGGGAAAGGGAAAACAACACTGGAAAGGCTGGAAACTGAAGAAGCATTAATAGTGCTAGAGGCTAAAATGCCGCAGGGCTTCTGATGTTCCTGAAATTCAGCAGGTGGGCACTTCCCTTGGACAGCAACTCAATTCATGACCATGAGATAGGATGGATGTAAGAGCAGAAAACAATGATCTTTATTCCTAAAAAGTGGTGGTCACCTACTATACCTGCAGCTACCCAGTGCTTGCGTGGCTGCTCATGGATTGTGTTGGTTTCCAGCATGTCCACAATCAATCCTGCTCCCCAGGTATGTGCAGAACCCCTGGTACCTCAGCCAACTCTTACCCATGATCTGCCCCAGCTGTGAACTGCCATGTTCCATCTTGGGTTCAACAGTGTTTGCTCCTACTAGTCCCAGAAGCAGAAGAGGTGGCCCAAGAGCTCCCACCTCTATGTCCTCACAGCCCCCTCTCTACACCAGCCACTTCCTGGCCCCTTGGGCATGCAAGTACACGTGCCCTCTCATGCAGGATGGACAGCTTGCAGATACATGACAGATGACTTCCATACTTTGTCATTCCTCTTCTTTAAAATTTCTCAAATCTCAATCTCACAACTATTTATATTTAAGCCTGAAAACTATCCTGTTCAAATTCAGTGAAATGAAATTTGATGGGTGGACCACTCGGTGGATAAAGAACTGGCTGGATGGCCGCACGCAAAGAGTTGTGGTCAATGGCTCAATGTCCAGCTGGAGATTGGTAACGAGTGGTGTCCCTCAGGGATCGGTGTTGGGACCGGTCTTGTTCAACGTCTTTGTCGGTGCCATAGACAGGGGGATTGAGTGCGCCCTCAGCAAGTTTGGTGATGACACCAAGCTGTGTGGTTCGGTTGATATGCTGGAGGGAAGGGATGCCATCCAGAGAGATCTCAACACGCTTGTGAGGTGGGCTGATGCCAACCTGATGAAGTTTAACCATGCCAAGTGCAAGGTCCTCCACCTGGGTTGGAGCAATCCCAGGCACAGCTACAGGCTGGGAGGAGAAGAGATTCAGAGCAGCCCTGCAGAGAAGGACTTGGGGGTGTTGGTCAAGGAAAAAATGAACATGAGCCGGCTTCAGTGTGCTCTCGCAGCCCAGAAAGCCAACCGTATCCTGGGCTGCATCGAGTGTGACCAGCAGGTCAAACGAGGTGATCCTGCCCCTCTACTCTGCTCTCGTGAGACCTCACTTGGAGTATTGTGTACAGTTCTGGTGTCCTCAACATAAAAAGGACATGGAACTGTTGGAACAAGTCCAGAGGAGGGCCCCGAGGATGATCAGGGGACTGGAGCACCTCCCGTAAGAAGATAGGCTGAGAAAGTTGGGGCTGTTGAGCCTGGAGAAGAGAAGGCTGCGTGGAGACCTCATAGCAGCCTTCCAGTATCTGAAGGGGGCCTACAAGGGTGCTGGGAATGGACTCTTCATCAGGGACTGTAGTGACAGAACAAGGGGTAATGGGTTAAAACTGAAACAGGGGAAGTTTAGATTGGATATAAAGGAACAAAGTCTTTACTGTAAGGGTGGTGAGGCACTGGAATGGGTTGCCCAGGGAGGTTGTGAATGCTCCATCCTTGGCGGTGTTCAAGGCCAGGTTGGATGAAGCCTTGGGTGGCATGGTTTAGTGTGAGGTGTCCCTGCCCACGACAGGGGGGTTGGAACTAGATGATCTTAAGGTCCTTTCCAGCCCTAACTATTCTATGATTCTAAATGATGCCAACAAAAAGCAAACGGCTTTGTTTCCTCAAAAACCTGCTCCTTTCTTCAAATAGTACTCTCTTCCTTTTTGCTATCTTTCTGTATTATTTTGCCAAGTTAGAAATAGTCCAGAGGAATCTGGAGCCAAAGACAGTCTTTCCAGGAACTTGATGGGACTTGAAGTGCTCTCGAGATGTAAGCTTGATCCAATCCCACTACCCCAGCCGGCCCCTCCAAACCCTCCTGCTAAAGCATCACTGCTCTTCAGCAGCCTTTGAGCAACTTCTGAAGTATCAGCATTTTCCCCTTGGAGCAGCACTAGCACTCCCAGCATCCTGTTTCTGAAAAGCCAAAAGGATCTGTGGGGTTGAGAGCTGGCAGTCAGTGCACACTGGGGTGCGAAAGGCTGCTGAGTTTAGCACTTTTATCAACTCAGAATTCTATGCAGCAACTAGAATATGAAAAAAAAAAAAAAAAAAGCAGCAATCTGAGGAAACAGATCCTGCTTATCACACCAATACATCTGCCATACCCAGGAATGTCTCCACTCACTCCAAAGCAGGGACAGCACCTCTCAAGGCAGTGCCCTCAGAATGCAGCTCCATAATAGAGCAGATTTAATCTCTGGGCTGGGCACACAGACACCTGGGCGGGGGGGGCAGTACCCCTGAGAACACACATCAGCTCTGCCCTAGTGCTGCTCCTCAGGGAATCTTGCTGCCTGCATGTGGAGGGTTGACAAGACACGGCTGGGCAGGAGGGAAGGCTCCACCACAACCCTGCCAGCTCCTCAGCCCTGAAGCGGTGGCGTGGGGGCAGCTCTCCGTGGGGACGAGCCTCAAAGCGGCATTGCCTCGGTACGTGATCAGTTTCCAGCACAGCTTCTGGTGGCTCACACGAAGCAGCAGTCCTTCCAGGCATCCTACACTGCTGCTACCAATATAGCAGGAGCTCACGAAGCTGCTGCATCCCACAGCTTGACCTTGCTGGTGTGGAGCACTCCAGCATCACTATGCCTTGCAGATGAAGCAGCTGGATTTATTATTATTCTTTAAAAATCCACTTCATCAGATGTTAATATTATCCCCTATTCAATCAAAATGCTGAAGTTGCTTCCAACTACCTCAATGGGTGTTCTGTATCAGTTAAATAATCAGAAGTTCCCTAATGAAGGGGAAAAGTTGTAAGTATTTCAATAAATTCAAACATGAACCCCCAAAACATTTTATTTGCATAACCCCATGTTTCAGAACCTGACAATTCAGTACTTACTTAAATCTTATTTCAATAGCTGTAATCCTTCTAGTAGCACCGTGCAATGAAGGAAAAAGAACTCTGGATCAGAATAAAATCATCTCTTTTGTTATTTTATACAGGGACTAATTCAAGAGCTGCTGTGCATCCCTGGATGAAAAATCTAATAGCCTGGCTTCCTCAGCCATTGAGTAAGGCTCACACAGCTTGGCAAGCAGGGACCAGCTGCCACAGTGCTGCTCGCAGACAGATTCACCTGTACAAGTTCAGTCCTCCGTGATTAGGGCTGCCAGCAAGCACACCAACTAGCACGGCTGGCAAGATGGAGACTCTGGGAGGTGGCTTCATATCCTCTAAAGACTAGAAAGATCACCCTCTTATTACCCCCAGGCAGCGTAACACAAGCCGAGTGGGATGAAACAAACAGCGAGGTGATAGCTGACAATATCAAGCAATTAGTGTCCCTGAAACTGAGCACTGTCTGAGACCCCAGTCCTCACAAAAGAAGAGCTGACCTGAGCTGACCCCTCGCTGGTGCTCTGGAGTCTACTTTCTCTCTGTGCTTGAGCACGAGGCACTGCTTCCCCATCTTCCAAGTCCAGTCCCTGACCAGAAGCTGGATGGTGCCAGGAGCTGCTTCCCAGGACAAGAACCACTGCTGCGAAACAAGGAGAGCAGGCTCTCTACCATGCCTCTCCCCATTCACCCATCACCAATCCATGAGGAAAAACAACACGGCACAGAGGATGCACAAGAAAACAGATTAATAAAAAGATGCCCAGTACTGACCAACACCAAAACAATGCTGGGTTTTTAATCTTATCAAGGATTTCTGAATCTGACTGAATTGATGGGAGAGTTACAGACTCAGCTTGGCTTTCGCCTCCTAGAGAAGAGGTCTCATTCTCAGACACTGGACCTGGCTCTGACACAGAAGCTGTTCCTGACATGAACCACAGTCTTCTAAGCAGCATCCAGGGCAGTGTTTCCTAACCAGTATCCAGTTAGCCTAACAAGACTATGCAGTCCCAACAAAGAAATATTTATGCTTCTCCAAAGTAAAAAACCAGATGCGATCATTTGGTCCTGAATGCAATTTGTTGCTTCCAACAAATTCAAGAGTGAGCCTTGGCAACAAGGTATCTGTATTTAGGAAAACAGAGACTTGGGATCATCCTGGGAAGGAGAGGTTTCACAGGCTGCTTCTGACCCCTCCTTCGAACACCTGAGAAAATGACTGAATATTCTTGATGTAAGGTTTTCTTATTTTATGCCTCTTTAAGTTTTTCCCAAAATTAGTTCAGAATTTTACTGATTTTGACTGTACCCAGGAGAGCTCCTGACTGTACGCAACAGAAACCCACGCTGGTTTCTATCAAGTACAGCCTCCAAAAAATGACAGTGCAAATGCTGCAATGCAATGTTTTAATTTTTTCTAATACCTTCCTGCAGATGTAGAGCTGAAACTGTAACATGAACTCTGAACACTGCACTGAGCCTTAAGTCTGAATATCCGGTAAGATTTCAAAATGCCATTTACATTCCTACCAAGAAACACGCATGGTTTTGACTGTTTCTTTTAATGGACTGTTTGCCACTCAGCCTAACAATTGCACCATTTTCCCAGTGTATTTGCCACCTTCCCTTTGCTTCCTCTTCTGGAGCTCAGCCTACTGGCAGACACAGGCTGAACAGAAGAAAAATGACAAATCAGATCTCAGGAATTTGAGCACTGTTTGCGTTTTCATTTTTTTCCAAGGGCTACTGCTTTATGAGTTTCCCTGGAACCATATGTGTGCTCATCTGCCTCCCAGCCCCTGAGCTGAACCTATCCCTGCGCCCTGAATGCTGTTACCACTGCACGCTCCAGTAGTGCCATATACCACAAAGTTAAAACTATTGAAGAGTCACCTGCTAAACTGTTCTGTGACTACGTCTGAATTTTTTCTTCTGCCTTAATTAAAGACAAAGCCAAAGATTTGCCATTTGCACATTACCAGTGAAATACGCCTACCATGATTTTTGTTTCCTCGTATTAAAATAAACAAACAAGGTCCTTATTCTACACCCTTAGGTAAGTATAACATGAAGGGGAGTAACAAGTCAAAAAATCATTATTTTTTTAAGCAGTGACAAAGTAGAGAGATTTGAACAATTAACAATTACATCTCCGAGGTGGCAGAAATAAGGCGCTCACCAAGTTCATGAACAACAAAAATAAATAATAATGCATTTATATACTTTTAAGGTTTCTTGGTAAGAAGTGCCGTGTCACTTCTACAGAGTTCAAGAGTTTAATATAAAAAAATAAGTACTTCAACAGAAGATAAAATACTAAAATACTATGTATTGGTGGATCTCAGACACAAGGCACCAGAGCTTCAAACTCATATGCTATCAGTGAAAAGACTTGAACTTTTAGTTTCTTTGCGTTTGTTCTTAGAATTTAAAAAAAAAAAAAAAAAAAAAAGGGCAGAAAAATGTGAAAGACTTTTCAGCTGTTGAAGGAAGAGTAGGAAAAAGCTTTAACACTTCACTGGAACATCCAACTCCAGCAGGAAGCAGCTGCCTCAGCAGGAGCATAACTTGAGAGAGCAAACATTTATTTGAAAGTTGCAGTGCCCATAGTGAACATCAAGCTCCAAAGGAAAAACTGTGATTTAGGCCAAGCTGTGCTCACCAAGCCTGAACTGAACTCATGTGAAGTTCAGAACAGTCAGAACTGGCATGTTTTGGATCATACCAGCTCACACCCTGTAGAAAGCCCACGACTGCACTGGAGAGGTGCTGATGAATGGCAGTGCTGACCACAACCAGGCCGCAGCACGGAAAAGACAATCCCAGTCCTTGTAATCCTTTCCCTGCTCTTGTCCTCACTGTTTTCACACCTCCAAAAATCCATGGCTAGGCAAGACCATGCAGCAGCCAAAGGCTGCAGCACGCAGATAAGCAGCAGGCAGGCTGCTGGGTGTTCTCCGTGCATCTGCAGCCTCCTGCAAGACTTGCATTTGACATCCACCTCCCCATTGTCAAGACATCTTTATCTCAGTTTTCAGGAAACATCAGATGACTCATCTATTGGAACACCTGATGAAGTTAACGTAACTTCAAAAATTAATTCTACGTAAGCCTATTTTTCCAAGGAAAAGAAAAAAAAACCCAGACAAAAAAGAAAAATATTTTTAAATTATGCTAAAAATTAAATTTCTGTGCAAACTGGTTTTCTCATTCAGAAACTCAAGAACTTGGTTTTGCTATAGACAGTTTAACAGGCTTTTAGGCATCCAAATTTAGGAAAAAAAATCCTATGGCATTTAAACAACGCAGAGCCAGAGCTGGAGCTGACTCAGCCACTCCAGCGCACAATTTGAATATACTACATAATCATTCTTGTTTTAAAATTATCCTCCTAATATCTAAGGGTTAGATTATCCCACACACATTCATCTTGATTAATGCACTACCCTAAAGACAGTCTTGCAGATTTCATTAGGACTAATTAGGAAGCAGGATATGCAAAAGCAGGATGACACAAGCTTGCTCTGATTGACATGGCCCTGACCTCTTCCTTGCACTCCCTTCCTAAGGTCACAGAATCCATGTGTCTTTCTTTTTCTCCCCCACACTCCTAATTAACATGTAACAATTGCTGCTTGTTACCAATTCAGAATTAAGAAAGAACCCGTGAGGTGCACATGTGGGACATGCTTCCCAACATATGCACATGTCCAGAGATCAACATGGCAATGGCACACTTCCACAAAGCAGCCCTTGCAAATGTCAGCAACAGGACCTGTGGGTGGCAACATGGCACAGAAGGAGATTCTCTGGAGTAAATGCCCTTTTTGCTCTAGACCTGCGCATACATTTTTTGCTTTCATTTCACATGGAGGGATAAAATTAAAAATAGAAAATATATATTTATACATATATTTTACCCAAGCTGAAAGTTCCACTTCTGAAACCTGTTTCTGCCTCTGACAAGCAGGCTGGATGAGTGGTATTTGCCCATGACTGGCTGCACACTCCATGTGCTCTGTCCCTGCACAACATCCGCGGAGGACACCTGGGACAGAGGCCAAAGTCTGGCCGGGCAGAGCTGAAGGGTAATGCCATTTCATGGGATCCCCACAAAAAGTATTTGCTTTGCCTGTTTATGTTCTAAATATAGCAGAGCACACTGGCCATCTCCAGCTCACGAGCAAGTATTCCTACCAGGGCTGACAGCTCTCTGCAGCACTAACACACACCTGCCTGATATCTGCTAATATAATGCTTTTTTTCTTAAACACACTAATTCTTGGGAGCGCTGTGAGTGAAAGATGCATTAACGGTCTGCAAAGAAAAATTCAGTGACTAAATATCTGTCTTATGACCAAGAGATAATACAAGATTAGCTGTTTAGTTAATACTAATATTACATATATCTATACGACATCAAGTATTTAATATTAAGGTCAATTTTAGGTGTGCTGCTATTTTAGTAAAGAACATTACATCCACACTGAGTTACTGAAATATTCAATATTACTTTTGAATGTCATAATAGTTTACCAAATTAAAAAAAAGGGGTTTGGTTAACTGACCTTACAGGGTTTAGACAAATCTGGTAGAACAGTTCCCTACATTGTCTTTGCATTAAAGTTTGTGATATTGCAGAAAGCATGAAGTAAGTAGTGACAGTTTAGTTTTGCACACAGAAAAATTGATGAAGATCTGAAACAAAACCAAAACTGATCAACTGCTTTTCCACTACATGGATTGTACATGGAATTCACTGAAGGGATACAGTCCATTTTCTGTTATCAAATGTATTCTCATACATTATACAAGCTACTTAACTAAAAAAAAAAAAAAAATAAAAAAATAAAAGACTAATAAACCCTGAGAGCTCAGGAGCCACCTGATGACCATAGCCATAAGGCCTGGCCATGGTGCAGCACCATGCTCAGCAGCAAGCAGCTCTTACAGCTCTGGCAGCACCAGCAGCCACACAGCCCAGCACTGCTACCCAGGCCATGTTAAGAGGACCCATCAGATCCCCTCTGGCACATGGCACCATAGACACAAGTAAACCTTTCAGCATGAACACAAGTAAACATATCTGGTAAGCCGGGTATTTTTAAATAGCAGATTCTTTCCCAGCTTACAACTCAGCTACTGCGCTGACCTTCCATGTGCAGTGGGAGTCAGCAGCATAATACTGCTGTAGTGTTACCTACAAGCATTATCCATGGACCTTGCAGTTCTTTACAAAGGTGATGATTATGTCCTTCATTACAAAAGGAAACGGAAGAGCCCTGCTGATGAAGATCCTGTGCTACAGGCTTCCTTGTCCAGCACAAAGATTTTAAGGCACTTCCAGCAACCAAGGACACCAGAAATCTAAGCAGACAACGCTGATGTACAGCAAACTCAGGGAGTGTCTCCCACAGCAAAGCAGATTCATGTCCAGTTAACTCTGCCATCTTGTTTTAACCTTTTCAGTGGGATCCTCACTCTGACAAGCACAAGGCCAGCGGGGTGAGGCTGCCATGACCATAGCATGCCCTGCGACCAAACAGCAGTTCAGTGGAAAATCAAACTGGGGCATCCTGAGGGTGCTATCTTACCCAGCAAACGCATCACTCACAGCCTCTCACACAGAGGCAGGTTTAAATCTCCAAGGCCAGGCCCATGTTTCTGGCAGGTGTGTCGCCACAGGGGCAGTGCTGCAGCAGGCCATGCAGCCATCAATGACAATGACAGCATACCATGGCTCGAGCCATTTCTCACACCATGCTTTGCCAGAAAGAGGAAGTGCCAGGAGGGCTTGCTATGGCCCAAGCACAGTGGCTGTGGTGGGCAGCAATGGTGGGCCAAGGGGCCGGGACTCCCTGTAAGCACAGGGGGCCCCTGGCACAGCTCATGACCCAACAAGTTTTTAATGCACAGAAACATTTTATTTCTACATTTGAAATTATTTTTTATCCCTCTCTCCCTCCCCCATCCCCACATTGTAAGTCCTGTAGTTTTTAAACACATCTGGACAACACGGAAACAGAAGGATTTCAACATCCATTGGAGGGGGGGTGCTGGGTATTTGAGTCCGAGAGCATTTTAAAGGTTTACCCTCTACTCTGATCTGAGACAAGACACATTTTTAAACTCAGGAGTGCTGCAGGATTTATACAAACCCACAGTAAACCCACTTTCTGCTCGGCTCCCACTGCAACTGGGGCCTGGCTGCACAAGTGACCTGCAGTAGCTGGTTACAGCTACAACTCCCTCCCCAGAGCATGTCTCTAACATGAGCCAACTCCACACACTCAAGCTCTGCTCTGCTTCCCGGGTTTGGTCCCAGGAAGAGAAAATTATATTGCAGAAATCAGTCTGTCAGGTTTTTTTTTCTATTTCCCAACTTTTATTATTTTTTTAATGACTGTACTGAATTTATCTTGCACTGTTCGTGGGATGAGTATTTAAATGTTAAGATGATTGAATTAATCAAAAAAGTACAGAAGGTGCTGGCATCCACATGTTTAACAGCTATTAATGAAACTACGGCCACAGTAAGACAGCAGCTATACATTTACAGTGCCGAACTCAGATGCCCCTCCTAAAAAGCACTGTGAGGCTGTATCCTCTGTGCCACAGCCCTGCTTGCACATCTAGAGGCACCCTGCCTTCTGCTAAGCATCATCCTCTCCTTAAGCAAGTGCACTTCTGAAAAGAACAGAATAACCATAGCAGTCCCAAGCACAGAAATACAAGCAGGGTGCTCACAGACACCCAAATAACCTAGGGAGGAAAACACTCTTCTAAGATTCACCATCAGCTGTCCAGAGACACCAACCACAGTTACGAGATGAAAACAAATCCACATATTGCTTACGTGGTTTGTGCTATTAAAAACAAAGAATCCTTACAGTGACTTTGCTGTTTCTACGTGAAGCGCCCTTCATTCCAGCTACAGGCAGAGAATAATTTGGAGGCAAAGAACCAGCCAGTGTAGCCATGCCAGAGGATTTGAGCCCTGTCAGGTATAGTTTCCCTTCATCCCCCTATCCTTCCCTTTCCCCTGAGGAAAACAGCAAAACAAATCAACAAGCATCAATAAAATAAATGCACCAAAATGGCCCACTGCTGGCAGCCAGCAATTGCTCCCTTTGGGGCTGCAGGGTTTCTCTGGCTACAACCGCTTCTTTCATCAACCGTATATCCTTGAAAATAATATAATATTTACTCACTTTCAATGAATCAAAGCAGGCGATTACACGTCCATTTTCAACTTGGCAGCTTTTCGATGGGTGTGCAAATTTACATTCCGTGTCTGGTCGCGAGCAAGTCCCCCTTTGGAACTCCCTACACACTTCCAGCGTTAGCCATTTTGTGTCCCGAATCGGTGTGACACTAACAGCCATCTTTAGATTTTACAGGTAGTTAAAATTTCCAATAAAACGGACAAATGAGTAGCTGAACTGATAAACTGGAAATGATCAAAGCACCACCTCCAGGACACTTTTTCTTCCCCACCCCCCCCCCCGTTCCCTATTTTAAAAGTACATGTAAAACTGGGTGGCTGCAATCTCAAGAAGGTGTGCCACCGGGAGTTCACAGCGTGACACTGTTAACGGACAGAGGCTTCGCACTTAAAGAAGCGCTCGGATTACCAGCGAGGTGAACGTTAGGAAGCGTGGCCCGGGACTAGCCTCGCGCGCTCAGTGGCCCATCCTGAGCGCCAGCCGGAGCCCACGACGCACGCATGGGAACGTGGCAGACCCTCCGACACGGGATTTCCGAGCGCTGTCAGTGAAGTTGTCTGAAAGGTAATCTCCTCGCAGATGGGTTTGCAGCGGGGGGTTGTGGTGCAATCGGTATCGATTAGTTTGGCATAGACAGATGCAGCAATTTAGAGCAACGATCGAGACGGGATTTATTTTTTTTTTTCCTCCTCCTCTCCTTGATTTTCGGCAGCAGAGCTCTGACCTTCTCAGCAAACTTTTATTTTTACAGTAAAGCAGCCTGCGGCAAGGCCCGGCAGCGCCCTCCTCCCGGCGGGGCGGCAGCGGGTGGCTGCCCGGGGTCGCTCTCCTCGCGGTCTAGCTGGCAGCAAGCAAGGCAAAAAGCAGCGGCTGCTCTAGAAGCGGTCCCAAGCAGCAGAGACGTCAGGAAAGGCACTTCTTAGTACCGACCTGCAGAGAGAAGAGACACGTTACAATTCGCCGGGCGGCACGGGGGCCCGCGGAGCTGCCGCCGCCAGAGCAGGGCACTCACGCCAGCGCCGCCGGGCTGCGGGGAGAGGGGCCGCGTCCCCGGCACAGCCAGGCATGACCAGGAACGAGCCAATGGCAGCGAGCGTTGCAGCGATACTCCGGGCGGGAAGCCAATAGCGGGGGCCGTCTTATGAAAGGTCGCGCCTGCCAGACGCTGCGCTGCGCTGCCCCGAGCGCGCCCGCCCGCCGGGGCTCGCCCGGCCGCCGGAGGACGAGCGGGCGGGCTCGGGCCCTACCCGGCATGCAGCGAGGGGGGCGGCCCATCGCGGCGGCGCGGGGAATGGTGCCGCCCGCCGCCTGCGCGCCGCCAACCCCCCCTTCCCCTGCGCCTGCCACAGGTACGGGCTCCCCGCACGGAAGCGGCGCGACCGGTCGGACGCAGAGGGGCGGACCCACCGCCCCGCCGGGAGCTGTCAGAACGCCGCGTTATGGTGCGGCTGTCACTGCCCGGGGACTGGCGGGGGCGCGGCCCCTCTGCTCCCGCGGGCCTCTCCTAAGGACAGACCCCAAAACTTCGCCTGTCCCCGGGACCGGCTCTGGCCCGATGCCGCGGATGGCTGCCCGAAACAGCCATCGTGCTGGCCAGTCACTGACAGCCGCCCGGGTTTTCGCAAACCTGCCCGGACCCGTGCTCACCCGAGACCCCGGGAACACCGTGCCTGTACCCGCGTGACCGCCCCCTCCAGCAGGGACAGGACTCCGCTTCCTCCCTCAGCCATGGGGAACCACAAGCTTCGTGACGAACTCCGTTCACTTTAAAACCACCCAGGCATGTAACAGCTAGGAATGAGAGGGTAAACCTCTTCCTTCGGATGCCAAGGTGAAACCATTGTTTCTTCGAGATGCGCTTCAGACACCCAGCTATGCCACAGAAGTCTGGGGCCACAAGTAAATACAACTCTGTAATAAAGGATAGCTCCTGGCCCAGCACGGAGATCTTGGAAAAGCAGAGAAGCCCTTGAGGCAGCACCAACGATGTGCTGTGGGACAACATTGGAGCCCCTGGGCAATGGGAATTCTCCTACCAGCACTGCAACTCCCAACAGCTTCCTGCCCACCTGCGTTCAGAAGGTTGTTTCCATCCCTGTCTTTCTAAAGACACTGATCCACAATCTTTGTATTTCCCACCACCATCACCTGCCAAAGCAGCATCCCTGTCATCAGAAACATACCCTGGGAAATGCTAGTCAGCATGGATGCATACCAGTAGACGATGAAAATCTACTAAGGGTCTTTTTCCAGTGGCTAAGTGATTAGAACAAACTACAGGAGAAGTAAAGCACGCCTAATACGGCTAATAAGATTATAACAGGCACCGTTGTTTCCTTGCCAGGACACTTGTAATCATGCCCACATTTTTCATCCCTGCTAGCAAGAGACAAACAACTGTGCATAATTGCTTGCAAGCACAAGCTAACAGCTAGGTATGTTTCTGCTAAACACAGATACTTATTTGCTTCAACTGCCTAACCCTCAGAAATCAGACTCATCCTGTGCCAGCAGTCACTACTGATCAGTGCTCAGGACTACAGCAGAGATTCGGGTATTGAAAAACTTCTGTAACAAGTGCTCAGACAAACAAGTGAGGGTCTCCCACCTGTGCCACGGCACCTGCCATGAAGGGCCAGCACCAAACAGACCACTACCAAGCACCGATTTCTCCAAACGCCAACAAGAGTTAAAGCAGCAAATTATGTATTTTACATGCTAAAGCCAATGCAAGTTAAAGGCCACATTTTCAAAAGAAGGTATTTAATTTCATTCTCATTACAAGAGTAGCTGGTCACCCCTAACAAGGAAAGAAGGACAGCATGGAGGCAACACACAAAATGAACACAGATGAAAACTATCTTTTGTGCTCACGTGTAGTGAAAGGAGTAATATTCCTGGTACAACTCATCAAACTAGGTTTTATTCCTAGCTTTGTAGTAAATTTTCTATTTGGAATTGGACTAGCCACCTAGTCAGAGCAAAGTCCTCCTCCTTTTGAGGTTAGTGACATATCTGTAACAACATTACATGAGGCTGAATTTCACTCCTTGTTCTTCAGGCTGCCAGCTACAAACAGAAAGGTTACTCCAAGGAGCTGCAATGCCTCAAAGGGAAATCTTCTCAATGTGAAGAAATGTTAGGTGTATATTTTGTCTGCATAGTTACTTGAAGAAAAATTGTTTGGTCAGAATTTGTTACCTGAAAACAGAGCAGAAATGTCAGCTTTAAAAATAGCCTTCTAGCAAAAATAAAGACTGACTTCAGAGGTACATCTTCAGTATCTCCACTAGATAAAAATGTTAGCATAGAAATACAATTATTTTATCTGCATAAACTACTTTCCCCTAGCTTTGAAGTTCTGTAAAATTCCAGCTCCCCAGTAAGCCTCAAATGCTAAAGGATTCCCCTGTCTGCAAGAAAACCCAGCAGATACAAGTGATGTCTTTCTTTGGCTGTTTCTGATAAGCTGGGAAAGACTGCAACAAACCCAGAGGGAGGAACTCTGTGAGAGACAGGAAAAGGATTGACTTAATTTTTTTTTTTAATTAAAATTTATTTAGGGGCTGACAGTTACCAGAGTCCACCTCGCAGGCCATTCAGTACCAAAGGCTGTTCTTAATCCACAGGTGATCTTTGAAGCTCACCTTTTGAAATTTGGAAGTATTCACTACTTGTCCTGGGAATGCTGCAACGTTGGCTTTGCCAAAGCAAAATCTTGCCTTCACAGATAATTTGGAATACAAGGGAAATGAAGCTAAAAATATTGAAAACATATTAAAATGTGGTTCTCAGAAAAGACAAAAGAGAGAAATAACAATGACAAGTCATTCCTTAAAAGGTTAAGACAGATGACAGTTTTCTGCTGAGCTGCATTAATGAAAATCATTTAGAAATAGCTTTGCAAATCAATGGAAAGGTTATCTGGAAATGCACAAGAAAGTGAAACTAACACAGAAAGGACCATGTGATTATGGTTTCCAAGTTCTGATTAAACACGTTCAACTTTTATTACTTCCCATTATTGCTATAAAGAAATGTACAGCCAGGTTAGTGACACCATTTTCCTCCCCTTCTCATTACAGTCTTAGACACAAAACCAAGGTCTCTGAATGGGAGTGCCTCACTGCTCTGGGACTCTCCCACAGGTCCACTGCTTTCACTCTTCCTGTACCTGGGTTTGCTGGATGTTCCTGTTTTCTTACGTCAATTCACACACATCTCTCGAGAAGAAAGATGCGTAAAGCTGGACATGCAAAAAGAACAATATTAAAGAAGAAAACAGCAGTGCAGAATGCTATTTTTACTCTTGGAGAAAGTGGAAGCTGAAAATACCAGCCTCAATGACATGAGAACTGTCAGCAAGAACCAATCATTACACAACGTGAACTCATCCTCATGACAATGACTCCAGTGAGATAGGAAATGGAGTAAAATCAATATTCCATTTACATTGACAGTACAGTATCAAAGCTTGAAACTGCCAAATGGCTGTCTTTTAAATAAATTAGAAAATTACTGCCTGCCTTACTGTATTTTTTAAAACACCTCTGCCAAATTCAAAGTTTACTAATAACATATCTCAACATAAAATTTGGAGAAGATACAGCAATTACTTCATGGCACAACTAAGGGATGTAATTAGAGCGCTGTCACAAAATTAAGCAGATACAATGAGCTAATTAACATCTTGGCCACGTAACAGTGAAGGATTCATTAAAGAAAAAACTGGTCTGGTACCCGCGATCCCCATACAACGGCACGTAAAAGCAAGAAAACCCGTCTCGCAAATCTGTACTTTGGCACGTATTGTGAAAAGCAGAGCGCCAAGGCAGCAGCACAGAACGGCCAGCTCAGAAGTGGGAATGTGGATACTGCCCCATGCAACACATGTTTCACAGCCCCCCTGCCCAGCAACTTCTGACTTAAACCAAATTTGGTATCAGCACTGAACTACTGAGCAAGTCCCACATTGGATTTGTAAAAAAAACTGTCAACATGACTTCTATGACCCAGGTACTTCCCATAATATTCATAGTTTTAGTAGCAGTAGTACTAGTAGTAGGTTTTAAAGGTTATTTCTCTATTATGTTAGCTCTGACAAAGTTGCTTGGGAAGGCAGTGCAACCTCCCACCGACTTCAGTGGGCTGCTTAGGCACATCCTCATCAGACATGTTTATCTTGAGTATATTTCACAGTTTCTGAAACTATTTTAGCAGAAACACCTAACTGTGACATTACATTGGAATTTAACACATCCAAGCATACTCAGTTCATGAAAACCAGATAAATAATGAAAAAAAAGAAGCAAGATCATAAAGTCAGCACCCCCAGCTGTGCACATTACAGCAACATGCAGAAATAAGGTTATTTCTTTGAAATCAATTCTGTAAGATTCATATCTGTAACCAAACTGCGACCCAATTCCCAACACCAGTGGTAAGGACACTGACGTACAAATCCCATAGCTCAATCCTTTCCCACTTTAGATTACAGTAATGCTATTTTGAAGTTAGAAGGTTATACTGGAAATGCCATAAACCCTCTTTCCTTTAAAGAGCAGTTATGAATTAACCACTCTTACTGTAAAAAAACTTTGAAGTCAAGAAATATGCCTGTTGAATTTATTTTATTTTAGAACCAATGGTATATATAAATCTCCTTTACAAAATCTGAGATGCCAGACATGCAGAATTCACATTATCTGACAGCCTTGGATGGGTGTGTATTTATAAACTAAACCAGGGAAAGGCCAGTGTCTGTCTCTTGACTAGGACATGCATACACCAGCTATTATTTTGCTCCCTCAACCTGCAAGCCAGAGACACAAAAAGGGAGGAAGGACTACTCTGCATTTAATCATTTTGCTGCCCATTTATGTATTACAAAGCATTCACATACCCATCCGCACTCCTAAAGCTGCAAATACTGTTTCTGGTAGTAAAACCATGCCCATACTATAATTCTCTTACCATGACATTTATATAATATGCTTTAGAAATGGGAATTTCTGTATCATCCTGGCATAGGGGAATTTCAACCATTAAAGAAATGACATTTCCCAAGCAACTCTAAAAAGATGTTGTTTATCTTTAAAAATAACACTAACCTAGTGACTTAACTTGAAACTCCAAAAAGTAATTTTTTTAAAAAAAGCTGAATTTAAATAATCAAAAGCTCTTTTATTAAAACCAGTCCTATGTGATTGTTCTAATTAATATTAATTTTAAACACTGTGTTCCTATACAAAGACATCTGAAAGGCTGTAACAGAATAACTGTGCACTCTTCCAGAAAGTATAGATCTATTTATTAATCAGCATTTTGCATATTAAAGACTTTTTTTTTCCTGTGAACTGCAATCATACAGAAGCCAAGTGATGTAGGAGAGGGTGAGATGACCCACATCAGTGGCATCACACCCGGATTGGTCTCTCACAAACCCAGCATCTCTCTGGGGCAGCACGAGGTGCATGAGCATGGCAACCACTTCTCTCTAACATCAAGTTCAGCTGATGCCAATGGTTGGTTTCAGGGAGGAAAGATGAGCAGGAGGAGCTCTCACCCTTGAGAGATGCAGCAAACACCCAGCCTAACTTCCTGCAGGTCAGATGCCTTAGCATCTACTGTATAGCAAGGGAAAATATACCAGCACCTCATTACTGCTAAGGTTCCCACTTTTTACAATCAGATATATCGTTTTTCACTTCTCTCCCTAAAGCAGCTGCCACGTGGCCCTGGCTGCAAAGGGTGGCTTTGTCCTTCCCCAGAAACGGTTTGATAAAGCAGTGAGTAAAAAGACTGCTCTGGTGAGCACCTGATGGACTATGCCATATACACGGTCAGTCCTAACATTATTATTAATTTATTACTAATAGCATTTGCTTCATCCACAAGCTCCTCCACTTCACTGACCTAACCCAGTCTGGGCACTCCCTCCCACATTTGCACCTGTCACCAAACTCTAGATTCTAAAGTTCTTGCCCATTCACATGATGATCGCTTTGTTATGTGAACAATTCTGAATTAGAAGTCTGGATGCAGTCACCACATCCTTGCACACGTCAAATTAACTGGCAAGATTAAAACGAAACTTGATTACCAGAAACGGAATAGGCCACTGATGTCACCTGCTCCAAGCCTGTGCATCATCCTGCTCCCTGCTTGCCCTGCAGAGAGATGTCCGCCACAGCAGGGCCTGCCAGGGCTTCTGCAAAAAAATTCAGCGGGACACTTTACCTCTAACTGCCCTCTGCAAAAACGAGCATGCTCCTAGCAAGGCATCAGTTATAATTACGGGTATTGCTTCATCTTGCATCTGACTTGAGGGCAAACAAAAAGGGACATGAATACAGATAATGAGGAACACGTTATACAGAGTTCCCCTTTCGACAGCAAGTCAGACTTCGGGTTCCAATGGCCAGGTCACTTTAGCTCACTAATGGTGAGCTGTGGCAACATTGTGATGATCACATGCTTCTCTTCAAGGACAAGAAAATTAAATGAGAATAGGGCTGCTAATGCGGTAGGCACCACAGGAGCGCTGCTGGCAGCGCCAAGCCAGTACCCAGCACCGCAGAGCACACCTCAGCATAGCACCCCAAGAAAGGCCCAGAGGACCCACGCCTCTGAAATCACCTCAGTCCCCAATGATTGCAGCCCTGCCGCACTGGAGACACCCAGATCAGCGAGGCAACACCAGCTTAGTGTGAGGACATGACTCCTGTTCACATTAACATGAATCACAAGGCAACGGTAGTGCTGGAAAACTACACCAGCATCTGTTGCAAGACAGGATATCATGCTGACCGCATTTCAGTTCAAAGCTTTCTGTTTCTCAAAGAATCTCAAATCCAGAATAAGAGAATTTTCTACATTTGAATAAATTCTGGCCTTACATTTAATTTATATTTGTCAATCATATCCTTCCAGGGTAGTGAGAACTTGTATGAAGAAAATAAAATGAATTTAAAATAATTTCATTGTTCATGCAAGAACTCAAGAATTGGGCTAACTCTACACTCTGTCACCATCTGAGGTATCCAAGACAATTGTTAGGCACTAATGTAAGATCACAATTATTCTCCAGTACACAGCAAAACTTACCAAGTTTAGGAGACACTTTCCTTAACAGAGATCACTACACACACAGTGCTCAGTATAGAAACACTTATTGATACAATTAATTTTGCATCATAAAAAAAATCTCACCCAAGCTACATAAACACATGTGTCTTCAGATATCAAGAAAAAGCTCCAAAGCAGTCACCATTATTAAAAAGTAACAAAACTTTAGGAAAGAAGAGGGAAAGAAGAGACCATTTTCTAACCAGCATTTGCTGTAATTTATTGCTACACTTGTTCATTTTGAATTACACTCTTTATGCAGCTAACAATAATCATGAAAAAACGATCTCCAACGTTCAAACAGCTGCTTCTGCACAAAACCGCAGCCAGACCAACCGCCATGACTGGAGGAGAATTACGAAGGGAGGTTGGACCAGCGCTGTTCCTAGTGCAAGCTGGCAGCCATGCGGTTAATGGGGATCCTCCTGGCGCTGCGGTGTGCTGTGTTCAAGTTTTTAAGGGTAGCTTTCCTCTGCTTCTCTACCAAGAGCTGGATTTGGTGATGAATTTTGCTAACACTCATTTTGTTCATGGATTCCTCAATGTCTGCATGATCCAGTTGGTGTCACACTGCTTCAGTACATGCTTGCATGCAACTTTTCTCTCATTTTTATCCTTTGGCTGTGGGTAATAAGGATGAACTTAGGGGAGGATGAAAAAGAGACTTCTGGTTATTTCACTGACCAGAAGGCCCTTCCAGAAAGTTGTTGTTCATATGGGAGGAAGCTGCAATGCCATGACGCCTGCAGACAGCGCTGCAGCTGAGACCCCATCTGCTGCCAGCGCAGGGTCCTTGGGCTCTCCTAGGGCCACTAGGAAAAAATGGCTTCAGGGACACCACTGGTGTAACACAAAAAGGCACATGAGATCACCACAGGCTGCTATCATCTGAGCTTAATAAACTCTATTTTAAAAACAAAAAAAAGAGAGGCAGCAGCAGCCTGGTTGGTGTGGGAGGTGCAGCGAGTGTGGTGGCACCTTCTGCATCACTGCAAACAGTAGCTACAGGGAGTTTCCAGCTTGACCAGTCCGATCTTTAGAATGGGCCAGGTCATAACAGACTACCTTGCTAAGTTTTTATTTATGGCTGTTGCACGTCTATCTGAACTATTTCTGAGGTCACATCTTCCACAGAATAATCAAGGAATGTCTCCAAGGCAGAACAAATGCAGACCCTTCATCACTCTCTTGCAACCACATATTCCTTGCAGTTTCACACTGTAGTAGCTGCTGGATTGATCTTGTTCCACCTACATGCACCTGTAACTCACTACCCCAGCCTGTTCTGCTCGCCTCGGGCCAAGGGAGCGACCTTTCCCACTGCTCTAGCAAGACCCTGAACACAAGGCACACAGCCTGGTCTCCAGTACAGTCTCCTGTGTCCTTTTGCTCACTTTGCAAAGTGAGCCTCTCCTATGCTCAACTGGTGCCAAATCAGAGAACACATACTTCAAATTCCTATTAATTCTTCTTGCAGAAGAAATGGCCTCCATGTATTCATGCATCATAAAAATGGTTCACTTTCCCAAAAATGCCCGCTATGACAGAATAAAAATACCAGTGTTAACACATCAATGGACCACAGCTGTGGACCAAAAGCCTTAAACAATCTTTTGAAAGTATCTAAAGCACTCAAAGTTACACCCATCATTAGAGTTACTTAACCATTCTTATTTTCTAAACAATCCCAAATAAAAGCTTGAAGAATTACACTATATGAAAACCAAATACAAAGAAGGGCTCAAGCCCATCTAATGTTGCCACTCACACTGAGAGATAGCTCTGCAGCTTCCCATCTATTTTATTTCCAGAAAAAAGCCACATAAAGGCTTGTGAAATACCTGAAACATTTATCATCATTGCATACCCCCACTATTTTTATCTATTTTCCAGCAACATTTCTCACATGGAAGATTCCTCTCTGTCCTCTACTTGAGTTCTCCTCAATGTGTCCCCTTTTTCATTAATGTACCTGTGCAAACTACCAAAACTGAACAACACAGTGAATGAACTTTGGAAAAAAGCTCAAAAGATAACGATTTTCCTTGTAGTCTCACTCTTGCCTCTAAAAGCTATTTACAAATACCGAATATGAAAGTTTAAGATGCTAGTCTTATACAAAAAACATGGAATATTTGGAAAATAGCTTCTGACAGATTTAAGAAAAAGCAATTTTTATGAAAAATGGTGATCAAAACCAGAAAGCTTAGAAGTTGAAAACAAACCAAATCAACCAACCCAAAGAAGTAATTTTGCCTGTCATGCAGAAAAATGAGTGAAAGAAGTCCAAATTCCTGCATTTTAGCTGCCACCATTAGCTGTATTTAATTAGAAGAATGGAACAGAGTTGTGTTACTTTTCACAAAAAAATCACATAATTGAAGATTTATTTATGGGGTATATTAGCACATAAATACAGAAGCTCAATAAAATGCTGGTAAGCAGCAAGCTTGATATCTTCCCAGGGACCTTCTTCTAAGCAGTTTGCACAGCTAAGTCCTAGCAGCAAGTGCCTGCACTCCCAGAACAACATTTTTAACCATTACACATCAAAAAGCTGAAAAGCACATAACTGCATTATCCGTATCACGGATTCACTACCTTTGATTTTTCACTGCTTGTCAAAGAAGTCTCAAAATCAGTTTAAGTTTTAAGGATTCCCATATAAAATTATATACGGAAAAGATTTCACTGAAAACCAGAAGTGATCATACAAAGTCAAGACTGCTTCCCAGGCACTAATAAAGTCTTCCAAATACTGGAAGAAACATTTTTTTGTTCAGATTTTAATTTTCTTTTTAAGCTTCCAAGAGTTACAGAAAAAAATCCAGTTTATTTTTCACAAGTAAATCGTGCTGCGTTTATTGGTATGTGCAGTTGGCAACACCTTTCCATCTATGGAAACGAGATGGCACAAACAACACCAAAATAGCCAGTGTCAGTTGTGTTGGCGAGCACTGGCCCTCAGGGATTGGTGAGGAAGAGGAAGGGCGGGTGGTTCTGCACAGCCAGCCCCAGTGCAGCCGCCATCCCGCCCGCACTTCTGTGAGCCAACTTGGCCGATCTCAGAGCACCAGCTCTCAGGCGCCTGCGCGCAAGGAGACACGTATTTTCTACGGTGAATCCAGGACTAATTGCTGCTGCCTTCGGCTTGGCAACCTGCTTGGAAAACCTGACGCATCTGCCTGGTTCAGCGAGCTCCCGGAGCATGCACGCTCCTCCACTGTGCCTCTGGAGTGCGCCGAGTTTAAAGGCTCAACACTTCGGGTTATCTAGACCAAATCAACGCAGCAAAGTTCATTTTCTACTACAGCAGTTTACTTAAATTTAAAAGTAAAGCTTATCTCCTTGAACACTGTGTAGGTGTCACTGCAGCAGAGATATCAGCACTGCAATGCCAGAGCTAACAGAGTCTCGGAAGCAGGCTCTTGTCTGATGTGCCCTGCTGCAGGCCAACCTGGGTGGGCTGCAGCTGCCCACCCGTGGACCATGCCCTCCCCGTGAGAAGGGGGGAGTGTGGCACTGAAGGACTACCGAGAGAGGAGCCAAGGGCCTTGTGGGCTGAGCCGAGGAGCTCTAATCACTCTCCCTTTTTTAGAAAGAAAAAATTCCCATTAACTTCTCTGGAAGCAGGATTGGGCCCAGGGCCCATAAATGCTCTGAGTTCTCAAGCCCTTACTCAGTGCTTGCAGTCAGACTCACTTGCTAGGGAGCCAGCAGGAATGTGCAGAGCCGCTGCAAGCAGTGCAGGCAACAAGGGCTGCGGGCACCACACTGCTCCCTGCTCCTCCAGCCTGCACCGCTGGCACCTGCACCCAGTCTCAGCAGAGAAACAACTCTGTGCTTTGTACTCGCCGCATTAAACACTATACGTGCACTCCACAAATGCTGTCTCTCCTCTGTGGGTATGTATAAAGGGTGAATGCAGATGCCATCAACTGAACTTCCCATGCAGGCTCTTCAGCAGACTTGAACTTACAGCCACTTGTCAGGACAAGTTATTTATATAACGTTTTTGACATTTTACTTTTCTCTCCGTGCATTACCAACTCCAAGTTCAAACCCAAGGCATATTTTGCCTTGCCATATGATCCGCGACATCTCATAACGCAGTAAACGTTATCATCACTAAGCTTAGCAAACAGGGCTGGTAAGTCTATTAATCTTCTGAAACATGAAGTCTGAAACCGTAGAAACAAAACATCTTTCTACAAGATACATAAAATGTGGTATAGTGAGATAAGGGGAAAATTCAGTGCACGCTCTGTTAATTTTTTTCTGTGCCACTGCAAGCAGGACTGACGTACTTCTGTAAGAAGCAGCCCTGAATGTAACATTACTGACAAGTACGTAAATGAAAGAAAAAATAATTCCTTTTACAGCAGCAGCTTCCCTCGGGGGCAGACAGTAAAGTACAGTTCCAACAGGGAAACCTGGACTGTACACAGAAGTGTAAACTGCCACCTGTGAATTCACAGGAAGAACCGATAGAACAAGTCAAATACTGCTGGGCGAGCAATGGAGGGCTATGCAAAAGCTCACTTTCCAAAACAATTAGATGTATTTTAACCTGTCTAGCACTTACTTCTTTTTATCGTGCTGAAATTCATTCCCATTAAGCCAGCAATACACAGCTTGTATATTTATGTCCCAAAATATTTTTCTGTTAAAACAAATATTTGGTGTATTTGCCAAAAGCACAAGGTCCTGAGAGCAACACAGGCAGTTGCACACTTCCTGAAAGTGCTCAGATCAGAGCTGGAAGTTGTCTCCAGGACTTCTTGCCAGCAGCGGCATGCAGCTCCAGGAGGCTGCGGAGCTGCAGGATGGACAGACCAGAGGGCTGAGCTGGCACCCAGCTGCGCGACAGCGGGGGCAGCACGGCCCATGCCCCTGCACTGCATTAATGCTGACTATACACTTGGCTCATGGAAATGATCATCTGGCTATGCGAAACTGACGGCCAGTTGCAGTTTACTCAGCCCTGGCTTCCCATGTGTTCATGTGCAAGCAGCAGATTCCACCAAAAATGGACTTGAAGAACACTATTTAGCATCCTAATGACAGAAGTATACTCTTACTTTATAAACTGCTGCTGATACTGCTAACTAATGCATTAGCAATTATCCCATTGAAAATTCAAGCTGCATCTAATGAGAAGAATCTAAATTAAGCTTTAGTGAGGACACATTATATCTGTTGCAAACCTTGACATTTTTTCTTTGTAGTACATTAAAAGAGTTTCCCAGCTACCTAAAATAAAGATATTGTGACTAAAAATACTCTTTCATAACAATGCAGCAGATGCACATAATTTGAAATGTGGACTATCTCACAGGTTAGGAGCTGGCAGCAAGTAGACATTTAAAAATAATAATTGATCCCAAAGGAAAAGCAATTCTCCCAAGTCATAGCTGGGTTTCATCCTGAGGTCAACACACATCAAACCCTCACAGTCACCAAGGTGCCCGACCTCATGTGCCCTGGCCTGCACCAGCTCAGCGCTGCTGCTCTCACTCTCCTCTTTCTGCCACTGAAGCTACAGAAGAACCTTTACATTGGCCTGAGAGCAGGAAAATTTACTGCTGGTTCTGAATGCACAGAACAGTGTAAAACGACATCTGCCACTGGCTTTAGTCTCCAAGCAAAGTAACAATTAAGACGTTCACCCCGCACAAAGTGCTGAAGGTAGAATAGGAAGGGGTGACATTAACTTGAACATCCTTACCAGGAACCATGCTCCACTATAAAAAGCCATATGCAAAACCTTCACCTCTTTACTCTTTATATTAAATGTGTATTTTTTTATCTTCTTTCATCACAACTGTGACACAGTTTTAATGGTCCCTTCTCTTTCCCTGTTAATTGCTGGGAACTCTCATTGACACTAATGGGAATAACAATTGCACATATTCATGGCAGAACAGGCTCCAAATGTCACCAAGGATAGCAATAAAAAAACATTCACATGTTTATCCTTTCAGTAAATATTTACAGGGTAGTTGGAAGTAAATGTTGCTTACTTTGCTGCATTACTTAGGAAATGAAGTTTACAATATATAATTGTTAATAAAATAAGATAAAAAAATAATAATCATAGGCCAACTGCTCTAATCCCTAATGAAGACAAACAGTGGAGACGAGCACATATGCAGGCAAAGGAAAGCCATGGAGCCCGCATCAGATCCTACGCGGGGCTGGAAATGGGACAGACTTGAACATGGGAGCCCCCAGAGAAGCAATCAAACCCAGCCAGGTTCCTCACCTTACAATTGCTAGGTGTATGAAGCACACAAACCAAAATCCTGGATCTACACATCCGAGCTCTGCTCACACTCTGGCCAATCTCCAAGCCCCTGGCAGCACCTGCACATTCACATGCAGGATTATTCTGCCACCCCTCACAAATAAACAACAGTACAAAACTGGATTACTTCAGGCAACACCCGATCACTGGTATCAGTGTCCTTCCCTGTTCATACTGAAAAACCACCACAAAAACATACAAAATACAGCCACAGTAAAATTCCTTCTGGACCGAAGTAGTTGCGGGATTTTTCAGATAAATATTTATAGCTACAGAAGCCATCCTCAGCATGGACAAAAATCATAAAAACCTGACAACAAAAGAGAATAGAACTTTTTTGCAGTTTTATCTTAATGAGCTGGCCCTTGTTAACAGCAAAATCACCTCTTTGTAGCATTTGCATTTAAAATGTACATAAGGCAAAGGAAAACACATATTAAGCCTTTGAAAGGAATGAATAGTTACTGCGTAGAAAAATGATGTTCACAGTTTATACAAGTGGTTCCCAAGTAGCAATCATCCTGTTCCTGGCATCAAGAGGTGCTAAGGCTCATCCTCCTAATTACAGGCATTCCTGTGCCATTACCACTTCCACACTGAATCTGAAGCAGCAGAATAAAACAAGTACTTAAACGGAATAAAAACAGAGGGGAAAGCATATATTTTAATCTGAACTGGCCACAAGATCGTCATCTACACCACATGTATAAGAACTTTTACCGTGGCCACATAGCCATCCTGGACAGTAGGGTAAAACCTAAAAACCACGCAGCCTTAATGGTCTGTGCTCCTCTGGGCAACTGAAATACCAGCCCTATGGAGCAACACCCTTCTGACTGCTTTATGTTTGTTTCAGGTGTCTGGTGTGATGTATCACCATCTCCTGCACTTCAAATTTATCTTCCATGTTTCCAATACACATGAGCTCCAAGTTTAGGGAAGTCAGGTTTGCACCCTGGGGCAGGGATGCAAAACAGCACAGCTCAGACACTGTGCAAAGGCCCCAGGACATGATATTTATCAGTCCTCTAAAACCCTCTGCAGGACAGACTGCAGCGAATGACACTACAAGATTTGTTCAATAGGATCTTCCCTGCTTCTGAACTTCTGGAAAGCAGCATTTTTTGTGCTCCTGAGACATGCAAACTGGACAAGCACCAGAAATCTCCATGCAAAACAGGTTTTAAAAGAAATAAACAGCAGCACCTGCTACTTTCAAACCGTTGTCAGTGTGTGGTATTTGTCACAGAGGTGTCTAAAAAAGGTTAGTTTATTCAACTCCTGGCCTCACTGTAGGAAGCAGAAAGTAGATAAACTCAGTAATTATTACCTAGCAGTAAGAGAAAATTATAAACAGCACCTGAGACTTAGTGAATAAACAAAGTAGTAGAACTCAAGAGGTGGAACAGTGCAAACCAAAATCAAATATTTTTAAAACTGAATGTTTGCATTGAAGGCTCGAAGCAGCTTGATTCATATGTATTTATTTCTGATTATACTGTTGAACTTCCCAAAGCAGAGTGAACTAACAGTGTTTCCAGTATGAACTAAAAATCATCAAAACTCCCCAAAATTTTTATGTATCCACGCCAGCAGCAGGCTGCATGGCCCTTGCTGACCACAGCCCAGTGTAGAGTCGTTCCCGCACCCCAGCCTTCCCGAGGCACCTGTGGAACAGCCGCTGCAATGGTGAGGTACTCTAGGAACCTGCACAGCACTCTGCCAAACCCTCACTTGGTGTCTGGCTTAGGATTATTCTTTCACCATCTCCCAGGTCTCACCGGGATGAACTGGGCCGAAAGCTCTCACAACCACAGGCAGTCAGCGAAGGAGTAACTTCCTGGCCCTGACTGCCCACTGAAAATCCTTTGAGTAAAGTCTGTTCTGAATTATGATTATGATTAGTTCCATGATTAGATAATAATATACCAGAGAAGTTTTATATTAAAATTCTCTGCTTCCACTAATTCAACTGCTTTGGTGATACTCCTGAAGACAGATACTATCCATTACCTTGTTAACCTACCAAATCTAAAACTCAGCCACGAGGGTGAAGGCCAAGAAGGTGAAGGTCAGGCGCCTGCTGAGGAGGGCCCAGGCAGTAGGCAGTTGCTGGATACATCTCAACTGGCGATTGCCCATGTTTGCAATACAGCTTTCAGAAAAGCACAGAGCTCATGCCTCTGCGGCACGTGGCACAGCTAAGCTTCACAACACTTCTGAGACAACGAGCATAGAGGAGGATTTTGTGAGCAAGTGAAAAGAAATTCACAAAGGAAGGTTCTTCCCACCACAGGGAACGCTGGCTCTGCGCAGTGAAGGGATGTATGGGAACTATACCCTGCATGGCAGCTGAGAAGAGGTTCACAGGACAGTGTTGGCACAGTTTCCTGACTCAAGTGAATTGCAGATTGCTCGCATAATGCCCCAGTTTTGCCCATTGATTCAGCTGCCTCATAGCACAGCAAAGCATCCTGTGATCCAGACCCCTGTCTGCCATTCAAAATAAATTTAATCAAATCATGGTATTAAGGAAATGAAATGATAAATATGCCCTGTCACCTTTTCTCTCATATACCAGACTAAGAACACTGTTGCCTGTGTATCTTTCCTCAGCAGCCTAAGGAAATAAAAACTGCACAATCCAACTGTACTTTCAGGTGTCATGCAAACTAGGCAGGCTCCACGACAATCATACATACAACCTACAGGGTATTAAGTTTTCCAGATTTTCTCAAGTCTGGAGACTAGCTCGTTATGAAACTTTGAACATTCAGTCATCACCATCGTTTTTCTACTTAAATATCCTTCATTTCAACTAAGCATGAAGAACTTCAGTACTTCTGAAGCCCAACCTTCAAATCCAGGGAAGCCCAGTTCCATTTTACAATACTCTGACCTACACCTGATCTGATAGAAGCTGAGGAGAGCAGCAACATAAGCCTCACAGAATTTAAATTGCAAAAACACAAGCTGCAACCACAGAGCTCAGCTCAAGCATGCACCCAGCACCCCTGTTCCCTCCAGACGGACCATCAGGGTGCTTGGCTGTCTGGAAAACCTCCCAGGCAGAGCTGCCATCTCAGCCCACAATGCACAGCAAGCGGAGAGACTCCGGACATTTCGGTTTTCTGAGCTGGTACATCCCAACCTTCCACATCCAGCTGTTCTGTCACCCGTTTCAGTGAGCCTGGGGATGCCAAGCCTTCGATTTCTTTCTGTCTACTTTCAATTGCCATACTGGCTTATACCAGCAGGTCTGGCAAGGATCGGTGCCAACACAAGCAGCCAGCCCTGGCAGAAACCTGCCATCCACTGCAGCGTCCAAGCACTCAACCTTGGGCTCTAACCCTCAAACCTCCCCTGCAGTAGCAGGTACCATCGGTTAATTATACATTATGCAAATTATTTCCCTGTTGTCACTTTGGAACATACTGCCGTTTCATCACAACGCTTTTTCCACAGTCCTGAGTAAGATACAGCCCGGCTATTTATTCCATTCTGTCTGCATGCCTCACTCCTGCCCATCAGAGCCTGTTACACCTGCTATCATGCAGTTTCACTCTCTCTACTTATCACCTGTGCTCTGCTACTGCCATGTTTGGCAGTGCATAGTCGCTCCTCAAAAAAAAAAATCACCAAAAGATTTTTTTTTTTTAAAGAAGTAACCATGCATTTTTCTCAAATAACTGTTTTGCACAGACAACATTCCTGCATTTTGCTTTTCCACTATACTCGCATCTTAAACTGATTTGTTTGCAGTAACTAGCTGCAAAACAAAGTTCTGAATTTAAGAACTTTCTCTAAAAAGAACAGATTTCCGCGCAGTTGCTCTAGAAGCTCCCAGAGGACAGGCAGTACGGCCAGCGCGCATCTGACGGGCAATGTGCACCCACCGGGGCCGGCGGCCGCCCTTGCCAGCATCCTCTACGGAGCAAACCCTACCTCCGGAGCGGAGCCTCGGCACCACACGCAGCGGCCTTCCGCGCCCGGTCTCGGACACCTCCCGCCCCGAGCGCCCGGGAGGGGCCGTTCGCCCGCACCTGCCCCACACAGCGGCGGGGCGCGCCCGGCAGGGCTCTGGGTTCCCGGGACGGGTCACGCGTGAAGCGCTTCTCCAGCCGGGCTGCAGGGCCCCGGGCTCGGCCCTCGTCCAAGGAAGAACGCGCGGGCAAGGCGCGGCCATCCCCGAGGAGGGCTCCTGGTCCTCCAGCCGAGGACGTCTCTGCCCCCCCGCCATGGCCCCCGCCCCCCCCTCCGAGGCCAGCCGAGCCGAACAGGGCGGGCACCCCACTTCTCCCGCGCCACCGCCCCCAACAAGCCGCCGCCCGCGGGGCCCGCCGCAGCCGCCGCGCCGGGCGAGGCCGCCGGGCCGAGGGCAGAAGCGCACCGGGCACCTGCGGCCGCCCCCACTGGACTCACCTCTGGCATGCCCGCGCGGCGGGCGGGCGGCGGCCCAGCCCGGGCTCGGCGGTGGCGGCCGCGAGGGCCCGGCCCAGTCAGGGGCGCATGCTGACACCGCCGCCGGCGCGGCGGGCGGGCGGGAGGCGGCGGCAGCGGCCCGGGTTCCCCGCGCCGGCCCCGGCTTCCGCCGCCGCCCCCGCCCCGCCCGGAAGCGCGGCCCCGCGGGCAGCCCCGGGCCCAACACGGACCCGCTGGGAGACCCGGGCCCGGGTCAGCGGGGATACTCGGCCCAGTCGCAGCTTGGCCCCGGCCCGGCCGCGCTCACCTAATCCAGGCTCAGCCTCCGGGATCCGGGCGACACAAAACCAGGGCCAAGGAGAAGAGCAGAGGCGTCGCGGGCTACCCTCCTCCGGCGACTCGCCTCCTTCATCCCCCTAGCAGCGGAGCGGCCCGGCGCCTCATGAGTCACGGTGCCCGGGCCCCAGCACACGTGCCCGGCCCCGCCGCCGCCTCCGGTTTCGGAGGAAGGGAAAAAAAACCGAGGCAGCAGAGAGGGGGGAGGGAAGCGGGTGGAAAATGTCTCCGGCAAACAGCTCGGCCGCCACTGCTCCTCGCCACCCGACCTGCTGTGCGAGGCCTTGGCACCAGCGTCCTCCAACTGTATTATCCGTTATACTACTATTTTTCTAGACGTTCCCAAGTGCTTTTTCCCTAAGTAGGCAAGGGAATTTTCTTTCCAGAACAGGCAAAAAGGCCACACTTTGACCCTGTTTCATGCTTTTTCTTCATCTCAGCAAGTAAAGTGTGTTGCAGACCAGTCACCTTGTCCATGTGATCCCAACATGGTGAGCCTGGAGGCTGCTGGGGTACTCGGGGCTGCCCTGGCTGGCATGGTGCTCCCCATGGCTGCCTTGAGCACCCCACACACTCTCTGGCCAGAGCAGGTGACCAGCACTCACTGTGGCAGCCGGGCACTGCTCTGGAGAGGCCTTGTCACTCCTAGAGCAGCACAGCCGTCCCCAAAGTGATGGCTCTGTTCTGCCAAGTGTCACAGGACTGAGGACTGAGGTATTGGTCCTGCCATGCCAGAGATGCCAACAGGAGCAGTGCAGGAGCTGCAATAGTCAGACAGTATCAGTGTGTCCCTTGCCCAGATGCTCACATCTAGGGCCATGTGTGGAGGAAGCTCTACAAAACAATGTGCCATTACCCGAAGGGACAGAAAAAGAGAAGGATGTACACCTAAACACATGGGTCTGGTCCCATGGGTGTTGGCTTGCCAGGACACAGGAAGTGGGATGGGACTTCTAGGGACAGTGTGGGGACAAAATGATGAAAAGAATTTGAAACAGCCTCCTGATGCCCAGACTGAAGGAAGCACAGCAATGATAGTCTGAGATTTAAGGACTTATATAGTCTGAGGAGTATAAGGACTTAAGGACTTAAATAGTCTGAGATTTAAAGAGCAGGAAACAATCTTGTCTGTGAATTTCTAGTGGTGAAGATGAGGAGATGGGCTTAAACTGCAGGGAGGGAGGTTCAGGCTGGATTTAAAGGAAAAAAAAAGGACTGACAGGGGTACTAAATCAAGGTTAGGAACCCGTCTAGAGGAGTGATTCAGGTATACTCCATCCTTCCTGAGGCAAGGGAATGGATTAAGTGACCTTTTGTTCTCCCTCTTCTGGCTGTTTCTTCCACTGACCCTGCTGAGGTTTATGCTTTTTGATCTGTACTTCTCCTTTATACTGTGCAGTCTGTTCCGTCCCCAAGGCTCACAATACACCTCTTACACTGTTAATGCCTTTTTTTTTTCCCCCATGAAAGAGTCCCATGCCTTTGGAAATTATGTTTTTCAGTTCTCTATATTTGACCATGTTAATAAAATCAGTGGCAGGATTCTCCAACTTTGTTTTTGGTACCAGGGAAGCAGTCATGTCTTAGCCAGACTCACACCCAAAGCCTACAAACATTTGCAATGAATCTAGCAGACATTTTGCTTAGTTATTTTTCTTTTTGCAAAGCACTATATCATATTGAAAAGGCTGAGTACATTTCAATGCATGTACGCATATGTTTTAAAAAAATGCTCAATTACTCTCTTTTCCCTTAAAATTTTAATTTCAATTCTGTTTTCTTCCATAGAGAACAATTCAGAGAACTGCTACCTTATGGCAACTGCTCCAACTGTCTCCGTCCCTCTCTGGTCCCCATTACTAAATGTAACTGTAGGCCAGTTAGTCAAGACAAGGAACTCTCTTCTCTGCCATTGGCACAGGCTCTGCCCACACAGCTCCCATGAGTTCTGAAGCCCTGCAGTCATGCCGGCGGCAGGCTGGCAGATGACCAGTGCTCTCACCTCTCCGAAGGAACGACAGCTACCACAGGGAGCCTCCACTGGGGCTTTAGCTGCTCTTGGATGTGGAAACCATTACAAAATGGACATGTCAAATGCTCACAGCTCCCCCTCCATAGAGCTTTCTCCTTGCTTTGGTTGTGAAAATTAAGAACCATTGAATAAATGAATGTTCACGGAGAGGAAGAATGTGAACCCTATAAATGAGTCCTGCTAATGGCATAATCTACACTAAAAGGACACCAATAATGTCTATAAGGAGGCAATTTTTCTGAAGTCCCACTGCTGTTACACATCAGTCGTTCACTGGCAGGGACTGCAGCATGGGGGCATACATGGCAGGGAAAAAGGCTCAAGAGCTGCTGCCAGGAGCAGAGTCCCAAACACTTCAGAAATCAAAACACAAAAAAACTACAGAAGCCTTTTTCATGGTTAAGTTTACAAATTTCGTCTGATCTCCCTTCTAGCTCCTGAGGGAACTAGCTCAGGCCAGTGCATCCAGCCAACACAGGTGCTTTACCAAAGGGGCTGATTTAATGCTTTTTGATATGTCCTGTGCCTCACATCTCTCTTGCTGCTCACCAACTTTTGTGTGGAAACACCAGATACTCCAAACACCTCTGTCCTCTACACTTTATGCTCCTGGGTGCCGTTAATTGTGAATTGTGATACCTCCATTCTTTCCTATTTTCATCATTACTACCGCTAAAGATTCTCTCAATTGGAAGCACACAGTGGCTGCAGCAGCACTTGGGGCTGGATGCTGTGACAAGCAGCGGTCATGCAGTGGTGCCCTGTTGCCAGAAAATAAACCCACAGCCTCCCTCCCCCCAGGCAGGCTTCCATTCTCAGACATGGTATCATTTCATCCTCTCTCTGTTACCACAACTGTGAGGCTGGTGTTCAAACCCCCATCAACATGAACAGCAGGCTAACAAGGAAACTATGAGGCACAGCAACATCAGAGAAGACAAGGAGAAAAACAAAGGTTTTATCTCCAGTATCAGGAGTATAACTTAGTTGTGTTAAACATCTCTATCAACACAGACACCTTGTTCCAACTTTATTTTTAGTAGCAAACATCCTGAGGGTTATAGGTCTGTGAGAACTTTGTCTTTCTATCTTCTCCCTCTTACACTTGTCTTTTTCCTCCAAATCTTATAATTTGTATTTATAATTCTGAGCATCACTTGTTACCATACCCAGTTGTTCCAGAATACTTTTTTTATCTTACAAATGAAATCACTACTAAAGTAGCATTTCCACTGCAATTAAATGTTACTTTTATTCATTTATAGATACTGAACTGCTGTTGACTTGTGAAATTTCGATTGCTCAGAATTACATCTGCCGCATCCTTCAATGGATAACAGAATAAGCTAAACCACTTTGTTGTTTGCGTTGATATTTATTAGGCTTGGGGACTAGAAGAAACCTGCCTTTAAATTTGTCTTTTTTCCTAATCTTTACCCAGGGCTGAACTAAGCAAAGAATTATGTTTTGTGAAATGAGGTTATAACATGCTTTTCCGCTTTGAAGAATAATTCCTCACTTTACTTTGGGAGACAAATAATATTACCTGCTCAAGAGATCTGAACTCCAGCTGTTTCCTTGTTCAGACTTTTTGTTCTATTATACAGTCTGTAATGAATATAATTAACTTTTTTGTGATTGTGTGCTCTAATTACACCCTGCAACAGACCATGCAGAACTTCTGAACCTGTAATGAGTATTGGGATGCCTTGGCCATCCCTCCTCAGGAGCTGCCTGGGGAGCAGCCTGTGGGGCTGTATGCCTGAGGAAACAAAGGCACATCACTGACTGTGAGATCTTGCTGATATTTTCTGTTATCTTTGGGGGCTTTTTTATAGAAACTGGAGACTGAAAGGACATAAAGAAACATTAATTTTTCTTTTAGGAAAACATGCCATGAATTTACACTTGTGAAAAAATTCACAAAAATTGGTATGCCATTGTATTTTTCCATTTGCTTGACTTCCATGCATTTGCCTGTCGTTACACAAAGCAGCAGCGGTACAGATGTACCACTCAGATAACTTCTGCACTGGCTGCACACGCCTTGGAAGTCTCTGGGAGCAAATACTATAATGGATCATTTGTTGCTCTTCCTGTTTCTGTTCTATCACAAAGGAATACATGAGGCTGCTTCCTGTCTGGATGCTTACATCAGTATGCTGGGCATTTTCAAAGCAGTTGTTCTGGTCACAAAGTTTTCTGTACAAACTCCTCACTGCCCAGATTTCTGTTAAATGACTTCCATAGGCCAATGTCTGTACAAATGATCTTTTCTATCCACAGAGCTAGCTTTTAAAAAAACAACTCGTGTCTAAACTGTGCCTCCTGGCCCTGCCTCGGCAAGAGTGCATGTGTGAGCACCGAGATGCTCACAGCCGGTATGGCAGCTCCCTTCCCAGCTCCCTGCAGCCTAGTTTAAAGAGCCTAGCTCCATAGCTGTCATTTGGTTTCATTGGCAATTAGGTTTATTTAGTTTCATTTTCCAATCAAGTCCATTTTCACGTGACAGCACACAGCAACCTGCCTGCTGAGTTTGGTACATGCTGCCTGTGATGGCAGCAGCTCTTCCAGCCTCTGTCTGCCAGCCCTGCCTGAACTGCCGCCACTGGGTGTTTCTTCTGGGGCCCTGCTCAAACATGCTCCTCTTTTGACAAGGTCCAGCTCCAAGTATGCCTATCACAAGGTTTATGCCCTTATCATCTGGGATGTAATTTCTTACTGTATCCTCTAAAGTGAACATACTCTGTTTCACATGGGTTTATATAGGTTATGGGGATTAAACCCTGAAGCACAGATGCTACACACAAGCTCTGCAGTAACAAGATATCCAGGTAGGGCATGGTAGAGGGGAAACCGTAAGGAAATCTCAGATTCAGGGGCTCACAGAATATCATCTGGTAAGAATTATAATTACCATCTGGAATACCAAACGAGACAATGGACTAATCTTACAGCAGAGAAAGAGAAAAGAAATGTATCAGTGGACACTTAGATTCATATGTCATTCAAACAAAAAGACATAAATTAGGAGACAAAGGAAAAGAAAATTGTGAACACAGAAGGTATTTCGAGAGATATTTTATGTTTTAGAGTTATTATGTGTTATTATAACAGGAGTGAAAAAGAGGAACTCTCTTGGCTGAGGGAGGCAGCCCTGGTTGCAAGTGAAGCAGGAGTCTGACCTCCAAAAATTGTGCAATGGGTGCCTGCCTTTCCCTCCAAAACCCATCCAGGAAGGCTGCAGGGCCAGCACTGACCCAACCCAGCCTGGCAGAAGCTCTGGGGGCACAGCAGTGGGACGCCAACGTGTCCTGGGTGCCCTGCGTGAGGACGGCTGTTGGCATCCTTTTCACAGCTATGCCTCAAGCAGAATAGAAGCACTTCCCACTTCAGCTCCTACTCCAAAACGATCTGAAGGGAAAAGTTTAAAGGGAAAACTCTGAGTGATAGGTCATGCTGTAACCAGCATGGCATTAGGGATAAGAGGTGGAAATAGATTTAAATTTTCTCTTTGTTACTACAAATGTGGTAAATACTCTGACAGATTACTTCAGTCTGCAGAACTAAGAAACTTGTGTTATGAATGCCTTATGGAGTGTTTCCAGCCCTCCTGTAGAGATCTGGTTTGTAAGACATTCGGTATGTGCAGGAGAAGGTAACCCATGGTGCATGAACCACAGCTACTTTAAGCACCAACTCAGCAACCGTCTTTCAACCGTTACTCCGTAAAGGCAGCCCCCCGGCAGCCTGCTGCCTCCTCACGCAGTCACAGGGTCCCTACAGAGACCAGGTACCTAAAGGTAGGCAGGCACTGGGAACTGGAGGTGTGCAGACTGATGCATACCCAAACAGGGAGGACCAAAGACCCCAGCGAGGACCAAAGCCTCCAACTCGACTTGCACCAGCATTTTACTCCAAACCCCAACTCCTGCTTTGGTAAGACTGTAAATCGAACAGGAATGTTTTGCTAAGGAAGAGCAAAAACCCAACAATTAAGAACCTAATTTAATCCAGAACCTAATTTAGTCCAGAAAAGGTCACTGGACTACAGACAGCTGTGCAGCAGTGGTGGGTGAGCAGCTTGAGTAAAACACCAGCCCTGTCAGGTGCCCTGTGCCCCAGCACCCAGCATGCTCCCCACCCGTGCTGCACCATGTCTGCAGCATCCCCTGGGCCACAGCTGCACTGGCCCCTCAACTGTGCATCCCAGAGCAAAGCTTCTCTCCTTAATATTTACAGTAACATAGCACTCCAAGGATAACTGCATGAAGCAATCTGCAGACTCCTTAGCTGTCTGCCCTTGATCCACCCAGTGACGGCAGCAGCACTGGGCTGTGGTGACTGCAGAACTCCCACCTGGGGGGACTACAGGGTGCTGCCATACCCCTATCTGTTCCACAGATAAACAAAAATCACGGTGCAGATCCATCTAGCTTGAACTATGTCTTGTGGCTTCATTTTATCATACCAAATAGCTGTGATACAATAGTCACAAAACAAACCTTGTACTCTATTTTCCTTTCTTTTTCATTGCGTGTATTAAAAGCGGATGCGCAAATTACTTCAAACAGACTAAACACGATTACAATCCTGGAGAAGCTGTTTGCTTCCTTTTGCCCTTATTTGTTCATCACTCATGAAATTCAACTTCCCCCCCAAAGGCCTGACATTAAATTTCAGTCTTGCCAATTGAGAAAGCAATCGTTACATCTCTTCTAGCACAGCACAGCTTCTGCAGTAACGAACTTCCGCTTCTGCTTCACAGCAACATGGAGGCCATTGCTGCAGCAGTACAGTGCTAAAGGACACTTTTTTTTCTGTTTTAATGATATTATCTGCAAGTGCATTCTTGGAAGGATAATGCATGAATTTCAGACTTGGCCTTTCCACTGTATTGGCCTTTTGTTTTAAAAGTTGCAACTATGATTGTATTTGTGTTAAAAGTACTAAAATACTTAAAACCTCTACTAGTCTACAAGGATATAAATGAGCAAAACCACACTGCTAATTTCACAGCAAATCATTATTACATATGCTACATCTTCTGCACTTTCAGTGCCCAGCTGGCAGTGCCAGGATCTGCTCTCACTTCAGCCTCTCTGGGCAGTGGTGTAGCTGCTCAGTCCAGGCAAACCCTACCTGCAATCCAACCTCATATTTAATAATGGAAAACTGGCGGATCATTCACCAGCAGCAGTGTATTTCACAGCAGCAAGGTGAGGGTTAACTCTCAGAGGATTAATGTAATTTCACTTTCTCTAGGGCTTTTCCAAGGATACTTGGGGGACTGGAGCAGGGTGCTCTGTGACAGGCAGCCACCCACCTTGCTCAGGGCTGGAGGGGACCCTCACACAGGGGGGACAGCACCCGGCCCCTGCTGAGAAATGCACCGGAATTGTGGCACAGCCATGGTGCTGGTGCCTCAGCACCAGTGTTGGCCATCCAGCCCTATCTCCGCTCCACCAACAGTACAGAACAAAGCTGTTTAAACTAAACCAGCTCCTGGGGTTCTGCTAAGCACAGGAAAATATTTATTTCAACTTTTCTAGTGCTGTAAGCACTATTGGGAGATTAGCTGGTGAAATGATAGTAAAAGCAGAAAAGAAAGACGCACTCATTGGTGTTGCAGCAACTGGCTCCTGCACCAGGATTTTCCCGCCTGTTCCTGGGTGTGGGTCGGTGCTTGCCCAGGGTCCCAGAGGAGCGCCACACCATGGGGCCCTGCTGCACCCCAGCAAGTGCCACAAAAGGTCCACTTTGAAATCTGTCTGCAACTTTTAATACTCTTTGGAAATGCAGAGGTTTTTTACTTAAACCTTGGCATAATGAAATCTCACATTTCTTTAATGCATTATTTAAATCTTCCCCAACTTATCTCAGGATAGCAAGACCTATATGCCAAAGTTGGCATGATGAAAGGTAGACATATAAAACAGTTTATCTTTCTGAACAACTTACTGCAACCCTCTAAACAACTGCAGGCTATCGCGCTGTGAATTTACATGGCCAGCAAAGGCCACAGAGTGGGGTAAAAGGCATAATTCTTACCTGGGGTCCTGCCACGCAGGGCACGTTGCAGCAGGCTGCAGAGCTCTGGTAGTGCAGCCACCGCTTCCTCCGGCGGCGCGCGGGGCGAATTACAACGTGCTTTTTTGCAACGGTGGGACGGTGGCCTAGCAAAGGGGGGAAGCGGTGAAAGGCCAGAAGAATTACACTTTCCAAACCCTATAGGTCTAAGGATGCAACATAAGCTATTCACAGTGGCACACAGCAGTAACCATGGCGACGGGCTGTGGTTTGCGTATATGTTTTCTTAAAGAAGCAAAAATTACTTTCAGGTCATAAAAAAAGAGACGCAAGGAGAAGTGCTTTTGCACTGCAGCCACATCGCAAGTTGTGGTGTAGCTTGCTGCTGGGGAGGCTCCCGTCTCGGGCACAAACGGATGTTCTGAAATGCATCGGTTGAAGACGTCTCCCCTGCAACCCGTTAATCTGCCCATGGGCATCTGGTGGGGGGAAGGCCTCAGGCTGCCTGACGAGGCCCTCGCCCACAGTCCCTGGAAGTGGGGCAATGGTTGGGGCGGCATCCCTGGGGCTCCCTTCCTGCTGTGAGCCACAGATAATAGCTGCCTGGCTGGCGCTCCCTTTGGCACACAGCATGGCTGGCCTCACCAACCAGAAACATTTAGACCCGTTTTTGGTATTTCTGCTGTGGCTGCTGCCATGTCTGGGCTTCCTGCGCAAGTAACAGGCCTTCCACCCAAAGCCCTGCAGAGCAAGAGCTTGCCGCATGCTGCTAAGCTTGCTAGAAACCTCCCTTGCTTAACCCAGGGAGAGAAACACTGTCCCCCTGCTCAGCTTCACCAGCCACTGCCAGCCTTCATAAAGTAGAAGAGCAGCTCCCAGCCTGGGCAGCGCCCCAGCAGGGGTTGGCTGTCAGCTGTGGGTACAGCACAGGGCAGAGGCAGTGCATGGGTGGCAGCTGGGGAGCAGCCACATGGGCGCTGCTGCAGAGGAAACCTGGCTGGCTTCCGCTCCACTTGTTCAACCCGCTCTCCACACATGGTGCAAGAGGGCTGTGCACTTGCAGGGCACAGTGCACAAGACCAAAGCTTAGAAAGCGGCCTGTTTCTTGGAGCTGCATCCCTGAATTGCCCACGCTCCCAGGGTGTTCTGGAGGTGCAACCTGCAGGTAAAAGCAGCCTTGAAACCACGGCAAAGAGATGCTGCAGTCAACACCAGCAGTAATTATAGTCAGCATTTCTTGCTATTTCTTTCCACTGCTCTATCACTGCTGTACTGTCAAGGCACAAAGGTTCACCATCTCATCTGACAGGATGTTGCATGAGTTAACAAAACAGTTTGGCAAGAGCTGTACAGCCCATCTCATGGCATGTACCAGCTAACCCAGACCTGGTGTACTGTTAGAGCAGCACACAGCCCCAGCCAACCTCTCTACCCAGCCTTAGCACTGGCAGCAAAGGTGGTTGCACCAAGGACTGGGAAAGGAGACATCTTCATCTGCACAGCTTCCTTACCAAGACCACTGCAAGAGCTGCCCTTCGGTGAAACAGTTTCTCCAGACCTGCTCATTTATATTGGCATGACTGAAGACCAGGTGGGGTGGGAAGGCAGAAGCTAGCAGGGAAAAGTTGGACTGGCACTCAGTGATGGCCTTTCCCAGTTGCAGTACAGCCCTGCAAGATGGGGAAAGAAGTTGCACCAGTACTGGGGCTCCCTTCTGTAACCACTGTAAACTTCTGCACTGTGGGCTGGCTGCAGGGAAGGCTTCTTACCACAGGAGCAGTTGGGCATGCCAATCCTCATGTCTCTCCCTCAGCAACAGCCCTCAAGGTCCCCTTTGCCTGAAGGATGTCTGGATGTCTTTGTCTGAAGCAGCTCTTGCTGCTGGCTTGAGTCTTTCAAAGACCAGAGCACTGCAGACAGCATCTCTCAAGGATCTGCTTCCAGGAAATAACAGAAATAGGTAGAATGCTCAGCATAATGTATTTACTTTAGTATGCTTCCATTTGTTTTGCAGGTGGAAGGATTTAACTAATAATTCCTACAGGATGAAGCACCAAAAGCTTCTTTAGGGAGCAGGGTGCTCCAAGCTTGATACTTCTGCACCTTACATCACAACACAATTCATTTTTGTACCTGGAAATTAGGAGATTATTTACAAACCAGGCTTTTTCCCCTGTTAAAAGCCCGAACAGGAACTAATAACACAATGCACCTTCGCACACACAACACTGGGAAATGTTTTTTAGTGACTCACAGAGAGGTGTTTTGCCGGGCAGCTGTGGCTCTATGGTGCATTTCAGGAGTAACATCCTCCAGTACTGCACCCAAGTGCTCTTGGACACCTCTCCTGGTCAGCGCAGGGCAGGGCACGCAGGAGAGGCTGTTGTTCTGTTAGAAAATGATTTAACCAGGTTGGCAAAAACTTTTGTATGTACACTGTTTAGTCACATTAGGATTGTTTAAGATGAGGCATAAGATTGAATGAGATCAGATGGTGCTGCCCTAACCATCCATGTGTGAATCCTTAATCCACAGCAGGTGCAGTGGGGAACACATTCTAAGTGTTAGTTGCTCTTTGATATATAGTACATTAAAATGCATTAACTATTTAAGGAAATTCATGATACAGATGTCCACTAAGCAGTGAATTTTTAAATAATGTATTTATACAGCTACTGCTTGTACGTGCCCACAAACTCCAATCGTCTTCCTAGGTTTTATAATGAAAAAGATTAAATAAATTTACACTGCATAGGTTGTATTTTCTTTTTTTAAATGACCAGTGTAGAATATGCAAGCAGCTGAACACAACTGCAGGAAAAGGGCTGACAGGAGGAGTCAGGGAGGGAGAAAGCACTTCTAGGGAGGTGAGGGGAGAAACACTGTCTGCCACACACACAGTAGCCCTGGGGAGAGAAACCACTCTTATGCTGACCCACTGGTCTACTCACAGCACACATCTTGGTGTTAGAAAGCCGCAACTTGGAGTGTGCCAGTCTCCCATGTCCTTCAGGGCAATGCCAGGCGTCAGGCACTGCTTTTCACATGACAGCGCTATCTGCTGCACATCATTATGGAGTGAGGGCTCTCATCTCACATATCAAAGCGGCATGTTCCACCAGAACACAGCAGGTGCTGTGCAGGGCATTACGCCTATGCATAGGGTGCATACATCGGCACTTGCGAACACAGTGGGGTTTGATGCCAGCACTAGAAGGCAGCATGTGCAACCTCAATGCACTATTTACCAGCAAAGTGCTTCTCACAAGATAAAAGCCTCAAATATTATTGCTTTGTAACTGGTCTTGAGCTGCCAGGCACAGGTAAGCAGTTGAGAGAGCTGAAAATCGCCTGGTGTGCCTGAATGATTTTATGCATTTTTTCAGCACCGTAAGGCTTTTTAAATCAAAAGGCTATCACATTTAAAATCTTGGTTTTCTTCTCTTGAGAAGTATTGCAGTTACTCCAAATCTACCTGGACCATGTGGCATAAGAGCACACTTTGTGTTATTGCATGTCCTGGGAGGCACAGGATAAACTTCCTTTTTGCCCGTTTCAAGAGTAAAGTCTTTCCCTTCTGGGGTTTGCATCATTAGCTTAATCAACTGATGTAATTAACATAGTAAACAGAGCAGGAAAAATGGAGTTACCTTCTTTAGCAAAAAGTACTTCCTTCTTTTTGGTAAGCAGCAGTCTTTCCTAAATGGAAAGCCAGATCAATGTTCAGATGTAAAGCCAGATCCAGAATATTGCAGAGATCCAAATCATGAAACTTGATTTTAATTGCTAATAAATGACAAAATACACATAAATTGCAGAATATAAACAAGCTAATTTGATTTTACTAAGATTTTGGAACAGCCTTCTAAGCAATAACCTAGAATTTGGCACAAACTTTTTTGAGGATGTGGACACCACTTTTCCCATCCACAGGCTTTTTTACAGGCAAAGCACAGGCATCCTGATCATTTCTCTGGTCTTTTTAGAGGTTCAGCAGCCTGGTCAGAGTGAAACCTCCAATGAGGGTGAAAGGTATTTGTAGAAATTTCAGCCACAGAGACACAACAGATAAAATTTTCCATGGGTGTCAGTTACCTGTGCATAAGCCCAGCATACCCTCGAGGCCTCTACCAGAATGGAGGCATCTCCAGAGAGGGGCCCTGTTCTGATCTGAAAAATCACAGCTAAAATGACAAAGAGATTTTTTTGCCTTTGTTGTACAGTTCTTGCACTGCTGGACATAGGATGTTAGTAAACATTACCCCTTCCTGAACCTTCAGGAAATTCACTTTAATGTGATGCTAATACATGGGCTTAAAAAAATGCTTAAGGCACTGTCAGATATGCAGTGCCAGATATGCAGCAGGGGAAGTCTTCACGCTCTGATGAATGAGTAAAACTGTTTGTTAATTGCTGATTAAAGATGAACTTGTTGGCACATTTTTGCTCAGATTGTTGCTTGCTTTGCTGTGTTCCTCTTGCATCAAGCTGAAGTGTCATCAACACCAGACTGCTTAGGGAGATTTATGGTGGTAGGTCAGATGACAGCACTTTCTGCCTGTTTTTTTCATTTTTTATTACTACTACTCATAAAGAGTTGTCCAAAGTCTGAGGCCTTTCTTAGGCCTTACTCTACAGATACTGAAATAGTAAGTTCCTTTGGAAAGTCCTTCTTCTCTCTTGAGCCTAAATTACCTCCAGTGGGGGCTTGCTGGGAAGAAGGCAGCCAGAGACCTAGCACAGGTTCCATGCTGGAACAACATCTTTGCTGCTTGACAGCTCATCGACGCTTTCTGCATGTTCCCTGGCTGAAGTCATAGCCCTGCATGTGACTTGTTGCTGTGGAGATGCCTGTATCACAAACACAGGAACATGATGCCAGAGATCAAAACAGTATAGAAAAGCAGAAGAGCTGAGCAAAATACTTTCTTTCCCTGCAAATGTCATTAGCAATTGCTAACCTTGTGGACGAAGCAGCTTCAGAAAGGACTGTGAATGTGTCTGTTCCCAGGCTGTGATGAGGCCAAATGGGCCATCCCGAGGTCATACGTCCACACTCAGGGCTCATGCCATGTGGCAGCAGCAAGGCCACTGTTGTGCAACTGAGTCTGCCTCTGGGGTTTTCGGTGACTTGGGCTTTAGGTTCAAAACGTAAATGTGCTGAGATGTTCAATTCACAATTGATGTGACAAAGCTCTGAAGAACAATTGCATGTCCTGGCAGCCACTTGAAAACTCTCAGAGGAGAGGAGCATGCAGTGCTATACAGGCTGTGGGACTGGGGAAGAGCTGGGAGATAATGCTTTCTGGGCAAGCTCCAGCTCCTTCCCTCCCACAGCAGCCCTGACTGGAGCGGGGAGGAATGCTTCACCTGTGGGCCGTGGAGATCCCTTAAACCAACACTGCCATTACAGGACTGAACACATATTACAGTTTTTAGGGGATTCTGGTATTGTTTGTTGTTACAGATTATTGTATTTTGAATTCTATTTGGGATGCCACTTCAAGAGAGAAACTGAGTGTTGGAAAGGGGAGCAAACGTGACCTGCAGATTTACTGAGAACCCAGGAGACCAGCCTAAAAGACAAGCCTCATTGAGGAAGGGCAGGTCTGCTGAACAGTGCTGGGCAGTGGCTGCCAGGGAGCTGGTAGCTGCTTCCCAGTGAGCCAGGAGCTGCATCCCAGTGAGCCAGTCCTAATGTTATCACCCTCCACACAGGCAAAAACTCCAACATCCCATTCAACAGCTGTTATGGTAACTGCTGGCAAAACCAGGGGGTATAATTGCACATGGTTTGTAAGCATCCCTATATTAGTTCATTTTTTGAGTCAATAATACAATTTCATAGTTACGGAAATTATAGTGGCTAAAGAATAAATGAAAATTCATAAAACAAACTGTTCTTCTGAAATCAAATACCCTCCACAATGCTGAAAGGAGCCAAGTTTATTTTCAGGTTGTTTTGGGGTTTTCTACAGATAATTTCTGCTTTTTTTGGGGGAGGAAATAGCTCTCATTCATACCTGTTCTCTGTTAAAAAAAGCATTTGAGCAAGAAGCAGAAATATAAGAAGTACCATCTATGTACTTCATAGCATTCATGCATGATGAAGGATGCAACTGGCACGTACACTTACACATCACTCTCATGAATGGTATTTCCCAGTTAGGCCATTTACTATTCAACAGAACAGGAGAACAGGACCTGGAAGAGAACATCAGAGCCAAGAAGTAGCAAAAGCCAAAACAAAATAATTCTTCTGGTGTCCCGGGTTCAGCTGTAGCAGTCATTTTTCTCCTTCTTAGTAGCTGGTGCAGTGCTGTGTTTTTGAACCCTGAACCCAGGACACCAGGGAAACTGCATTAAAGTCAGTGGGGATGCAGCCCATTCCCAATAAAGTCCACCTTTGTGCAGCAAGCCTGTGCAGGCACATCATAGCATGCTACGTCCCTATGTCCACTTTGTTCCTGGGGACTCATGAAGTTGCACCAGTCATTGCTGTCACAAGCCTCATTTATACACATCTCAACTTCAGTGAAAGCTCTACAGCTTTCTTTGCTAAAAGGAGCCAGGAAGGCATGCAGACCTTTGTGCATACATAGCCCCCTAAAAATATCAGTGCTCTCATATGACTGAATTTATAAAACCGGGCAATATCTTCCCAAGCTGGCTTGCTCTGTGATAAATAAACAGGACATCTACTGTACTTCTGCTTCAGTAATGGTATATATGTGCTGAGCAGAAACAAAATATACAGACTCTCTTTTTGATATTCTGGCATGCAGCCCCACTGGCATGCACCTCACCAAGTGGCCCAAGGAAGTAAGACATGTAACTCCTGAATATGGAAGATAGGCACTCTATTAATGCAAAGTACACCAGGTAAAGCGACTGATATTAATTTGGATTCTGTGCTTTGCAGTTTTTTCTTTCAGTTGATAACTATTTAAGGCCTTTCTGCTGGAGTTTTTTGTGGGGTTTTTTTTGTTGGTTGTTTTTTTTGTTTGTTTGTGGTTTTTTTTTTTTTTTTTTTTTTTGTCAGTTTGTTTTTAGTAAATGCATCCAGGCAGAAGATAAGAGGTAGTTTCAAGAAGTAAGCCAGCGAGTGCTTTGGAGAGCAGGCTGACAAATCCTCCAAACAGCTGATTCTTACAATCTGTTTGTACTCAAGACTACTTTTCTCCTTGGATACGTGCCACCATAAGCATGGCGTTTAAAGCAAGCCAGCCTTGCTCCCATGCATTTCATTCTGAATACAGGAGAAAAATCTTTATTTCACCTTCCAATTAACTTGATTTGTGAATCTGGAACCAGAAATATTTTAATTTCCTATCAGGATCAATGTACAGTGCTCCATTAGTGCTAAGGTACTGGACTGGTAAAGTTACAGGTTCATCTCCCTCCCTGGCCTTCTGTGGATTATCAGACTGAAGTGTTCATTATTTGCTGAGGAATACAGGTTTGTTACTGCCACAATTCTGCTGATGCCAACCTCTCAAAAGACAGAATTCTTGACAATGCACTGATTTAAGCCTCATTCATGCAAGGCAAACACAGATGCCTAATATAGCAGAATCACAGATTTTGGGGAATGAAAAAAGTTTGTCTCCATTTGCTAAAAAGAAGCACATGCATTTACTTGCCAAGACATTTTCTGGTGCTTTGTGCAGCCTTATGTCAGGAGGGTCCCAGCCACCAGCATCACTCTCCTTTTTCCAGGCAATCCTTCCACAGTGCAATGCACCCACTGTGGATCTTTTCTGCAGATTTTCAGGCCTAGTGCTTTGTTCAATCTTTTTTTTCCAACTCTACCTGTTATCATTCCACTCCCTGGCAAAAAGCCATCATAACTCCTCTCCTTCCCTGCTCTTCACAATCTCCCTGTTCTCTCAGAGCAGTATTACATTCCTACCGACTCAGCCGAATCAAATATTAACTCCTGGAAACGTTCCTCATTTCTCCCCTCACTTATCCTCTGGGTGAGGCTCCCCTAAGCTCTGAAGTTCACCAGCAGTGCAGTGTCCATGATGCCAGTGGCACATCCTGGGCGTTGCATGGCAACTCTTCTGCAAACAGCCGCTGGTATGGGGGTTGCAGGTGTGTGCAGCCAGAAACACCCGAGCTCCCTCAGCTGCACTACACATCAGTATCTGATCCACTGCCCACCCCTCCAGCATGGGCCGGGTTTCTCTTTCCCAGGTGCTGTGATCACAGCTCATCACCAGCGGTCACAACTCTCCAGTTTTACCTGCTCACTGCCCTGTCTGCCTGAATCGCTTCTTCCTGCCAAACTCACAAGCTTGCACTGGATTTGTGGGAGTGCTACCAAGCTGTGTCATCTGATAGCACAATTAACTTTCCTTTCCGCATCCCTAACGATATTAAAGGTGATTTGACTTAACCTCACCCCTTTGACACAATAATGAGAAAATATTTATCACTGACCTCCTTTAATAGTCTTTCATCCTGTCTGTAAATCCACTCAGAACTGTCTCTTCAACACCACTTTATAAGGCACATTATTAAATGGTCTATCAGTCTGTAAAGGTAATTTCACCAAAACCCCTAACTGGCTATAACTTCCATCAAGAGACTTACTCTCTCTTGCCTCACATTTCTTCCCTTACTTCAGCAGGGAGACCAGAACTGAATTTACTACGGAAGAAAACTCCTTTTCTCCTCCACAGTAGCATGCACAGCCCCCTACATGCAGAAAGGCTTCTGGAAGCAACCAAAACCACTGCTAATGTTTTCAAAAGTCACTAATCTAACAAACTGAGACACATGTCATCCAGCCAGAAGTTTCATGTGGATTTTCCCCTTGTGCTTCTTAAGAATCAGAAGCTTATTTTGTGAGGTGTTATGTGCATGCTAGACTGATTTTCCAATTATACACATGAATAAAGCAGAGGGTCATCAGTGTGCTATATGTGTAAGAGCTTTTCTTATTCTTCTAGTACTGTATAGATGTATTTATCCATATCTGGTACATCAGCCCCTCTCCAGCGGTAACTCAGAGGCCTCCACAGCTGCAGCACACAGAAGAGCCATGACACTGATCACAGCCTGACCAGTCTGTGGGTATCCTGGTCTGACTTTACCAGCCTCCTTCAGAGCCATCTAGAGCCTCCAAGATTTTATGAAACCGCAGAGCAGCTCATCTAAAGCAGCCACTTATCTAGCAGCCTCTTAAGGGAGGCCAAGTCCCCACCTCACACCTCCTCACCTCACCCCATCAGCTGTGAAAACAGGATGCAAGCCCTAAGCATCCATCAGCTCTGTGGGTGAGGAAGGCACTTCCAGACCTGCATTTCCTGCCATCCTCAGTGCAAGTCCTGTATAACCATAAATTTCAGCTGCCCAGCTACAAGATCAGTGAGAGGCATTGCCCCTTCTCTGTGCTTGCATCTCCTGTGTTTTGCTGTCCAGCTTCCACAAATGTACAATTATTCTCTTAAACAAAACCTGAGAGGGCACATGCTTTCGGCGCACACTCATCCAGCCAAAGCTGTGCTGAAGCCACTCTGAAGGACAAATGTGGCTGCAACACAGAGGCAGGGAGAACTTTTTGAAGTAATGTGTCATGCCAGCATTCAGTTAGAGGATTTCCACCACTTAACTACAGGCTTTGGCAAACCTCACGAACAGACATTTTCATTTACCCTCCTTAACACCACTTGAATTCTATCAATTTTTAAATCTTAATTCCAAAACAATCTATGGCAGCCCCCAGAAAGTAAATTAGATCAGCAGAAATAACACTTATTTTCAAACTGGTATCAGATTCATAACAGTTCTAAATGTTTACTGGAATTAGAAATACTTGGTATTAGAAGCCAGCCAGAAGTAGAAGCACCTCTGATACCTTCATTTAACAAAGAAATATCTTCAGAAAGAAGGGAAATTGTTGATTTTTTTTTCAAATATAGATGTCCATTGATCTAGCTTTTTACATTTTATGACCCTGTATTGCCAGACAAGACATGGCTCCCTAAGCCTTAATATAAACAATGCTTTTGACACCCACTGAACAACTCCTGTATGTCTAATAGAAAGAAGAAGCCCATCAAATATCACAGATATCTCTGTATCTTGCCATGACCAACCATCATTTCTTTGTGCCAAACCCATCCTTCCAATACTCTATATTGGCCTTCACAGGCCAGATCCCAGCAGTCTATATTTTCTAGCTAAGTACAAAGTATTAGACTTGTATGCTATTTCACAGTTGAAGGCCCTCAGGATTTGAACAAGTGGCCTTTCACCTAATGATAAAAACCTGATATTTTATCTTGGTAATGTTCCCTTCAACCTTATTTCCCTCCCTCCAAAGAGGCCACATGTCCAGTTCACATACTAGGAGCACACAAAAGCATTTATTACAACAGCAAAAAGCATTCTGTAGCTACTTTAGTAAAAAATAAAATAAAATAGGATTTGGGAACTAGTACCAGTAACAAATCTCTTCCATAAGTTAAGCTGCAGAACAGACATGGCAAATGACATTTGCCTTGCTCCCCTGGAGCATTCAGTTCTCCAGACCCTGCTCCACACAACTTTATCAGGAGCCTGGTAAATCACAGGGGTTATTTTGGGGAATGCCCTGATGCTCTGCTGACTGACCTGCGCTCAGGGACTCACACTTAGCTTGGGCACAGGCACTTTCTTTCCTAAAGAAAAACACCATTTATGCCAAAATATTATAACAATGCAGTAGCTTCAACTTCTTATTTGTCTGAAGTATTGTACTTGAAACGACACTAGCTTGTTAGTTTGAAATGCAGTAGACTGAATGAAGCAGAGACCCTGCAGGAATTCAAATCCTGGACATGAGTTCTTCCAAAAACCCCCAGTGGCCAATAACACAGAAATTCAGGAAAAAAGAAATACAGATTTCCCTGCCTTTTGCCATGTGGCCAGCTAGAGATGGGGCAGCCTCCTGCCTGTGCCTTGCCTGCACACCCATCACACCACACACAGCCATCCCAGCAGGTGAGGTACACCTGTCTCATGCATCTCCCCAGAATGTGCTGGAAAACCAGCAAATCCCTCCACATACTCTGCTGGGCAAGCATATGGCTTCAAGGAAGGCATGGCCAAACCTTTCTGGTTTTGCTGTGCATTTCATACCTTCACCAAATGATGCAATTTAGCAGAAGAGCAATCAGCTGAAGCAAATAAAGGATTGCATCTGAGGGACAGGTCTACTAACCTTTATTATTATTTTGTGAAACAGGCCAGATACTGTTGCTTCAGCAATTAAATGACATTTTGAACTGCGGTTCAAGTAGGAGTGTCATATAGTTTACCAGCCACACACAGAAAGACTGTAACCAACTACTTATTAGTTGCTTTTAACTAAAAATATGTATGCTGCTGTGCTAGCAGGAGGAGTAAACTCCGATCTGTGTGAAAGCTCTGGCATTTTATCAAAATATTTGCTTTGCAAGAGGTTTTTTTGTATCTGCAATCCAAAGCAATTGTGTTTTCAAGCTATTTTGCTGCAAAATTACTAAGTTGCACAAGTACATGGCAAGTCTTCCTTTACACAGAATACAGCAAATTCAAGAATGAAGATGTTCTTAAGGGATCATAATACTATCATTTTTTTCTGACATTTGTTACAGCAACATCAGCTGATTAGCATTAGCTCACCAGAGTGCTGCTGGCTGGATTTACCACTGAATGTTGAGACCTATTAATATTGCTGGCTCACTTTAACACTCTGTATCAGAACGGCTCCAAAATAATACAGAGCTTTTCATGAACAGTAAAACGACAGCCCTTCAGGTACAGCCACATTAACGGTGCTTACACAGATGGGAAGTCTACGATAGAGGGGGAGCACAGTTCCCCTCCTGCTGACTAGGGAGATTAAATTACATTTCAAAGTCAAATTTCATTTTGATGTGAACATGGAGAGTTTTTGAGTTAAGGAGGTTGGCCTACACGTACACTTAAATAATCACATTATAATGAGTGTACCAGACATGACTTTCTGTGCCCCATATATTTTTAGCCAAATAAAGAGAATGTGGGTTTTTTTTTAAATTGTTGAACATGGGAGCTTGGGTGAGTGACCACAGTGCCCCAGCTCCTGCTGGGTGCCTTGTGGTGATGGCGGCACATACATTTTTGCACACCGGTATTTAGTTTCACACCCCTTCTGCCAGCTCAGGCAAAGCCAAAGGCTGTTTCACCCGCCTTGCAGGATGCCGGACTGGTGCACCAGGAGAGAAATGCTGTTCCTCTCCTTTTAAGGCTGGCTGCACAGTCCGGGCCCGGCGGGAGGGCTGCGGCGGACAGCAGGAAGATGCAGCATGCTGGTGTGTCGGGGCCTCGGCCACAGGCAGGGCAGTGCCAGTGTGCTGGGCAGGAGCTGGGAATCCCGGCAACAAAGCACCGACGGCTGCTCTGTGAAAATGCTGCAGTCTCTCTGGGTGCTGCTGGAGATGCTGTTTCATAACTCTTTCTGCAGACAGCTGAGTTCGGGCCACCAAATGCCCTGCCTCATCCTGTCTGCCACTTGCTCAGCAGGGCTGCTGGGAGAGGGAGCAAAGGCAGGACCAGGAAGCTTGGGGACCACCAGAGGTTTCCCGCAGCCAGTCCCAGCCACCTGCTTGGGTACAGCCCTCCCTGGGAGGGCAGCTTGTGCTGCTTTGCACATCGAAGTGCAATCCCTGCAGTGCCAAAATGCGAGGGTCTGGGGAACTCTCATGTCAAAGCACATCCATGAACACTCAAATGGGAAAAATACCTGTGAGTCAGTGTTTGGGGTTCCTGTTCCTGCGGAGAGGAAGGAAGGGCTCACCAAATGAGAGGAGAGTAGGATATTGTGAGACCACAAACTTTAAAAAGAGGAAAAAAAAAAAAAGAAAAAGAAAAAAAAAGGGGGGGGGGGAGAAAGAGAAAGAGACAAATTTACATCCAGTCCCGAAAACCCAATGATCATTTTACATACTCAGGGAAAATGCAATAGTACACTCATTCATCCCTAAATGACCAAGACAAAGAGCTGACAAAAGTCAGGGGAAAATCCCATTGTTTCATTAACATAAGAGTACTAAAATCAAGAAAAAGGGCCTCACTACCACTATCAGTCCTTGGGATTTTCAGATTTTGGACATATTTAGTAACAGGAAGTAACCTGAATCAAGGTCTGCCTGCCACCTCATCCCCCAAATCTGTTCATCCAATGGAGCCTGCACATCAGGATTTCAGTCATTGTGGGGCTCACCCTCCCTTCTGAGGACCTTGAAGAGATGGCTGGTGTTTTAGAGGGGCCATGGATGTGCCACTCCCATGCTACACAAGAGGGATGGATCCCAAACACACCATTCAGCTAAAGCAGCCACCAGAGCTGTGCAGTGCCTGAGAACAGAAGCAGTGCTAGCATCCTGCCCACCATGGCACACAGCATCCCTCACCCTGCATACACTGCAAGTGGCAGAACATCCCTGCCATGCTGTGCCTGCACTTCTCCCTCAGGACAGAGAACCAGCAAGGGCTGCAGGTGACTCCAGATCTAACAAAACAGTCTCAGAAACCCCCAGCTACAGATGTTTCTATAAACTCAACATTATAGTGGTTTCCATTAAAAAAAAAAAAAAAACAAAAAACAAAAAAAAAACAAACAAACAAAAAAAAAAAAAAAAAAAAACAAAAAAAACCAAAAAAAAACAAAACAAACCAATCATGAAGCTGTGGTCAAAAAAGTACATATTGCTTTTGCAGATTAGCACACCTCTGGCCTCCCCATGGCTTCTTACTTTGACATGCGATATCAAAGTAGGAAACACGGTGAACTAAATGGGACTTCCCACTCCAGCAGCAACATGAAATAGCACCACCCCAGCCACAGTAGCTGAGACCACTCTACTGGCTGCCAAGCCCTGGCATGTCACAAGGCTTTAGTAACAGCTCAGAAAGCAGAGGAATTCCTACATTCCCAGTTTTCAGGCCTGGTACATTTTTATCTTTTAAAAATTAATGATGAAAGTTCTTGAAAACATTTCAGTAATAATTTTTTTTATTAATAATATTGTTGAGAATACATTAAGATTAATAATACTCTTAGATATTCTAAATGAAAGCAGTGGCCTTATTTAGGCAGTGCTCATTTTGCCTGAGGGATTTTTTCCTTCTAGCAGTTGACCAAGTGACTGATATAATATCATTCTCACCATATATATGACTTGTCAATCTCCAAATCTATATTTAAACTACCAGAAAATCCAATATTTAGAGAGAGGGCTTCACGCTGTTTGACAATGACTGAGGCAGCAGAGCCAGAAGAGCTTTGGGGTTTGTTCCATGGATATAGTCATTATGGCAAAGCCTTGAAGTGCAGAATCTCACAATAAATACCTTTATTAAAGTAATGAGAAATCTGCTCATTGCAAAACATTGTGTGCAAGCTACAGAAAGCTGCACAAGGATGCAGGGGAATTTGTTGCCAGTGTTACTGCATACAGTAATGGAATTATTCTCCAATTACTTGTAATTAGAAGTTACAAACCCTTGCCATAGTGATTATGTCCCTAAATGACAGTCAAAGCTCTTACATGTTGAACATCAGTTTGAGTTGCAGAAGAATGAATTGACTGTTCCTGTAGTTCAGAGGGTCCGTCTGCACCAATTAAACATATTGCCAGGGTATAGCACTTGTTCTCAGCAGGTCTTCAGAGAGCCTGCCCCCTAAAACAGGGCACTGAGTGTGACAAGAATTAGCAGCCTGGCTTTGGAGGTCTTTCAGATTAAAATGAAAAATCTACATTAAAGCTGATGTTTTTTCATAGCAGTAGTAGACAGCAACAGCCCTTATGCAAATATGCTACAGCATGTTAAAAGTGAGGAAAAGACAGGGAAGAGAAAAGAAAAAAACTAATTCTGTATCTGAAGAGCACAGCAGTGGATCACAAGAGCTCTGGAAGAGGCTGTAGCCATAGTTTCACGTTGGGGTTATCAGTCTAAAGGCTGTCTGCCTTAGGACTGCATGTATTTCCCAGCTCATTTCTCAGCTAACAAGAGCATCCCCAGGGACACTGTGCTCAGCCAGCACAGTACCCTGTAGCCGTGGCTTGCAGGCAAGCATGGGAGCATGCCACTCCAGCCCCAGCAAAGAATGTTCTTATAAACAACATTAATGCAAACAGCACACACTGCACTCCATCTTCTGCACTTACAGTCATTTAGAGAGAGGAGAAAAAGAAAAAACAAACACCCCCAAAAAACCCAAAAACAAACAAAAAAGACCCCTACAACAAAAAAAAAGTCATTCAGCCTATAGAAACACACCGTAAGGGCTCCCAAAGTGAAGGGGAGAAGTTGAACCCTGAGGACAACAGCAGCACATGGGAAGGGATAACTTCCTGCTGTGGGATCTGGAGGGTGTGAGAAATGGGTAAAACCAGGGGGTTGCCATAAGACCCCATGGAGGGGCCAGCAGCCGTGCACGTTCCTGCAGCCCCCCAGGCAGTACCACCAAAGGCCACCATGAGCAGGTACCTGCAGTGCTTTTGCTTTACAGCTCACAGCAAAAAAATGGGGTGCTGTGGCTTAAACCAAATATTTAGATGTTACTTAAGCTTGCTATTACAGGTTTGATGTGAAGTGCTACAGCATTACAATAGCAGCTACACCTCCTGTCTCAGAAATGCTAAGGCTCAGCTGCGGCTCTGACTCCCAGTGCAAAAATTACATCAAAGCCTGGTGTTAGTAGAAAGTTTCTCAGTCACTGCTGATTACAAATTCCAAGGTATTCTAGTTCACACATCACTACTGCCTCACCCTTCAGGACCCCCCTGTCGCTTCAGTAAACCATAGTCCTCAATTTCTTTAAAAAACACTGATGATTTCCACACATCTAGTTGAGACCTACATTCAAACACATCCTCTGCTGTGAAACACCCTCCAAAACAGCATTTTTATAGCACATATTTTCACAGTCTGAGGAATTAACCAACACAGATGTAGCATTTGGGGGTTGGTGTTGGGTTCACAACATCTCAAGAGGCCTCATGCTTCTTTATAACAACTTCCCCTCCCAAGAGCACTCATTCATACACACCCAGACCCATCCTTTGGTGCCCAAATTAAAAGTTATCAGATCAAAAAAAAAGGGAAGACAACAAAAGTATCACTTCTGTCTTCCTCTCACACCTAGTATCCAAATCTGGCCATGTCAAAAAAAACTCAAAAGTTTCAGGGATTTTTCTTAACCACACGTTACTCAAAAACTAAAAACATGCTGATGTACCTACCACTTAACCAACACATAATGACAAACACAAACCCCAGCAGACAGACAGGAAACACGCCATTCATTTCACTAGCACAATCCCAAAAGTTTTCTCATCTGTTTTTCCATGACACAACTGTTCATAGAAACAGCCACCCCGTTCATGAAGTGTACAGGCTCATGACTGTATTCTGGAAATGGTTGCTTCAAGCACAGCCTTTCCACAGACCGCCATCCCATTTAAACAAAAACAAAACAGTGCTCACCCAGTACAGTTCAAGCTGATGCAATCATTACAAGCTACGGGCATAATAGGGCATAGGGCAATATCTCTAGAGCCCTGGGTTAATGGTTAGCTTATTCCGTAAACATGAGCTGGATTTTCTAACTCAATATTTGAAGTTGTACTCTTTATATTTAAGTAGGAAGCATAAAGATAGTATTTCAGGTAAATGAATATTAGGTCTCTATTTTATTTTTTTAGTGAAAAAGTTGCCAGCTTTTGGGGGGTTCACAGATCTTCACAACCAGTAAGGCTCTTGCTTTGCTTGCACCCACAGCTTTTGTGTTACTTATTAAACTGTCTTTATTTCAAGCCTACAAGTTTTCTCACTTTTACCCTTCCAGTTCTCTCCCTCATCCCACCGGGGATTAGTTGCCAATTGGGGTTAAACCCCTAACACAGAGCTCCAGCAGTGCTTCGGCCATTCGCTAGCCAAACTGTTACTGAGCACAATGCTGGAGGCAATAATTGCAGACACTGCTAATGAGAGAAGCAGAAAAAAGAAAAGGATTAAAAAAAAAAAAAAAGGTCAAATTCAGCAGCTGCTTTTAAAGATCACGAACTGAAAAATAGGACTTGGTAAATGCCACATCTAGGATTAACTAACATTAACTTTGGGGAACATGCTATGGACAACCGAGATGGCCAACAGTGGAAATGCCCTGGTATATATACAGAGCTGTCAGTTTAAACATGCAAGTAACAACAAACTGAAAATTCACAGACCATAGTCTGGAGTTTACCTCTTGTTGTCTTTACCTTTAAACCTCTCTTACTGCAAAGATCTTTGCTATTTGCAAATAGACACAAATATCCCTAGCACCATTGCTCTCAGGTCACCAATCTCTGTTAAACAATCTCAGGAGGGAACACCTCTGTTTGTTACAGTGCTGTCATAGCTGCAACAAGAAGGCATAGCAAGTAAATTTCATTATTAATGATGTCTCATTTTAATGTCTGAGGTTAAGTCTGAGTTGCTCCAGAAGAGGTGAAGCAGGCACTGAGTATGATCAGTGCCTAGATCCCCACCGCCATCCTTGTGCTGACACCAAAGACCTGCCCTGCCTTGTGCTTCCTCCACTGCTGACAGAGCTGGCCTGATGCAAGATTCATATCAGCAGGTAGTTTTGTGACAGTAAGAAATTCAGGAGATGCAGAGCGCACACGTTTCTTGTTACCTTATTTAAATAAATTTATATTTTCCAGATTTTTACAACACTTTCTCCTTTTTTTTTTTTAAAAAAAAAAAAAAAGAAGTCATTCCATTAAATTTCTGATAGCGGTATTGAAAAATCTTACTGAATTAAAACGCACCAAATCTTCACTGTATTGTATTTTACTGTGTTGTGGTACAGTCTGTACAGAGCAGCATATCAGGAGTGAAAAGCCAGCTGTGGATAGATGCTCTTTTCAAGGGTCACCAGATGTCACACTCCTAATTCCAAAATATTTGTAGTGCACTACTGCTTAATTAATAGCCTTCAGCTGGCTGAAGCAAAAGAATGAATACAAGTGAAGAGTAGGGGGAAGTCACAAACACAGTACATTCCTTACCCATGAACGGAGTCCAGCTTCTGAATACTGTATTTTCAACCAAGTTGTATTTTTGCTGTTCCAGGCTGGTTTGCCTCATTTATGGCAGACTGCACCCCTATAGCAACAGCACATACATAGTACTCTCCAGGGAGCCCTGAATCATGTGGGCATCATTACTTGTACCTTGCATTTTTGAAAAGGATATGAAGAAAAAATATTAAAGACATAATTACAGAAAGACAAAAATAAGAAATACAGATCCAGACAGTATGTCCATTAAAACAGATTTACAGGTTGCCTGTAAAAGGCATAAAGCAGAAACCTTATTTAAAAGATTCAAGTCCAGCACAAGGAATTATCATGGAATCATAGAATGGTTCAGGCTGGAAAGGACCTTAAGATCATCTAGTTCCAACCCCCCTGCCACAGGCAGGGATGCCTCACACTAAACCATGTAACTCACAGCTCTGTCCAATCTGGCCCTGAGCACTGCCGGGGATGGAGCAGTGCACTAAACCCCACAGCAACAGAATTCTGGCAGACTTTATATATTTTTAGAGTTAAATTGAAGTACTTCATTCTAAGAAATACCTGTTGAAAGAGTTATGCTCAGGTATATCAGTACATTATACAAGAGGTTGAATTGTTGTAATGATATGCAGCAGCTTTCATAAAAAAGCTGATTTCTCAGATGTCATTCAAAATAGAAAAAGTAGCTAAGAGGAAGCATTTAAGTCTGTTTATTTTGATCTTTGTGCTGTGTTAGGCAATACTGAGTGTTATACAGAACAGTTCGAAAACCATTTTAAGAAGTATGCAAGCTTATTCTTCCTTGCATAGGCAGTAGGTCTTGAAAGGCTACTTTCATAAATATAACAAAAGTCACACAATTTCTTGAAGCCTCACATATTTTACAGTAAGCTGAAGAACTGTTAATGAGAACAGGATAATTATAACTAAACTTTAATTCCTCTCTATTTAGTTTAGTAACAAGGTCAATTCTGATGTAGTCTCTTCCCTTGCCTAGTTGTACCAAATACTATGCCCAAAGGTACTGCAGTCAGGAGAAAACAAGGGCTGTATTAACCTCTGATGGTAATGGGAAAATTCATTTCTGGCCAAAATCACTCTAGGAGATAAAAATCAAAACCAAGGAGAGAGCATCTGCCTGCCAAACTCCAACTCCATGCACACGATGAAGAGGAAGATGAAACATGCAACTGAGGCAAAGATAAGGACTGTGACAGGCACCCAGGGGTCACAATGCTCATCCAGAAACCAAACAAAACCTGAATTCAAAGTGACTCTATGGAAATAAAGCCATCTAAAATGTCTCATGACTCTTCTCTAAGTGAAACAAAACAAGCATCGGGAAGCACCCCATCAACAATCCAACACCTGAAGCAGACTCCATCAGACAGCCCTTTTGCTGCTCTGGCAGCCTTGCCCTCTTCACACCAGTGCCAGACCTGGCCAGGGCACAGGTCCTGCATCTTTCTTGGGACAGAGCTTGCCCTGGGCTCAGGCTTTCACAGGTGCCGTGCCAGCAGAAGTGAGACCAAGGTTTCTGCCCATCACCACACCTGGCTTTTCAGTCAGGGTCTACAATGGAATAAGCAGTGTGCCATCTTCACAGCCCAGATGTCAAATTAAGGTTTGGGATGAGATCTGCAGGCATGGAGCAGATAAACTCTAATGAAATACTCTATCACAATAGACAACACTCACTGGTTGAAAGAAGCACGTGTCTGCATTATTTAAGTTACACCCATTGAAACCTTGGCTTGAGTACACAGAATTAACCCCCCCCCCCCCCCGAAAAGCATCTGCCATCCCCCTGGCCCCACTGATCTGCTGCGTGCTCTAAACTGGGCAGCCGGCTCCTGCTCTCCACAGGATTTATTTCCGACAGAGCAGGGCACTCCTCCAGGCAGCTGCCAGGAGCAGACATTGCCTGCAGGGCAAACACTTTAGCACATCGTTCTTCAAATGGCCTGAAGATCGCGTTTCATGGGGTAGTATCATATTGAAACAGGGAAATTCATCACATGCAGGAAAGCAAAACTAGGAAAACTTTCAGTCCTTACAGACCGCTGAAACCAGTTTCTGATTCAGTTGAAGCAGCTCTCCGCAGTATACTTCTTCAGAAATGGCATAAGCCTGTTGAACTCCCATACAAAGAGCCTGTCTCGTCTTCCCCTTCCAGCCACTCCACACCAGAGCCAGAAGGCTCAGCGTCAAACAGGAATGTACCAGCATCTGATCTCCTGATTTTGGTCCAGGCTGTAGATTAGTTACCAGTAAAGTTTCCTGCTCAGCAGTCCCCAGGGATCAGCAGTCCAGGCTGCAGCTCCAGCACCAAACAGGCCAAATTCTTTGGTTAAGAAAGAACCCAGTGATTGGGTCAGCTGTGCTTTTAAGAAAACCACAAAGAAAAAAAATCCAGAGAGTCCAGATAAGTGTTAGAGAAAAAAAACCAACACAACACCCAAAAACCAAAACAAACAAAAAAAACCCAAATCAAACCAACCACCCCCCCCCAAAAAAAACCAAAAAAACAAAAAAACCCCAAACAAACAAAAAAAACCCCACCAAACCAAAACCCACACAAAAAATCATTCTCATTATTCCATTTCAATCTTCAGAACAATGACCTATCAAAGTACTCTCTTCAAATGTATGTGTTAGCCAGAACCCTTTGCTATGTAGGAGCTATAGGGGAAAAAGAGACTATGGGTCTGACCTGGGAAGGCACCAAGCACCCTTTGCTCCCACAGCAGCAGCTGCTGCACCCCAAGCCCCTGGGACTGGGTTTGCCAGAGCAGCACCCGAGGTGTCCCGTGTGGGTCTACATGCACTAAGGACTTGAAGGCTGTGCCTGTACTTATCAAATCCCCAAAGGCTTGCAGACTGATTCGTTTTCACAGTATTTCAGTGAAGATTTGCTGCCCTCTCTCAGGCTGCAGGACTCACCGAGCAGACACAGCCTCTGACAGAGGCACCAAGACAATCTGGTTTTCCAACACATCAGGCAGTGCAGAACTCAAAAGCAGCACAAAGCTTCAGCACAGCCTGCTGATATCTTTTAAAGGTGCCGTCCTGCACTCCCTCCCAGCACCTCTGTCTTCCTTGCACGAAAGATGTTTAAGTTTTTCGGGAGCACTCCTTGCAGAAGTGCTCCTCTTACCTCCCCTCCCGGCAGAGCTGGGCCAGCAACAGGCACCTTGTGCCAGGAATGATATTCCTCTGCAGGGAGGCTCCAGTCTCCAGGACCCCAGGACAGTACCCAGCTGCTGCTGGAGGACCTGTGCAGGAGGAAAACTTTCCATGTTCTCTCAGCTGCCTGTGCAAGCATTCAAATGAGACCTTAAAAAAAACACACTACAAGGCACCTTCAAAAACATGGGTGTTAATATGCAAACCAATGCTAAGATGATGTTACAGCCATTATAAGATCAACAGCTGGTGTTTTCATGACATTCAGCTCCATTTTCACAGGGAATTATTTCCCGCTGTCTTTATATTCATGTCCAAAAGCTCAGTGGAACTGGAGACACCTTTGTGGGAATTTGCATGAGGAAAGCTTAAAGTCACGAAAAATAATCTTTGTCAATAACATGCAAATTATACTCAGCCATGAGTGTGACTACTATATGAACTACACTATAAATCTTCATTTTGACCTCATAGCATAACTTCTTAAATATTTAAGCACCAACAGCCTCGCATGAAAGGTTACCCACATTTCCTATGGCATACCTTCAAGTCACTTCAGTACAAAGTTGCACCTTCCATGCTGCAGAGCTCTCTCCCCTTATGTGAGCACAGACCATACTGCCAGCTTCTGTGTTTGGTCTACAAACCAAGGTGGAGCTTAACAGGGACCTGCCTCCCAGAGCCATGGGATGGAGATGCCTCCACCACCAGCACAGGTACTGCTCTGTTGAGGACAACCATTCTGGGTGTGATGGCTGCTCTTGTGTCATGGTTTCCACAACCACTGGAAAGAAAGCTTTCCTGCAGCACATATGGTCAAACCAGGGCAGTGCCAGCCTGCCTCAGCCAGGCTTAATGGGAGGCTTTAACGCCAGGCCTAGCCCCTAGGTGCAGAAGTTGAGTGGAGGAGTGTTGCTGGTCCCCAGGAGAAGAGTACTGTGAAATAAGAAAAACCAAGCACTTGAAGATATATTGAAACTTGGGTAACTAAATGTGCTGTTTTTAATTTCACAATGAACTCCCTAAAATACACAGAAATTAACTAAAAGGAGATAAAATCAAATAAGCACTGAAAATAGATTGCTCCTATCAGGAAAAGGTCAATTCACTGTGACAGAACTGTGAACACCATCCTCAGAGAAAGCAGCATTGCTTAGGGTAGTCAATACTAAATAATTCCTTGCAAATATACTGGTTTTGAAATACACATGGAATACGATTTCTCCACACACCATAAAGAAAAAAACTTTTAGGATGATAAAGTACTTCCGCTCCACTAAAAAATACGTAATTAGATATAAAATTTATGTGATTAAACCTCATACATAAGCTTTTTAATTCAGGCCTTTATAGAAATGTACTATAACAGGATAATGTTTGTTTTTACTGGCTGCTACTCACCTTGGAGAAATCACCAGCCATTGTGCTCCTCCAGAAGGAGGATTTCCTCTAGTAAACCTGCCAGTAAAATACAGTCAGGCATCCTGATAGCTTTATTTGGTTCAAAGAATGGTAAACTCATAAAGTGCCAGAAGCTATTCAGTAGAAAAAGATTAGATGTGAGCTCAAGGTTCATCATTTAAAGCAATATCAGTTTGAGACTTTCCATTAGCTGATTAGAGGAGATAAGATGCAGGGGGTTGTTTGTTAGTTTGAAGGGAGGGGGGGAAGAGAAAGTCGAAATTTTTTTAAAGCCTGCTTTCATCCATTACAGGGATGGATAAAGCACATCTGAACTATTCACACATTTTGAGTTACTTGCATGATATGCAGAGGACCTAGATGCAGCTCAGCACAGGCCCTACATGCACATCTGAAGCAGACCAGCTCCTGGCTGGTGACTTGGGGTAAGTTTGCTCTTCGTACTTTCATCTACATGGGATATTTCTGAGTATTTTTACTTCTAAACCAGCTGTATGGGATAGTATTTTGCATATTACCTCCCATTTGCCACATCTGCAAAAATGTATGTTATGAGGAAAGTGAGACCTTACAGAAGCTTACTGGTCAGAATAAACATGTGAAGTATGCACCAGGGACCTGTTGCTGAAAAAGGAGAAGGAAGGAATATACCATATCAAGGTATGCTTATTTCTAATTTCATACTAAATTTAATAACAATATGCTTATTAAAATAGTAGTTTCCACTGCAGGACATACAATTTGTAATTTTGTACTAAGAAATGCTAAACCTCTCTAAAAAATTTTAATAGCTTCCCAATGCTTAGCATGCAGCCACAAACTTTGCAGTGTAGAATCCTATTAAGTCCCTCTGAAAATACCTCAGCAAATCACTAGTAATCATACTTGAGATGACTAAGTAGCAATCCAATAAGTTGGATACCATGCCATTACATGTTAATACTCATTATTAAAGAAATCCATCTGAGAAGAAACCAGTGATCAGTGTTATTGATCAGCAACATAGTAACCACTAATAAGGAAAACTTGAAGCTGCAACCCAAAGAGCCTATTGTATGATTACAAGCAATTTCATCTGCTGTATCATTACATGAAATTTGGTGCTGGTTTGAGTTAAAACGCTGTCCACCAATACTTTGGCTCCTGCCTTAACTTCCCACTGACATGCCATTTAACCCTTTAACTCTTACACATAGCACAGCATCAAGCAGACAAAGGGCAGAGGCTTATGGCCCCAGGACCCTCAGTCCTGCCTGGGGTGGGAGAAAGGGCAGGGACCTTTTTTGCCTGCTCACTTTCACAAAAATTTTCAACGCCTTTGCAAATTTAACCTGAATTGTCATGCAGTGGGGAAGGATAAGGATGAGGTGTGTCAGCAGCTGAAGTGGGGCACAAACAACCTTGAAATGCTGGTTGATGTCAATGTTACCTGACAGCTCCTGAACTGCAGGGTGACACTGACTGTCCCATAACAGTCTGAAACAAGGATCTGAACCCTCAATCTGCACATGCAATACACAACATATATTTTCCTTATCCCATTCTATCCATTTGCCATCTGTTCAGGTATCTCCTCTGCTTCATTACTATTGCTGTTCTGTTTTCACGGTCACAAGGTAGTCTTGACAAAACATGAGAACACACACACATACCCCAACTGTCAGAGTCTACCGGCAAGAGAACTTGACTTTAAAATGTTTGATTTCCTCTGTCTCAGCTGCTCACATGCACTTGTTTTGGCTGGAATAGAGTTAATTTTCTTCATGGTAACTCATGTGGGGCTGTGTTTTGGATTTGCACCGAAAACAGCGGTTAATAACACAGGGATGTTAGTTACTGCTGAACAGTGCCCTTACAAAAAGTCAAGGCTTTTTCTTGCTCCTCAACCCACCCTGCCAGCAAGTAGGCTGGGGTACATAAGAAGCTGGGAGAAGACACAGCCAAGACAGCTGACTCCAACTGACCAAAGGGATCTTCCATACCATATGGCATCATGCTCAGCATGTAAACTAGGGGAAGAAGAAAGAGGGTGAAGTTCAGAGTGGTGACATTTGTCTTCCCGAGTAATTGTTCTGCCTCATGGATCTCCGCTTTCCTGAAGATGGCCAAACACCTGCCTGACCTGAATTGGTAAATGAATTCCTTGGTTTGCTTTGCTGGCAGGAGTGGCTTTGGCTTTACCTGTTAAACTGGCTTTACCTCAACCCATGGATTTTCTCAGTTTTACCCTTCTGATTCTCTCCCCATTCCACCAGGAGGGAAGTGAGTGAGCAGCTGTGTGGGGCTTGGTTGTCAGCTGAGGTTAAAACACAAACAGGAATATTGCTCACATATATGTTTTCAGTCAGGGGTTTCCAGCCTGGCACCATCTCTCAATTTTACTTTAGAATTTCTCAGTTTTACTTTAGAATTTCATCATCTTCAAATTCAGTTTATTGGAGATGACAGATTTTCCCACTTTCTGACCCCAGTGGCAGACAAGCCCAGCAAATCCAATTTGTGTGCCACAGACTTCCCCCTTTTTTCAAATGTTTCACAAGCTCAGGATAAAACTGTGTGGGTTAGTATACATCACAAGCAAGTTAAATGGGTACTAAACCCACACTTCCCGGAGAGCTTACATCTGACATGCTGCAAGTGTCACTGCTGGCACACAAGTGAAGCCATGTTTGAGATCTGTGCTTCAGCCCTTGGCTCTCCTTCCCACAGTCCCACCGGCAATGCACATCCTCATCCCAGGGAAGCAGCTCCTTCTGTCAAGCCCAAGGAAAAGTGCTATCTAGAATTAAAAAGGGCAAGTGTTAAGCTTAAGAGTACACTGAACATTATTCACCCTCCACTCAAATGAATCATTTTAAATACTTCAATGTTTTCTGGGGTAGACTGTTTTTAAAGTGATTCCTCAAAGTAAGTCCATGCAAATAGATTCTGCTTTCTACTCTCTTTCCCTTAATCTATGACAGCATCTTTCCTAGAAACTGTCATCTCACAGCCCCTCAGCTCTGGTCATAGATTCTTATTACAGACATCATTTTCCTGTAGATTTTATTACAGCCCCTGTTGTCCCCTCCCAAGCACAGGCAAGACATTTTGGCCCTGTGATCCCACATCTGCAGAGGACCTCAACTAGGCTGTGGAGGAGGACACACAGCAATTTGAAAACCTCAAGGCATGGGCATTGCCTGATCCACAGTGGCTACAAGCAAGGAGACATGAATGCAACTGGGAAGCAGCCAGCAGGGAAACTGAGGCTGGCACTGAGAGAATTGCATGCAAGATCAACAACAGCATCAACAACTGCTCCAGCAGTCAGGGTTTTCCTTAAACCTGTGCAGGTACACCAGAGGTATGTAATAAAGTCAATCTTCCTTCATCATATTCTCAGATACTTACTGAGACATGCCACAATAAGCAAAAGCCAATGTTTTAAAATAAACAGATGACACATCACTAAAAAGAAAAGAAAGGTCAATAGCCAAGGATGTTCCTTATCAGCATCAGATGATAAATCATGGAAGAGGTAACACATTAATAGAATAACACTTAATTTACTAAGCATTTGCAGTCAAAACTTGTTTGAGTTCAGTTTTACACCCAAGACTTGCATCCTGAGCACAAAATGCTGCTTCTACCAGTACCAACCCGGCATTATTTTGCCAAGTACCCTTCTAATACAGGTAAAAGGTAGCATGACACTGAAATATCCTGGAACTATATATATATGTATAAATGTTTTGTATTGTCAAATTCACATTGTCATCAAACCCCAGACAAGTTTGACTCCAGCTCACTCTACACAAGGTTTTGGATTTACTTCATCTTGCCATAACTGTGGTTTCCTCTTGCAGCCACTCCATACCAGTGGCCCACTTCCTCCCTGCAACAGCAGCATCAAAAAGCCATGTGTCAACAGTCAGTGCGATTATGCTGAGCGCTGCCAAGCACTGTCTCCAGCCCTGGGCAGGGTGGGCACAGCACTGGCAGGCTGGATGTCCACCACCACCCTGCACAGCTGCTCCATGCCTTGATGCACAGCACCCTGCTGCACACACTGCTCCAGAACTCAGCTGTGCATGTAGCCCCAGCACTGCCAGCAGAACTGCAGCATCTGCTGTGGTTTCCTGGATACTGTCAGCTGTACCTTTGTGGGGCCACTCAGCCCCAAATGCAGCCTGGCAGGGGAATGGAGCTAACTTCTCTACAACATTTACATCTTGGAAGGAATAAATCTCTAAAATCTTAGTTTATATTAAATACAATAAAACTCTACGTAAACAAACAGCAGAATTCAGCATCCTACTTTGCACAAAACAGCCCTGACTCTTCAACACGTACTCAAGCATTCTTTTCTTCCCAAATGAAGAGTGGAGAAATCTGTACTGAACAAAACCTTACAAGTTTAAGTCATCCTCACCCTTATTACAAAGGGTTCTAATTTTCAAAGAAAAAAGTACTTTTGATGCCCTTTCAACATAATTCACTATCATATCTTTTACATTCCCAAAAGCTGCACTTACATAGCTGCTTCAGCTTTCTCCAGAAAAACCCAAGTAATCAGCACATACCAATCTCTTTGCTGAACTTCAGAAGCTTCTTATTGGCAACACCTGTAATTCAAATCTGGTTTCCAGGAATTACAGTAATTGCTAGCTTTAGCTTTTTCAGCTCTCACAGTATGCTAGAGATTGGAAGGGACCTCAAAAGGTCATCTCAGCTTCACATGTAGACAACATTATACGAGTTAGCAGGTTAAAGATTTCAGCGTGTTGTTAGAGAACAAAGAGTGGTTTCTCTTCTGTTGATACGAAATAACAACACAAGATAGTAGCCAGATTCAGATTATCTTAGATAGCTTTTTCAGAAAGTAATGAAAGCAAAAGCGAAGCACTCCTTCCCAGGCTTTTTCACCTCTCCCATTTGCAGCATGGCTGTTTCCGTACATGCTGAACTGCTGCTTCTGCTTGGCAGAAACACAAACCATTGCCATTGTTACACTGCTTCCTCCAGCTTCACTTCTGAGCCCAAAGTGCTCTAGGTCTAATCAAAGACTTACATAAGACAAGCATGTGTAGATAAAATCAAGAGAAAAGCCCAAAAGCAAATACTAACAGCCTGCCAGCTTACAAAGAAGCGTTTGATACGCGGGTAGACTCCACAACTCGTTAAAGTTGTAAAGTAGGTATGCTTTATTCAGCGCTGAGACACATGGGGGATCGCTCCTCCAAAGGCATGCGTGCCTCAGCGTTGTTCTCCTTCGTATTTATACATGTTCATGAGGTTACACAACACACTTATACATATTCATGACCTATCCCCTCTCATATTATGATGAGGTAAAAGGTCCTTGCTTGCGTAGTGTCTCCTGGTGGTCGTGGGCAAGGGTCTCAAGATGAAGTAAGGAGTCTTCCTTGAACTTTTCACCTCTAGTCATCGTGCATGTTCCCTAGTGATTCCACTGTCCAAACGCAAAGCTGATTTCCACCGGTTTAGGGGTCCAGAGAACAGGAACCGAGTTACTGTTCCTTCCTCTTACCAATAGCCTTGGTCCTCTTCACCCTGTTCCAGCAAGCACGGTAAGTGTTGAGCACGAATTTGTTGAGTCAGCATGAATAAACAGTAACATTGTTAAGCAAGCAGCTTAACCCTAACCCCCCCCCGTACATTGGTTAACCCTTTGCATCACATTTGCATTTGCGTGTTTCTCCGCCAACAGAGATGCTAACAGCAACCAAGAGTTTGAAAAGGCTACAAGCAAAGTAGTGCCTTCCTATTTAGTCACATTATTCTCATCAGGTACTTCAATAGATTTTATGGCTAGATGTAGTCACAGAAAATCAGCATTTGAACTGCTGCTGGGTCTGACCAGTAAAATTATTCCTTAAACACCATTCCTCTTGTCACCCTAGCAAGAGAGCATCTCAGCAGGGACACCAGCCCAGGGACACTGCATGCAGGCTCATTTTCCTGGCACATACGAGGGCAGCACGAGCAGCAGAGCTGAATCCCCCAGGGCAGGGTGAGACAGGTGGCATATGTGCCAGAACATCATTGCTGATGTTCCTCATTTGAATTCAGCTGCTGGAAGGGATATGCCACTTAGCAGAGACCATCAGACTCCAATCCTTTTCATCCTCTGCATGGCAGCTTCCTTTAAAGTTAGTTAAAGTTTTGATGTAGCACTGGAAGATTAATGGCTTTATGGTTTCCATTATATTTACTTCAAATGACACTAAAGAGAGGATGCTTTTGAAGGAACAGCCTAAGCTAACGTACAGGACTGATGCAGCAAAAGTATGACTCAGACAGCAATGCACATCTGCAGAAGACCATGAGCTTTCGATTCTGTGTGCTACACAACCCTCCTGCTGGTGTCTTAGTAAAGGCCTGTTCCCTTTCACATTGCTGCATGAATGCTGAATATGTATTTCTGTTAGTAGATAAGCCAAACTGGGTCACTTCATTTCTCTATAGTAATTCATACTTCCATCTGATGAGTGACACCACAACCCAACAACATACGAAAATCATAGATTCACAGACTGGTTTTGGTTAGAAGAGACCTTAGAGGTCATTCAGTTCCAACCTCCCTGCCATGGCACCTTCCACTAGACCAGGTTGCTCAAAGGCCCATCTAACCTGACCTCAAACACTTCCAGGGATGGAGCAGCCACAACTTCTCTGGGCAACCTATGCCAGTGTCTCACCACGATCATAGTGAAGAATTCCTTCCTGACATCTAATCTAAATCTACTCTTTTTCAGTTTAAAGCCAATCCCTCTTGTCCTATCCCTACATGCCCTTACAAAAAGTCCCTCTCCAGCCTTCTTGTTGGCTCCTGAAGTACTGGAAGGATGGAAAACGCTCATATAAGCTTTGCCTCTCCACCAGATCATCTAACAAGACTTTCCCAAGAAATACCATATTCAGCACTAAAATCTTCTGCTGCATTTTATTATGTAGTTAGGAAAGGCATTTGGGAAATATAATCTCATCCTCACCTTTTCAGGTAGCTCTTTTCTCATGCACCCTTAGCCTCAACCTTTAGGTACTTCCACCTGTCACTTGTAAACACCACCAGGTTGGAGATCTTTGTGCAGGCAAACAGGCAGCATCACAGTCCCTATTTAACCCCCACTGAGCTGACACACCCTCTCTGATAGGGAGCCCTGGGCTCCTGGGCCAGGTGCAATTCATCCCTTCGTCCAGCTCATTAGCATGGCTGGCGGCCCCCAACCCTGCCCCTAGGGTTTGGGATGCTCCTCAGCCCCAGCACTTCTTCTCCTGTCTGGGTATGTTCCAGAACAGCACCTGAAGCATATTGCCTCCAGCAGCTCAGAAAGCTGGGCTGTGCAAGGCACGGTCTTCAGCTTTCCCATCACAAAGAAGGAATGAAGATGACAGCAGGTGGGATGTGTTGTCTGCTTCTCAGCAGCACTCACAAAAGCAAAGCGGGTCTCCAGGAAGGAAATAGAATTCATCAGATCAAGCCTTAGAATAGTTGAGAGTGCAGAATTTTTTTCAGAAGTCAGCATGCAAGCAGCTGAATTGCTTTCAGTTATCAAATGACTTGATTATTCCAACTGAAAGGTTATTTATGAGACTTTCCATCCTGTGGTTCTTGGGTGACTAAATCAGGAAGTGAAGTAAGAATGCAGGAATGGACAACATGAGTCAAAAGCAGCAGTTAAATCTTTGGCTTCACTTGTTCGGATCAGAATCAAGATGGAAAAGCAAAAAGAATAAAAACAAGTCTAATAGTCACTTTGCCCACAACATCAGCCACCTACAATGTCCTGTCCTCAGGGTGTTTATGCGTTTAGGTTAGGCCCCTGTGTTTCTGATCACGTGATAAAGCTGCTTTGAAGAAATGTGTAAATATGTAAGCATTTAAGTAGGTGTTTTACTGCACACTCCAGATGTGTTCATAGACTTTGGGTACTCTTGGGGTGATAACTAAGCAAAGAAGTGCATCTGGCTGGCTTAGGGGCTCTCTTAACAGTTCAGTTCCTCCTGGTCTTTGGAAAGACTATTTACCTTAAATATATTTAGAACATGAAACTGAAAGCAAAAAAAAAGTCAGCTGAATTGATATCTGTACTGTTATCAGCATTATTAGGTAAAAATCTGAAGACGCCCAGCTCTACCAGCTACAGTGTCAGGAATACAGTGGTGGACTCCATGCAGAAGCATGCCAGCAAGTGGTGATTGGAGCCTGGCATACACGCTGCACAGCTACCGGGTGACTGGGGAGTGAAGAGCTCATTTCAAGGTTCCAGGACTTTTTCTGACTGCTGGAAGCCAGCCTTCACATGGCAGAGCGCTAAATCCACAGCCACTGTGGCAGCCTATGGGCAATCCTGTTCTTCTGGAAAGCTGTTTTGATAATTATTAAAATAATGCAAAGCAGAAGCTGCTTTGGCCTGGAGAACTGCCAGATTGCTGATGGAGAATGGAAGAGGGTTCCTGTCCCCAGTGCAGGTGTGCCAGGAAGCAAGACTGCCTCCTGCCTGGGTCGTGACAAGGCAAGAAGCAATGGGCACAAAGCAAATCCTGGAAACTCCCTCTGAACATCAGAAAAAAACATTGTAGGATATCTTAGGTATTCCAAGCTGCAGAGGAGCCTGAGGTTTGCTCGGGTTTTGAATGAATAAAAAGTACATTTGTGCATTTTTCAGCCCCCTGCTCTTGATGCATGTGTTTGAGACCAGTTACTATTTCCCTCAACAGGCAGGTCCTGCTCCTGCAGCTCCTCCCCCTAAAACCAGGCATCTCCTGGAAAGCAACACTCCCTTTTTCAGACTGATAGGTCAGCCTCCTGAACACTTGTGCATTTGACTGAGAAAGCAGCCAGTTGGGCTCAGAGCACCCCTCTGCACTCCGGAGAGCTGAGGGTGTGCAGTGCTGCGACACGACCCCTTGCCGTACCCAGCACTGCTGATCACAAGGAACATTTATTTTTAGATTGCTTACCGCCACTGAAACATACTTGGACTGATTTCAGTCTGACTCACACTGAATTCCTGTTCTTCTGGAGGCCAAGTTTTCTGTCCCCACCCAAAATGGGGGAAGACAAAACAAAATGAAACCAAATAACCCCAGCTGGACCTGAACCAAAGCCCAGTGCACAAACGTCCTGCCTGTGCTGGTGCCGCACCACAAGAGGGGCATGAGATGGCTGGGGTGGGATGGCACAGGAAGGCAGTCTGGCTGGTGTCAGTGTTGGTCCGTGCCTGCAGCCCATCACACTTACCCCTTGCCTGCACGCTGGCTCAGCTCTGCTTAGCCTGGCCTGGGTGAAATACAGCCCTTCAGAGAGGTTGTGCTTTGTTTTGTTTTTTTAATTTAAGTCTGTCTGTATACTACTCAGGAATAGAAGAATTAAGCACAAAGGAGCATGCACACATAACTTTAACATAGTTTTTTTTATCTTAATGTCACCTGGGCCATGCAGAACAAAGCCAAAAGCCTGTGAGGGGTGACAGAGCTGGAAGCACCATGACACCCAGGGCTGGGAGAGTATTGCTATTACCTTGGAATGGTTTTACAGAATTATGCGTTTTGCCTGTGAAGTGAGACGTGACCAGCTCATGCAAAGGCCACGAGACCTGCCCATTGAAAGCAAACCAGATACATCTGCATAGAGTAACTGCAGAGGGAAGAAAACAGTCCTCTTGAATATTAGCTTTTTGTGAAGGAAAATTTCGTGGTTTACTAGGGGGATACTACAGACTATTTATGCATTTTCAAGATAATTTCTGTAAGAAATCCTTTTTTATAGCATTTTTACTCTTTTTAATTACACAACCAGAAGCACCATAGTAAAATGTGTAATGAACAGAATTTTCACTAATTAATTTAGGGCAATGGAAGTAGATGGGGATTTTAGAGGCTGCCACTAAATCAGAGGTACAAACCAAGACTATCTCAGAAGGGGGAAAGAACCAAAACCCAACAGGTCTTAAAATCACCCAAGGTATCCAGGTTCTGTATATGAGTTCCCAAGCTAAATGAATGGCTTTTATGAAGTCTAAGAGAAGAAAGGGGTAGGTCTACTGCAGCATTAAAATCAGAGCAGCAAGCTAAAGGGAGCCAGGGCAATAGCAGAGAGGAGTATGCTGCTGCTGCTGTGATATTCACCTTAGGCTAGGCAATGCCAGAAGCTGCAAATGTCACAATTTTGAATTATCAAAAGGGATACAATTAATTTTTTATGTTAACCAATATCATCTAATGAGGTTAAAACCAGACACAGAAATAGGGTTACTTAGAGATTATTAAATTTCTTTTTTTCTCTTTGCCTTTTTTTTAAGCCCCCACAAGCCGTTGCAGTGCTGCCTCTCAGTCATGAAAGAGCATGGAGGCCTTGGGTCTTGGGTGTGGGTTTTATATGACCAAGCTTGAGCTGGGGCACAGGCTCATACTTAGACCTGGCTCCCATAAAAGCAAGTGCAAAGCTATGAGCTCTGGTCCATTGCAAAGGGTTTCTTACTCTGTGGCTTTACTTTATACCTGCAGTTTCATATGATCATTTCCATCTCTTCCTTACTCCAAGGTTTTCTAACAGTAGTGATGTTTATAGTATTAATGTCCTCTGCTAAATCTTCTTTCTAGAAGGAACTAGTCTGTACTGGTTGATATTTATAATTCATTGTCTTCTTCCACTCTGAACAGATTGGTTCTAAAACTTAATTGTATAAATAACATGGATTTTTATTTTGGCTATTTATCTTTGTGTCTGTTTTATTCTAATTCTGCACATAGAGTGAAATCAGACTTGCCATTCACAGTTTGCTGGATATACTGGTCTGACCTCACAGATGTCTGCCTTGAGCAGGAGCAGGTTGGATTAGATGATGGATCTCCTACAGTCCCTTAAACCCTGAGTTATCCTGTCGTCCTATGATATTACATATATTTATATTACTAAATAGAAATATGTAATATTTCTGGGATTAAGTAACAGCTGGTCTTGGAATAAATGGTCACAAAATTGAAGTTCCTCATTCTGCATCTTAGGTGGCCCATGAGTCCAACTGCTGGAGTACAGCATCTGCAGTGAAGACATTGAAAAGAGGGAAACCTTGAAAATGACAATAAGAGACACAAACCAACTGTCACTAGCATGGAATTTTGGCGAAAACATGTGAACTAATGTCTGTCATGAGAAATCTCAGAAGATGTTTGTTTTACATACTGTCTGGATCTCTAAGTGCTGCAAACCTGTATAATAGGTAGTGCTGTGAAAGACAAGTTTTGAAAGCATTGGGATTTATAATCCTGAGCTTCAGAATTATTTTAGAGATTTCAGCTCACTGTTTTAAAGATAAACGTTACCTGCTGCTGATTCTGTTATAGATGAGACAACCACCTTTCAGTTGGACATGAGGCTACCTGAGCCAATGTTTCTGTGCCAGTATTAACCTTTGGGGTGCTTAAAAGGAAGAGCCCAGCTCAACCCTTGACCAACCAGTCATGCATGCAAAGAGTGGTAAGGTGCTGAGTGTGTCTGAGGAAGGTGCTGCCTCTTGGGCTTGTCCTCCTCTTTGGGAAGGAAGCGAGTGGTTAGGGTGTTGTTTGCTTAGTCAGGGCATGCAAATATTTCTACCTTCTCATTCTGCTGCTCCAAATCCTGCTCATCTGTGGGAACCAAAAGCAGGTTTTGGATTGTGCTTGCAGGACGTGGGTCCAGAGGGGCAATAAGGGGCACTGAGCCTGTGCCCAACTAAGCCTGGCCATGCTTGCCCCACATCCCTCAGACTCCATGCTCACCCCTGCTCCCCTGTTCACACTTGATGCTACCACTTCATGGGAATCTGCTGATGTGATTTATTTTTAGCATTCTTGCTGTTTAATTGCATAGAAACGAAAGAGATCTTTATGGCTGCCAGCCTGCTCCTGCTTAAGTTAGAGCTATTGCAGTCCTTCAGAATTTCATCTGAATGAATTAATAATCAATTTTCTAATTAACTATCCTCTATCTTATAAAATGTTATGTACCATGTTATTATCAGTATACATACTAGAGAAATAATAGCATCAGTATTATAAAAAACCAGTTGATATAATGTATGGGAGTTCTATTAAGTAGTATTTGCATTACTTTGTAGTAATGCAGTACTTGCATTACATTGCATACATTTGAATTAGCATTCTCAGATGCACAGACATTAGTTTATAGCTATGCACCTTTATATAATGGATATGTAGTATGTATTAACAGAAACAGCATATATTTAAAGATAGAATCATTGAATGGTTTGGGTTGGAAGCGACTTTAAAGATCATCCAGTTCCAATCCCTTGCCATGGGCTAGGACATCTTCCACTAGACCAGGTTGCTCAAAGCCCCATCCAGTCTGGCCTTAAATAACTCCAGCGATGGGGCAGACGCTGCTTCTATGGGCAATGCATTCCAGTGCCTGACCGCCCTCACAGGAAAGAACTTCCTACTATCTAATCTGAATCTCCCCTCTATCAGTTTGAAGCCATTCCCCTTTGTCCTGCCACTACAGGCCCTTGTAAAAAGTCCCCTTTCCAGTTGTCTTTTTGGCCCCTTTAGGTACTGCTCTAAGGCCTCCCTGGAGCATTATCTTCTCCAGGCTGAACAACCCCAGCTCTCTCAGCCTGTCTCCATAGGAGAGGTGCTCCAGCCCTCTGGGTCATCTTTGTGGCCTCCTCTGGACTCACTCCAACAGGCTCACGTCCTTATGTTGGGGACCCAGAGCTGAATGCTGCACTGCAGGTGGGGGTCTCATGAAAGCAGAGTAGAGGGGCAAGATCACCTCCTTCGACCTGGTTACTTTTTTTGATGCAGCCCACACTACAGCTGGCTTTCTGGGCTTCAAGTGCACACTGAAGCTGACTCATGTTGAACTTCTTGTCAATAAACACCGTCAAGTCCTTCTCCGCAGGGCTGCTCTTAATCCAGTCTCTGCCCAGCCTGTAGTTGTGCTTGGGACTGCCCCAACCCAGCTGCAGGACCTTGCACTTGGCCTTGTTGAACTTCATGAGGCTGGCATTGGCCACCTCTTGAGCCTGTCAGGTCCCTCTGGATCCCATTCCTTCCATCCAGCATGTCGACCACACCACACAGCTTGGTGTTGTCAGCAAACGTGCTGAGCGTGCACTCCGTCCCACTGTCCATGTCTCTAGCAAAAATGTTAAACAGTACCAGTCCCAATACTGGCCCCTGAGGAATGCCACTCATTGCTGGTCTCCACTTGGAATAAGCTGTTGACTGCAGCTCTTTAAGCACAGCCATCCAGCCAATTACTTATCCATCCAGTGGTCCATCTGTCAAATCCATTCCTATCCAGTTTAGAGACAAAGATGTAGTAAGGGACAATATCAGATATTTTTCACAAGTCCAGGTAGGTGATGTGATATAATTGCTTGCTTGGTACCAAGCCAATGGAGAATAGCCATGTTGGTAAACCTGACACTGATGTGTACACAGGGAGGTATCCTTAGTGACTCAATGCACTTAAAGAGCAAATGACCCTGCTTACCTCAATGGACACTGCAAAACAAATAATTGAACATATTAATCCATAAGAACTATCACTACACATTGTTTACGAAGAAAAATCACCTCCTGGCCACTGATCATTGGAACATGGAATGCCACATGCTGTACAGAAGTGTCTGGTGTGGACAGGGCAGTGGCATCCTGCATGCCCATGGCTCCAGCCTTATCACAAGGCTTGGAGTGGCCTTGTCCCAAACTGGGCAGGACAGCAGAGCTGGACCCCAGACAGATTCCAACAGGACCAGGGCAGTGATCCTGGATGTTGTTGGGGCAGCAGTGCCTCCTCTTTCAGCAAACCCTGCCTTGAGGAGAACATCTTAACCCAGACTTTCCATGTATCAAAGCAACCTGAGCTTCTGCATGACTGTTTTCTGTGCTAAGAAAATGAAAAGCAAAACCATAAGTTTCTTCCTGATTTATACGAACAGCCCGACGTCACTTCTGTGGTGGTAATAGAATTGCTGGTGATGCTTGCTGATGGGAAAGCCAGACTTTGCTTTGGTAACATTGCAACAGGACCATGTCCTCGTCCCTCAGCTGCGGTGGCCATGCCTGCCTCAGAGCATCCTATGCCCACCCACAGGCTAGAATAAGCTGGAGCCAGCATCAAGCAGGGTCAGCTGTGCTCCCCCAACAATCCTTGCCATCCCACACATTCTCCGAAGGGGCAGAGATGTGTTTTCTAACGTCATTAAAAGTAGACTGTGGCTTACCATTCGATTCATACAGGCCTAATTAGGTAGATTCTTTCAAATTGTCAATGCAGGTGCTCCCAGAGAAGCTGCCTGTCTTCATCTGCCCTTCCACACACACAGCTGCTGGGAGCGGCTGTGCTGCCAGCACTACATGAGCAGAGCATTGCACAAGCTATTTTCTGGAAGTGGCCAGCAGGTGGAGATTTATTTATCTTCTGCTTTCTCCTTCCTTCCTGCCCTGCCTTCAGGCTGCCCTGGCAGCCCCTTCTCCCCACTTCCCTATTCACAGCCAAGATGTGGAGGAGGAGCCGCTGCTTGCACAACTTTGGGGTGCTGCCATCTCACTGTCATGTGGAGGAAAAAAGTGATGGCTAGTACCAGGAAACTGCCCTGTGACATCAAAAGATAAAGAAAGATATTTCCATACCTTATGAAGATAATGGCAATCACCAGAAACAAAACACAGCCACTGAGAAGAAAATGCATGGGGCAAACCACCTGCAATGGGCATTGCCTCTGATGAGCCTGGGGTATCCGGAGCCACGGTGAGCTTCTTGCCAAGGAGCCACCTACATAAATCCAGCAACACTGTGTGGATAGGAAATTGAACCGAGTGGGGTATCGCAGCATTAACAATATTCACCACTATATTACCCTAATCTGATTATTAACTCTGCTAGGTGACCAGAAAGCGCAATCACATGTGTCATGGAACCATAGGTATTGCATTTCATTTGGCAGATTCCTACATGAAACACATAACAAATCAGGCTAAACACAAAGTACATTTGTGTTAAAAATGTAAAATTCCTCTTTTCACATTCTCTCTCAAGCCCAAGGTGGCTGGCAACAGTCAAAGCAAATAGTCAGATGCAGGAACCGAAAACCACAAATCTCTAACGTGGCAAAAAAAATCAATACAAAAAGTATGTCCAGGTGGAGTGTACATGGCCTTTCCACTTCTATGGGACTGTGAACATATTTAACAAAACCAAAAACTCCTCTCATGCACCATATAAGCCCATTCACAAGAAAAAGAAGCCACTCAGCTGATACAGGAAACCCCCAAATTGCTTTAGTTTTAGAAACTAAACATTTCTTTGAAAAGTCCTGTTTGTCCGCTGCAAAAGGTGAAGAGGAGTCTATTGAAGGTCTTTCAGCTTAATATTTATTGTTGTATGGTACTTTCCCTGTAGCAAAATTCCTCTTTAGTGCATTAGACACCAACTTTAAAAAGGGAATAGTCAACTTGCTTTTGGAAATTCTGCTCTTAGCTTCCTTTGTATTGGGGTGAACATGTGCAATATCACACCCAGCTGAATAATTTCCTCTTGGTGTTACATACAAAGGTCCTTACAAAACCAGGAGGTATTTATAATGCCAGTTGCAGCCTTATCTGCCCCATGCCAGGCTGCCATAACACACATGGTGGCTCTTTTTTCCATCATTGACAGAGTGATTTAGTGATTTCTATGTAAAGATTTGTTACAAAGCAAACAGAGGGGAGAACATTAGGACTTACACACATTTCTTTCTGGTCCAAACTCTTGTTGGCACTCCCCGATGTCCTCTCCCCACTGGTGCAGGGTGGCTGCTGTTTCCAGCCCCTCATCCTTGCTGTTCCAGCGCAGGAACTGCTGCCAGCAGACATGAAGTGGTGGCTTTAGCCAGCAGCACTGCTGGGGGTGGGACCAACGCTCCCATGGCAAACTTCTCAGGGAATTGTGCTGGAAACACTCTTGCGATGCAACAGCAAAATCCTTCCTGCTGTATTACCAGGATCATCAGCAGCATTACTCGAGCTCAGGGGAATCCCCATGGAACCCCCATGGGTGCCTGGGCATAGCAACCAGCACCCATCATGGAACTCTGGAACACCAAATCAACACTGACATAGGTATTGCTGCTAAATATTTGCAGAGGAAAGCAGGTACTTTACTCCTCAACTAGAGCCAAATAAGTACTTTTGCTCAGACTTTTAGGGTCTTACTGTTAACACAAAAAAGGCTTCAATTCAATGGACATTAAAGAGAACAGCAGATAAAACAAACCATTCAGCACAAAAGAGGCTTTTTCTTTTTTTTTTTTTTTTTTTTTTTTAGGCAAGATGCACAGGTTTTGGTCAGGCAGGTAGGTATCACTGAAACAATTAAGTGTGCTGCAGGCTAACGACACATCAGAAAGCAGAACTAAAGTTGTCTCTGATGAGACATGATGGGCGGTCCTTTCTCCACGACCAAGGGAGCAGGGAGTGCCTGGCAGGGCTCGCCTTGTGCTTCACCAAGGGCTCCTCCAGTGCCTGCTGAAACAAGGGGGCTGCCTCTGCACTGCTGCCCACGCTCTGCCCAGCCCAGTCTCCACTCTCAGCAGGTCCTTCCCCAGCCCAAGCTTGTACAAGCTGATTACTTCACCCATCTCTGCACACTTCATAGTTGAAGTCAGAGGTCAGTCAATTGTGCAGGGATGTTAGACAGAGCACTGGCTCCTCATTAGCCCCATTTCATTATTGGAACTGTTAATAAAGTTAGAACTACAAGGTCCAAATTCTGCTTCAAGCTATATATTCTGCTCACACTTGTAGATAATTACACTAAAGTTAAATAAGTTTATACTTTGAAAAGTGACTGCCAAAATTACTGTTGTCCCAGTGATATATGAAGGCAAATCTCAATAAAGAACTAAACTGATAGATTTTCTTATTTTCATTTCTGCAAGCTGAATCTAGCTTTAATATCAAAGTGTGAAAGAACCTGTCTATGCACACGTATATGCTGTCTCAGAGCTTTCATGAAATGGTTGCAGGACCAGCAGCTGAACATTACAGCTTTCTGCACTCCTTGCGCTTGTTACAAACAAAAATAGCAACCTAGTCACTGACTCCATTCTGCAATACTGACAGAGTGTTCCACCCAGCCTTTTGCATGCCCTCCTTTTTGGCCACATCCGAGATGCCAACCCTCGCCAAATCAGCTGGGAATGATTTATTTATTTCAGTTATTTATTCTGAAAGGCAAACCTCCCAGGAGATGCAGAGTTTGCAAACATATTTTCTAACAGCTACCATGATGATCTTTTATTTACAGTATAAATAGGCCACAAGGTATCCTGCTATGAAAGCAAGGCTTCCTGCTGTACTGATGTAAGTATCACTTCTCATTTGCTAGAGTCAAATTAGCAGAAGGAGGTCCCCTGTACAATAAGTTAACAAGTGCATTCAGAGAAACACAATCAGCTCACAAATGTTCTATAGCATAAAGTTGTCTGAAAAAAAAAAAAAAAAAGAAAAGGCACTGTACATTGGTGAATTCTGCCCCTAAGAGAGTTTCCTCTCTGTTGTCTCCCACTACAAGAGGTCTCCTTACTCATTCATTTGCCAGTGGCTGTCAATCTGCTCAAGAGCTGCCTTATTTTTGCCATCAACATCTCTCTGAAGTGGTCCCCCATTAAGAAATAGAAAACAGGATTAATAGCACTATTTAAAAATGCAATAGGTCTTGTGATGACATAAATGGCATTGATGACTCCCTGCGTGCACACAGAGACATTCAAGGCTGGTATTCGGGAAGCAAGTCGGACATTGCGCATTACATGATAGGGAGTAAAGAGCAATGAGAAGATAACCACTGTGATGATGACTAAAGTGAGAGGTTTTTCAAGTGTCAGGAGGGAACTGAGTTGCTCGCTCCTGTTTTTAAGAAAAAGAACCATCTTCACGTAGAAGCAGCACATGATCAAGAGAGGGATAAGGAATCCAAAGACAGTCAGAAACATGCTATAGATGAGGTTTTTCACAGGATCTCCAGAGCTTGCATAATCAAGACACTTGTAATTATCGGCAGACGTTGTAGCCTCCAGGAAATACATCAGCGGCAGCAGTTCCAGTATCACCCCGATCCATATGGCAGCAGACACAATAAGAGCCATTTTCCTCTTCTGTAGAAAATGTTCTCTGAAAGGGTATTTTATCAGCATGTATCGGTCAATACTGATAAGAGTGAGGAAAAGGATGCTGCTGTACAGGTTTGCATGCAATAGGAATCTGTTGCTGTGGCACAAGATGCTGTCCTTTATCCACTGATCTCTGGAGTAGCTGTTCACAAGAATTGGAAGAGTACACAGAAATAATAAATCTGATAATGATAAATTAAACAGGTAGATGTTGCCACTTTTCCAGTTTTTCAGGCAGAATATATAGCCAAACACAACAACAGTGTTTCCAATGAAGCCTAAAATGAACTCAAGGCTGTACATGGTAGAAAGATAATACTTTTCTAGGACTCTGTTCTTCATCAAACAGTCACTTGTCTTGTTCATAGCCTGGAAAGTCAAAAGGGAAGAAACAAAACAACAACCAGAAATTAGTAAAAGATCATTGCATAGTTATTTTTATATTGTTGCTGTAATAGGTGAAGATAGCATACTGTTTCCTTGCAGCTTATATGGTAAGCAGATACTTGAACTTGATGAATATCTGTTCTGCACACAAGATTTCTATTTTCAGCAACTGACCAGAGTTACAAAGCAAGATGAAAACTTGCCCAAGCAAAACCCTGTGTGGGAAGTTTGAAGTAAGAGCATCACATGAAGGCATCTGCCACAACAGATGCACACAACCAACTACCACTTGGCCAAATCCTCACAAGTAGCAGAAGCTGCAAAAGTGAAACTTGGCTCTCACCACTTGCCACAAAGTATGGACCAGACCTCCTGATTTCTGCTCTGAGTCATTAAGTCACTTTGTGACTATAAGCAAATGTCTTACGAGTCCTGTCACAGCCCTTGCTGGAAGTCATCTGCCTCTCTGTTACTCAACTCTGGTCCTGTGGTCTTCTCTTATCACTATCACTAACACTTATCACTAAAGCAGAAGTCCACTTTCAAGACTGATAAAGGATGAACTCATAACCAGCAAAACAGCCACACTCTGAACAGCATTACCCATAATTCATTAGGAAGTCAGGAGAGAATGTGTTTAGCAAATTAGTGAAGCATTCATCAAGCACTTTGTGCAGCTTTGCTGGTATACAGTACCAGCAATTGCACAGAAACCAGAATTGCACAGAAAGCACTAAGGATGAAACGCATACCCTGTGTGTGCATCACAGCAGACCACTTCCAAGCCATTCCTGCAGACACAGGACATTTTTGCTCCTGGGGTTTTACAAGTCTCTTCTGTTTTCTACAAAATGCCTTTCAGGAAGGGAAGGTTCAGTTATGACTGAATCCTTGTTGATTTGAAAGCAACTGTAGTCAAAGGGACAGCACAGCCAAGCTCAGGATAAAATGTCTTTGAAGCCAAATTCACAAACTTTAAGCCACTTACGTTATTAGCTTCCTATGCAATGAGAACACCATGCATGATTTCTTGAATCACACAGCTCATCCTCTTTTGCTAAGCCCTCAGACTTTGTATGGTGGAGTGCCTCAAACCAACCCACAGAGCAGCCAGAGGAGGAGAAACTGTTCCCTGCAGGGACAATGCTGAGCGCCAGGCTGGCAAATGCGTGGCTGTTTGCAGGTGGGAAAGCTGCCAGCACCACGGCCACCCCTCCTGTGCTACTATTTTGTTTTCTTTTTGGCTTCAGACAAAGAGCTCCTCCTCCCAGCTTGGAAATGAGTAGTGCAATCAGTATTCTTTAAGGAGCAAAGCTTTCTAGGAAGCTGCACCAAGTGTGAGTTTGCCTGAGGACAAGTTTTGCTTTCTTTCTAAAGGTTGGTTAAAAAAATGCTTTCATGCTACAGGGAAGGAAATAGAAAAAAGTTCTCAAGTGCTCCCTCCTCTGCCTCCTCAGGCAAAGACACTGGCACCCACCTGCAGGGTAACTGAAAATAAAGCAAGCTTTTAGCATCAGCCTTTGGTGAAAATATTAGCAAAACAATTAGAAAGCAGTGGAAAAGAAAATGTTAGAAAAATGGGGTATAGATTAAAACTGAAATCAAGCTAAGCCTAAGCTCTGACAGAGCAGCAACATGACTGCCACAAAATCTACCAAAGACAGTCTCCGCAAATCATGTAATTGTTTTAAGTATTTTCAAAGTTGTTCTGATGTCTCTAATTTGTTAACAGGTCTCTGTTCTCAAAGCACTATATTTTATTTTAGAGGTAGACCATGAGACAGAATAAAGTACAGCATATATAAAACTTTATAAAGTTACATCCACCAAATATCTACACTTACACCATGTACCAGAGGAGACAAAAAAGATATAGCAGTGCAGGCTCACTCTGGTCAGATAAGCTCATAAGCAGCACATAGCCTAACCCTGGCTGCTTAGGTTCTTGAGAGGAAATTCATTATTTTAGTGAGATTTTAGTTCTAGAAAACACTGCCCTAACATTAGCACTTTAAATACAAATAATATAAAATTACTGCATTGGCAGATACATTGACTTAGGTAGTTGTTGGAAAAAGACTGATGAATCAATTTTAAAGAAAGGGGTCAGGGTAAAACAATTAAAGGGCTCATTCAAAATGATCCTGCTAGAGGAACAGCGGATTCTTCCTGAGAAGCTGCTGTCCAAGAGCCTGCTCCCAGGCACAAAGACACCTTACCATCCCCAGGGCCAGGCGCTGGCTCTCCATCAGCACTCCTCGGACATGCCTTGGTGAGAACAACGCTGGGGTCCCTGGAGCACAGCACAGCATTGCCGTCTAACCTAGTTTGCATATGATTCAATCATTAATGAGTCAAGGCAGAGGAGCGATTTGTTTGGCTGAGCAGGACACAGAGGCAGTTTTTGTGGGAGGAAGGTACTGCAAAATATATGCTGAGTCAAGGAAAGAAGCAAACAAACACTTCCCCTTTGCAGAGACCTGTTTGGAAACTGCTCGGGAGGATGGGTGGACGGTGCAGCTCTGTGCTGGGAGCATCTGATGAACCTTGGGTTCTGGTCAGTGATTTCTCATGAAACACTCGTGTCTGGACGACACACAGATCTCTCAGCAAGCCCTGGGCCAGCAGCCGGAGACCCCCAGCTCCCACCCTGCCAAGCCAGTGAAGTGCAAAGCCCTTACCTTGTGGGGGCTGCAGCAGCCATCAAAGCAGGTATCTTCCCAGATGTGTGAGGAGGGAGCAGGCACTGCCCTCCATCCCATGCTTTGAGATATTCCCAGAGGCTTCAGGAGGGCAAAGCTGGCAGCTCACTCCCGGTTACATCCAGTCTTCTTCAACCACAGAATAGTCTCTCCTATTAGTTTCAGAGTGCAACAGATGCAGCTACTCAGTGACGTTCTATAGTTAGCAAATCAATTAAACCAACATATTAAATACATTAAAGCAAAGTGCTGAAGAGCAGCATTTACTTTTCATATTAACATCTTAACACTTCAAAGATGGTGGTTTATTCATCATTGCTATGTAATATTATCATGTTTTAACTCTGAGATGCTGCTTTTGCAAAATGACTCTGTTCCACTGCAACTAATTCACCTGAATCAGCTTACATCAGCTTAAAAATTGCTTCTTGGTTTCAGATTATACAGTGGCATTTTTATGCACAGTTTTGGTTATATTTTTACTATAACTACTGTCTTCCACTGTTCAGAAGCCACAGGGAACTCCATGAAAGATCAGGTATCAGCTTCTTGAGGCAAGGCATGCCCAGCCTGGGAGTCCTGAAAGTGCCAACTGTTGCACGAGAAAATGGGGGTGCTGCAGTTTTCTTGTATAGAAACAAGCAGGTGAGCAATCTCAGCAGTGTTTTGGGTGGAACATGAGTGGATGGCTGTGTGGCGGACACACACAGGATGTTCCCCATCTGGGATTTCCACTGCTACAGGGGAGGCTTGAGTCCAGGGCTGATTTTAAAGAAAATCATGCACTGTGCAATGTAAGCTTTCATATACTTCAATTTAATATTTATTGCTGTGCAGAAGCATGCTCTAAGTGAGGTTGCAAGCCAAAAAGCTGCTGTGTGACCTGTACCTATATGTTATGACTGAAGACAAAACAATCAGTCTTTCTTTCCTGGATCATGTAAGGAACAGAGCCCTTTTCAGCCTGCTACAGAAAAAACGATTCACTCTGGATGGAGGCTGTGGGACTGTATTTACAGTTGCTAGGCCTACTTTGCAGGAAAAATAAAATGCCAGCATTTGGGGAGCTTGGCAATTGCCATTTCAGTAAAGAAGCCCAACCTGCTTAATTCACCCGTTAATGGAAGCTTGCTCAGAATCACCAGCAGACACCAAACCAGCTACTGCTGCACCTGAGCAGATGGCCATGCATTTGCAACACATGCACGTATGCTGACATCTAATTGCTTCATCCGATCCCAGCAAAACCAGGCCAATTGTGCAGTAGTTAGATCGCATGTGGCATCTGGAACACACAGGCAGTGCCAGCGCTGCTGCAAGCTGGTGAGTGGCTCCTGGCAACACCGTACGTTGTTATAGCACCCATTCACCACTGCATCCCTCACAGGGGACAAACAAACTGGAGATAAGTTATGATGTTTTGAGCACATCTGAAAAAGCCATCCCCTGCTGGGTTAGCCCATTGTACAGCTTGTGCACTTGAGGGCAAGGCTTCCTCAGGCAGAAGAGGAGCTACAGGGGTTGCAGTAGAAGCCCTGGTGACAACAGATGGCAAGCCAGAATTTGCATGCCTCATTTTTAAAGCATGTATAAAAGAGAAAGAAGCTACAAGTCATATGTAGATGGCTGCAGAAAAATTATAATGAGCTAGAAAAAAGCTAAATAAAATAAACTGCTAAATGACACATTAGTTTTCAGTCCCCAAAATTTTTACAATAATCAGCACAGATGCGTATTCAGCAGTACCTTACCTTGGTGAATTATACAAGAGAGTGGTTTCTGAATTTTACCAGCCCAACAAAATTAAAATTTTAAAAAGATAAATTAGAAAACAAACAGATGTTAAAACTGCTGATTAGTTTAGAAGTGCTGTGGGCCATGTGGATGCTTCCCATGGAGCAGCTGCCTGGTTTTACAAGAGCTAGGAGCTACCATCATTCTGTCCTATCATGGTAACGGCAGGATGAAATGGGAAGGAGTAGCTGCCGCCTGCTCAGAGCTGCAGGTTTTGCTACACAACCATCACTCTCTGACAGCTAAACGCAACTAAAGGTATGAAATCAAACAGAGGGATAGACAGGGATTTCCATTATGCTCAAAATAAGCCTTCTAGGTCTGCATATCTTTTGTGCCAGCTTCTGGAGGTATTTCAGTTTCTTTACTAGGATCAGCAGTAATTTGGCTTGAACTTTAACAGGGCGATCATCTCCATGTCTGTTTACAGTGGGGGGACCGCTATCAATGTACATAAAGCTATATGGAAACTAGGAGCAGCAACTACTTCATTTCTGCATCAATATTGTGATACATGCCATAAAAAATCCAAAATGGAATAACATTAACACTGTATTGTAAAGAACCCATTGCACAGTGCATGACTGGTGATGGAAGGAGTGGGTTTTATGGGTGATGAAATGACAGGAAACAATTTAATACATATGTGCAGAAAGCTCACAGTAAATAAGAGACTAAAATGAGACTTCCTTAAATGGCTAAGGGTGCATTAAAAGAGTCTAAGAATGCATTGAAGGCTGGTCAAGCAGGAGAGGTTCTGCCCACGTGCAAGATGTAGCATCCTGTGGACAGCGATTAATGAGCCATTAAGTTTGACCTTGAGTGAAATGTGGTGCCTTTCCTGCAGAGCCTACAGGGTTATCCCCTTTAGGGATAAACAGGGGATGTTTATCCCCACTCGGGATTCATCCCTGTGAGCAAAATAGATCATGAGAATATTCTTTTAGGTTTTGAATTGTTACTAGGTGAAATTAATACCCTGCCCTGGCCACCATGAACCAGTAGGAGAGAACTCTGAGATGACAACTGCAGTGCAAATGGGTCAGCAGCACATGCTGCTGCTTTACACAAGCCAGTGTTGGGCAAAGGCTTTACCGCTGGTCACTCTAAATGTGATAGCTTAATGCTGTTTCTACCCCTGGTACAAAGAAGGGATGGAATTAAATGTTTACTTTTGTCTGTCCAGGGCTTGTTTATATTAACCCAGCAGTACCTGGTTTCCTTGTGCTCCAGAATAGGTGTGACCTGTTTTCTCCTCTGCTTCAGTCCCCAGGCAAAAATCATTGTGTTTGCAGTGGGATGCTCCTTCACCAGCTTCCTGCCAGAAAAATGCGTCTGTGCTCTTTATGCTTTTAGCTTACTGTGAGGAAGGGGTCACAGCAGTTCCTACCCCATTAATTAGGGGATATTGGTAGGGTGCTCACCAACTCCTAAAATTACTACAATTCAGGATGTTGGAGAAGCAAATGGCAGGCTTGAAGAGTCAGAAAAAAATTGCAGCATCACAGTGATTGGGAGCCTGATGGAGGAGAGAGAGGTTGTGCTAAGGGGGATGTGGAGACAGAGGGTGGGAGAAGGGCTGAGCATCTCTGGGTCTGTCAGCCCCGCAGGCCAGCACCTGCACCACCCTCAGCTGAGCTGGGTGCTGCTGAGCAAGAGACCTAGCTTTTAGGAACTGCTGTGTGCAAACAAGAAGCACGTATAAAGAGCAGTCAAACGGCAAATGAATCTGCTCCCACCTGTGTGTTGTCTGCCCACAATTCTGCTTTTATGATGGCAGCATCTGAGCAAGCCTGCAGTGTAACAGCTGCACGCAGGGTGTTATTTGCATAAAGTGTCTCCATAATACCCATCTCATAGACAATTGCTCCCCTTAGCACTTTTGCCATCTGTTATTTGGAGTTGTACTAATTATATGCAGGGCCTGAAAATGAAAAAAGACATGAAATTGCTTCAATTATTCAATTTTTTCCTAGGAGGAATAGACCTTCATTAATATTGTATGTTTCAGTAAGTCCAATACACAAATTTCTTTTGCTCACCCAGAGCTACAAAGTCCTTTTTTCAACCCAAACCTTCCAGGAAGAGGAGGAAGGGGCCTTCACTGCTGTCAGCTGCTGCATGAAAACTTCACTCCAGCACCTTCCTCGTCCTGCTCTCAAAAGACCAGCTAACCTTCCACTAGACTTGGATTCTCAAAGACCCATCCAACCTAACCTTGAACACTTGCAATGATGGGGCATCCACAAAACAATATACATAAAATATATCAGTGTCTTATAAGTGGGTTGCGCTTTTTTTGAATAAAATAGAACTAGCAGCGGAGGCCTGGTGAATAAGCCCAGTAAAAGTAGCAGTTAAATACAAGGTCATGGTACACATCAGTAGAAGTCTGAATACCACCGTGATTACTTTTAAATGGGAGAAATAAGCATGGTCCAGCTACTAAAAATACCATCCCCCTTCATTGTGATGTACTATAATGTTGGCAAATATTAACCCCATTAATATCCAGGATATAAAAAAAGCTATTCTAGCTTTTCTCTGAAGACAAGGCCAACAAATCAGCTAATATTTAAGCATTACAGAAGCTACTTTAAAATTCCACATGTAGATAACAAATAACACTGGCTTCTCATTTACTAGCTTTTAAATATTCTTTTCATTCAGGCAGCTGCTGTTGCACTGAAGGATAGAAAGAGGCTGAATAAATGGGAACATTTATTCTTCCACACTGCATTAAAGCTTCAAATAACTGGTGACAGAGCAATAAAGACATCAACCTCCAAAGACATGCCGGCCCTTGCTGCTGGCCTGTGTTTGGCAACTCAAGCAGGTAGGCACGGGCAAGTCAGTGTGGCAGGGCCAGGCATAAGTCTGTCTGCACCGTGTCTCGGGGCAGATGAGCACTCTTCATAGGTAATTAATAACTAACTCCACCTCAGCACTTTCTGGTCACAATTAGTGGACTTGTGTCAACTATACCCAACAACTGAGGTTGAAACAAGGGTGTTAAATGCAGCTTTTTGGGTTTGGGCTGCTTTTTTTCAGCTTTGCTGATGATGGGACTACTGGGAGAGCTCAGCCACGATGAGGACCCACATACCTCTGCCCTGACGACCTTCAGATCCTGCCAGGCCCAGTACCCTCTGCCCATGTGGGTAGGCGCTGCGGTGATAGGAAGGTCTCACCATCCAGCACATCGCTGGGGCCAAGGCCAGGAAGGGAGGGTCTCTGCAGGGCTCCGCAGAGGGCATCTGCTCTGGCATAATAGGGTTCACCAACACTGGGGGCACGAAAGCTGCAGAGTCAGGGAAGGAGGGTAGGTCACGCTCATCTAACCTGAAACATGCTCTCCCTTGAGAAGCGTGTGGCAAGGCACAAGTATTTCAAAGAAAAATATTTCAAAAATTTCTTGTAATTATTATAGTTAAATTATTCTTAACATAATTTCAGTGGTTTTACGTTATTTGTCCCAGTTTAAAATCCCTATGAATATTTCATAGATTCATTTTGTTTCTGATTATTTTGAGACCAGAGGCTCGGCAAAGTTCTCTTAGTCACACAAGCTGGCACTTGTAATTACATCGCCTTCCAGAAAGCTTATCAATAAAGAATACCTGAATTAAAGTGTCTCTCCACAGCAGTTTTTGCTGTTGCCAAAACGGTTGGGTGTTGGGTGTCCTGTGCAACACACCTGGCATCAGACAAGCAATACCAGGCAGCTTCAGGTTCTCCTTGCTGGTACTGCAGGTCTGAGATGTGCTGTCCTCTGCTGGAGGGGTTCAACCTGGGGCTCCTGGCTAACCTCAGTGCAAAAGACAAAACAAAACAAAACAGCTTTAGGAATTAACCTTTAAAGGGAGACTTTGAAATTGCTTCTGTGGTTAATGAAAATAATGAATATGTTGAGCAGCACCCATGTGATTGGGCCTTAAACTGAATTTGCCAATGCAGAAATTAATCAACAGTTCCAAAAAATACTAGAAAAATCAAAAGTACAGTACTTCATCAAAAAGTTAAGAACTCTTAACAAACTGTTAAAGGGGGAAACCCTAATAGCTGAGGATGCTTTATTTCCCCCTCTACTCACTTGCAAGTGTGAATTTCATTTTCTCTGTATACACCTACCGGTGTATCATATTTTATACAGGTGACAGGGGAACTGGAGGGTCTAAAAACAGCCACCCAGCATGCTTGGGCATCAGAGGGTTTGATCTCTGCATCTACAGCTGGCTCCTCTGCAAACTCCAAACGAGAATAGGCTGTGCCTTCCAAGAAGGAAAGAAACAGAGGAGTGGCCGGCGAGAGGCTGATGCTGCACCCAAGCACACACTGGCACGGCAAGACTTAGCCTTGGGACCTGCAGCAAAGGATTGGTGCAGGCAGGGCACGTGAGCACGGTGTGCCAGGCAGGAGGGACGCGAGCCCTGAGAAGGTTTGGCAGGAGGGGTTTAGGGGTGGCGGGGCAGAGCTAAAGCGTGCCCGCTGGTGCAGCCTTCCCCAGAGCTGCTGGCTAAGCCATGCCACCGTAACGGCAAGGCTGACCTTTGTCTTTTACTATCAAACACCAAATTTAATTCCAGTCTCTACTGGGAGACAGAACAAAGCTTTCCCTTGGGGTGGCTTTTTCTGTTTTCTGCTCTGGATAAATGTGTTCCTTACTGCGTGTGCCTTACAGCCTCTCCTGCAAGAGACGCTGACGTTAACAGTTTTCACTGTCTCATTTTGTGCCTCACCAAGCATTTCCAACTCAAAAAGTCTATTTGAGGAACCTGATCAAAAGCATATACAGTCTAATCAATCATGAATCCATATTAAGGTGCTGGTGGTTAAAAGACATTTACTTCTTGTTCAAAGCAGAGTCCTATAAAAACATGCAGGAGGAGGGTGATAGTGCTGTTAACATTTTTGTTTAGAACAAATTTTTCTACAACCTTACAGGTATAAACTTTTCTAAATGTAAGAAAGATCATTTCTAGAGATGTCTTTTCACCCTGTTTCTCTCACTGGCAGCATCTTCACTGCTTTATCTCCTCAATACCTGCCTGCTAGGTCAGATTCTCCACCAATTTAAGCATCTACCATTAAAATATGGCTTCAACTCCTCCTTCACTGCCTCTCCAGGCTCCCTTCTGGCCAACAACCACCCCATCAGCAAGCCTAGCTCCCTGCTAAGGCCTCCCAATGCCATCCATGAGCACTTGTCTGAAGAAACGAAGGAAATGCCAGGACCGACGTCCGAAGCCCTCTGCAGGCTCTGCCAGGCTGCACGCACACTCAGCGCTACGCCTGCAGCAGGGGAGGGCAGGAAGGTCCAACAGCCCTGCTCGGGGCGCGAAGGCAGCAGCTAGCAGTGCCCCTGGCGGACACTCTGCTGCCCTCACAGCGTTAGGTGCTCCCAACGTCCCTGCGCTACCCGGTGCCGGAGCTGCAACAGAGGAAACGCCACGGCGGTGGCAGCATGGACAAGGGGGGTGTCCCAGGGTTGCTCCCGCTGGGCTGGCTTCCTGCCAAAGGTAGGCAAAACCTCACCTGCACGAGGCGTGGTGGATCCCACACAGGCTCTCACCATACTTTTAGGCCACCTGGGCTGCCCGACCAGCTCATGCCCAGCTGTTCAGTCTGCTGGAACAACCACCCTGCTGCTTGTCATGGCACTCTTTGTCACCAACCGAGTGATGGGAGAGCTTTCTCCAGGACTTCGGGCCAAGCGCCTTTCCATCAGCGATTTCCCAGACTGCAGGGAAGGAAAACACTCAAAGCCAACATCAGTGACAGCAGCATAACCCACTGAGAGATGCCTGCTTTTATATCCCAGCTTTGTGCATGTACCCCTCTGACAAAGTAACTGTCCTCTCTAAATGTTCTCTTACAGTTTTTCCTGCCATTTATATGGAAAAAAGAATAAAGCTGCCTGTAAGACTCAGAGAAAGGATCACTTATACCAACTAATGGCCAACTCGGTTCATTACACTAGCACTTACAGCATTGAAAATACTCTACACCCCGGGAATGTTTCTGCGGATATGACCCTAATACTGTATAGAAGGTCAAAACAAAGGAGTTACTGAGGCAAAATCCGAAGCCCCTACTTCATTAGGCATACTAAGATGCTGTTAATTAATTCCAAATGAGGGAGAAATAAAACTCCAGTTGAGGTGTCTGCTGCCAGCAGATGAGAGCCCAGTCCTGTGAGCAAAAGGTGGGAAGGCATCATCAGAAATAATTTCCCAAACACACTGGGAGCTTGCACAATCATGGACACATCCCAAGGATGTGCAAACACATTGCACTGCTATGCATGGGGTTATACAAGCTGCTTTTTAATCCCATGGTACATTTTATACTTGGTATGCTGGCAGTAAGGCACTCACTGCTTCAAGGGTGGATTCAGAAGCAGAGAAGCATAACACTCCTGCCGCAACAGCAAACCCCAGTGCAGCCCTCCCTGCAAGCCAGGCTCAGCTCCCCACCAGTCTCCATCCTGATAGCAACTTTCAGCATCCTTTTGTTGATAGAAGACACCTACTCACTACTTCTGTTTCTTTCAGCAATCACAGTCAAGCATTGCTATTTACATCAACAGTAATTGCAGAAGTAAAACATCTCCCTGTGTTTGGTCCTGATTGTTTGCAATAGCTGTTGTATGTACTGAAGCCAGTTTATTACTCCTTTCCGATAAACAGGGTAACTGAGTGATTTCAATGCAATGTACTTTTTGTCAAAGACAAGTTTAATTTTTATATTCAACATAAAGATTAAGAAGAAAAACATAGCAATTGCTCCATGCACATTCTACCTAAACAGGCTGCAAGCACACTCAGAAAAAACCCCAGAGTTATTAAAGATTCGGTATCTTTAATGCAAAATTAAAAAGCAGGATGCTAGATGTGCATGTTTGTGGTGTGCTGTGATCAGTTTAAAAAAACAGTAACCAATCAACATGTGTATTCATCACTCAAATTTTGGGGTTTTTATTTAATACAGAAAAGATTTATATAGAGGACATTGTTTGAAGACTGACAACTGAATTGTGTTTCTTTTCTAAGCCTATAAAGCTAAGCTAATTTTATTTTTAAAAATTCATATGTAAAACATGATAAACAATTTTAAGGATAATTAGAACACATAATACATAAATTATCAAATAAGTAGAGCGTAAGACACACAGCAGTGCTATAGCAAGGCTAGGACCTTCACAGTCTCTCTTTATCTTATACATATCCAGTGCTGTTTTGTTACACTACTTCCTTATAGTACAAGGATTAAAGGTGATTACCTACCAAGACAGACAGATGCTTGGTTTTTTAAAAAACTCAAAATAAACAAAATCAACCAAAACAAACCACACCACAGAACAACAGCAAAAACTCACAAACATTTGCACTGTTATAACCATCCCTCTCAGTTTTCAAGTAAGCACTTCCCTTGAGCAGTGCTGGAGGAAGACAACAGCACAAACCTAGTGGCTGCCTGCAATGGACAGGGTTCCACAAGCTGCCTTGTACTTTGTGAAGTCAGGTCCCTGAACTTCTGCTCACCCCATCAGCCGGTGGCAGCAGTGGGGCCTCGTTAGTGCATCCCACAGGACCAGAGAGCATGCTGAAGGGCACAGGGAGCAAGTGGCCACCAAGCGCCCAGTGTGTGCAGTCATCTTGCCCATTTGCACAAGCCAGTGATATGAAGAAACAAGTAGCAGCTGACAGAGGACACCAAGTCCCACACACTGTATCAGCCTAGGGCTCAAACAAGCACAGGAAGGGTCAAGCACATCAACTTTTCCTGTCTTGGCCAGGAGATAAATCCCAGGGCAGTTTTTGTAGTTCTGAGCTCAGACAATGGGACTGAAAGAACAATCAGATTAGAATCAGCCTGATTTTCCTGCTAGAGAAGAAATGCTGCAATCCAGATGCTTCAGGGCAACACAACGAAGAGAGCAATCGCCCCAGAAGTCACATAGCTCCTATTCTCCTATCCTCCTTAATCATAGAATCATAGAATGGTTAGGGTTGGAAAGGACCTAAAGATCACACCCACTGAATGTTAGCCAGGCATAGCAGAGCAACATTTTCAGCTCATAGATTCTCATTTAACCACTCAATATATCTGTTAAACAGGCGGTGCCCCACAGCTAATTCAGTTGGAAATGAGACAAACACCATCGCCCCATGAAAGGCATCCTTGGCATGGTCATGTGTGACAGGAACATCTGCTGTCTGGAGGCGCCTGGCATACATGAATCCATCATCCCGTAAGACATCGTGCTGGCAGGTGAGGATGTAGGTGCGGGGCAGCTTCTGTAGCTGGGCATCACTTGCCAGCAGAGGGGACGCCCTCGGATCCAGAAGCCCTGGGTACTTCTGGACAAGTTTGGAGCTGCCATAGGTGGGACTAATGTAGACATGATCTTTCTTCATCTCCTCAGGCAGCAAGTTGCTCCAGTTTACAAACTGAAACAAGTGGCTTGATTCAACTGGGATATGCCTGTTGGAGATCATCGCTTCCCTGAGAGACAAATCTGACGTGAAGTACTCACTCCAGAACCTGATCATAAGTGACTTGGATAAAATGGGCTTGTTTTCATTTTCTTGGTAAGATGGCAAATTCAGATCAAGGGCTTGAAGAGCAGGGTAAAGCAAAGCTTGGATTTTGAGTTTAGTTTTGACTTCAGGGTCCTTCAACAGCTGTAAAAGAAAATAGAAATAAATACAAAAAGTCAGTTAAAAAGTGTTGGTTCTTCCACACTGACAGAAGATCTTCAAAGTAAGGAATTAACATGCACATTTTACAACATAAACAAAACATTATCAATAAGACTATGGCAGATTAATTTAGAGAAATTCTAAATTCATAGGCATTCACCTACAACAGTATGTTGTATTAAAAATGCTCAAACATAAAACATAATTTAATTTTATTTCTTATTTTGAAGGATAATAATATTCAGGAAACATTTTTTGAAGCATAGAAACTTTTTGATGCATCGATGCTTTCTGAGGTAGTAACAAATGATTTCTCTATAATTACAGAAAATTTCTTACAGCTTAAAAATTGCTGCTTTCTAAGACTCCTTTAATCATTTCACACAATTTAGAGCTTATCCATCTGTTTGGTTTTTTAACCCCGAGATGTCAGAGGTGTTAGAACTCAAACAACTACAATTCTGTGCATTTTAGACATGTGAAAAATAAAATGTGATTAATTGAACAGTGACATTTCTTGTATGTCATCCTTTTCCCCTCTTCACTAATAAATTTCTCCCTCATCTTCTGCCTTCAGTGTCCATGGCAATTTCACAACTTTTCCAAGTGAGATTCATCGCAGTCTAACTAATTTCTCAAGAGAGCAACAGCATCACACTGAGTTTATTTAGTAAAGCTGAGAGAAGAGTGCAGAAGCCATTGAACTGTCTGTGATCAAGTGACAGCAGAACATTTATTTAGAGATATCTTTTTTCTTTTTCCCTGTTATTTACATTTATATGAGGCAAATTGCTAAAATTCAAACAACATACCTAAATCAGTTGAAATGTGCTTAAGGACAGAGTGATATATGCCATAATTATGGGCCAGATGACATTTTTTAGGGTATAAAGTTTTGGAGGATATCATGGCATCAAAGTAGCTTTGATACCACTAAATAGCTCAAGTAAATCTGCTCACCCTGGAACTTGGAGCCCTCACTGACAGTTCTGGAGGCTGCATGTCATCCTGTGTACATGGACAACAAGAGCCATTCAGGAAGTGCACTTGCAAAGGCTTTTGTTAGCTTTTGTTAAGTGTTCATGAAATAACAAACCAAAACATACAGAAAAAACCCCCAATATTTTGAGCTAACAAACCAGCTTTGTTTTATTTACCTGCTGTGCCACAGCTGCAGCTAAGTTGCCACCTGCACTGTCTCCTGCAACACCGACCCGATCTGGGTCCACCCCATACTGGGAAAGGACACTGCTCTGGAGGAAGAACTTTGTTACCGAATACACATCTTCAAACTGGATGGGAAAATGATATTTAGGTGCCAACCTGTAACTGTTAGAGGCAGACAGAAGTCTGTTATTTCACACTATTAATAAGAACAAAGGCTTGCTATAATCTGCCCTAGTTGGTGAATGTTTATTTTCTGTGCCCAGAGAAATGGGAACTACCTATCTCAAATATTGTATTATCCATCCAGCTTCACAAAGCAATATCCAAAATAACCACCAAACACCCACTGCAAACTTGATAGCTTTTGTTTACAAATACTTAAAGCTAGCAAGAAAGGACATGATCAAAAAAAGGTATTAAAAAATTAATTGAAATAGATTAATTTATTCCGAACCCTTAACCCATCTAGAACAAGAATCTCTTACTTGACTGATATCACAACAGCATTTAACATGTCTGAAGTCCGCCTTGTCAGATGATCGTAGGGTTTCGTACCTGAGATAAAATGAGTCCCTTAGAATATACTCCAGCCCATTTGAGAACAGACACATATACAGTACCATATTCCTCTTTGCAGAAGCTTTCAGGTGACTTTCCAAAATCTCCACCTGTTTTTGACTGGTGAAACATCAGTTCCGTGACCCCCCTCTGTGGCAACTCCCATGAAACAAAAGGCAACATTTAACATGGGCTGTTGAGCTCTTACATACAGACGGTTGGTACTGGCAAAGAAGAGCTTACCTGCCTGTCCTACACACCATCCTCCACCATGGAAGTAGACCACTGCCCTCCTCAGCCCATCAGATGCCTTTCTGGGCAAGTACAGATGGACAGTAATGTTGTTGAACTCTGTGTTTATCACAGTGACATTTTCATCAGACGTGGGCATGACATACTCGGCAGTTGTGATCAGTATCAAAACTTCCACATAGTTCTTCAGGCCCAGATACTCAGCAACATCAGCCTAAAGCCCGAGACAAAGGAAAACAGTAAGTTAAATAATAACAGCCTTAGTTACTCTCACCGATTAAATGTCTCAGAGATTAAAGCCATTTGATACTCTGTACAAGCCTGTAAAGTTGCTGTACAAGTCGCTAAGCCAAATGCTGCTGACCTGGGGTAGTCACTGTCCCATGCTGTCGTACCATCCAGCCTGAGCAGTTCAACTCCCCTGTCTCCCACCACTTCCATGTGAAGCTCAGCAGCCGTGGCTGGAAGGCAGCCCAGGCACACCAGCACTTCTCATTGCTAAGACAATGACTGGCAGCACAAGCTTGAAGGGTAACAAGGATGCAACAGAGGATGTGGAAGAAAGCAGAATCAGCTGAAACCTCCCAATTACCCAGCACAAGGATCTGCTTAATGAGTTGGACCTCCTCATCTTTCCAGACAGTGACCACAAAGCCAAGTAATAGCTGCTCCCATGATGGACTCCTGAAGCGAAAGCATCCAGTACTTTCAGAATGCCAAGGACACTGGTGGCACAAACACAAGGATATAGCAATTTAACTTCAAGCTGCACAATAATTTTTAGTGATCAGTTCCATCCCAGCAGCCAAAGAGCATCATTTAGGGATGAGTACCCTTTCACTATTAAAAGAATGGTGAACTTTGAGATGTTAAAAAGGCAGAAGTCTATTTTTGCCATTTTACTGTGATCCAGCTGTTTCATTTCTTCAGCTTACATGTAAAAATTCCATTACTTACGCACCTCTGCATTTCTCTGTACAATGAAGAGGTACTCCTACTGAATAGCAAAACAAGAGTCATGTTTATCGTTCATTCCACGTCGTCAGCAGATAAGACAAAATACATGTACCACTACACTTTCTGAAGCTGTTACCTGCTCCCATCATCCTTGAGGAGGATTAAGCTTTGTCTGGGTCACAGAATCACAGAATAACAGAACATTAGGAATTGGAAGGGACCTCAAAAGATCATCTAGTCCAATCCCCTCGCCGTAGCAGGAACACCTAGATGAGGTTACACAGGAAGGCGTCCAGGCAAGTTTTGAATGTCTCCAGAGAAGGAGACTCCACAACCCCCCTGGGCAGCCTGTTCCAGTGTTCCATCACCCTCACTGAGAAGAAGTTTCTTCTCAAGTTATGTGGAACCTCTTGTGTTCCAGTTTGTACCCATTACCCCTTGTCCTATCATTGTTTGCCACTGAGAAGAGCCTGGCTCCATCCTCGTGACACTCCCCCTTTATATATTTATATACACTAATAAGATCACCCCTCAGTCTCCTCTTTTCCAAACTAAAGAGACCCAGCTCCCTCAGCCTTTCCTTATAAGGGAGATGCTCCACTCCCTTAATCATCTTAGTTGCCCTGCACTGGACTCTCTCCAGCAGGTCCCTGTCCTTCTTGAACTGAGGGGCCCAGAACTGGACACAATGTTCCAGATGCGGTCTCACCAGGGCAGAGTAGAGGGGAAGGAGGACCTCTCTCGACCTACTGACCACCCCCCTTCTAATACACCCCAGGATGCCATTGGCCTTCCTGGCCACAAGGGCACAGTGCTGGCTCATGGTCATCCTCCTATCAACCAGGACCCCCAGGTCCCTTTCCCCTTCACTGCAGTCCTTCCATTACATTGGTTTAATATTTCACAATAAAAAGCTGAGAATACCTCTGCCACCAGTGTTCTGATTCCCAGCAGCGCTCTGCGAGGGAGACAGTTCCCTGATGAATGAACAGGCAGAAGGACAGCTCTGGTGTGGCATCACTGCTGTCACCCACGCTGGCTCCAGCTTGACTCCAGCAAAGGACAATCCCAGTGATTCCTTCACCTGGAAAGACCCCACGGGCCAGGAGCAGCATCCTCCAGGAGGGGAAATAGTGAAGACACTAACCAGGATCTCTGTCTGCCTGACGCGTGCTTTAGTCTGGAGGTCTTGCACAGCCATGGGGTTAGCTTTTTACAAAGATTTATTTTCCCAGAAATGTTGAGCAGTTGCAGAGCAGCACTGGAGCCCCAGCCCTGTGCAGCCCTCAAGGAAAGGGAGCAGAGGGTTCTTGAGTGTCCTGGGCATCGTCAGCACCCCAGGCAGAGCTATGCAAAGGACAGGGAAAACTTTCCCAACGGACTGCACAGAAATTCCCCAACAGAAGAAAAGCAATATGTTTCAGGGAGTTCAGAACCCAGGAGTTGACAGCTTTTAATGCTGTTAAAGCAGTTTCCATTGAAATTCACATTTTGAAAATTTATTATGAAATTCTATGGTTATAAATGAGATTACAGTTATTCTAAAATGCTAAATAAAATTAAAACAAACAAAAACAAACCCCCTAGCAAGTAAACCTACAGCTGAAATGCACACTCCAAAGAGTAATATTTGTCAGCTTTAGCTCTCTGGCATCATGCCAATTTAGACAGATTAAAGTATTTCAGAATCTCTTTCGCTCAATGGCTATTTTAAATCATGAACATAAAACTTCCTTTTAAAACATGCGTGGCTTCCATTACACTGATTTTTTGGTACACAAGAACAAACCCAGGTGAAAACATTTCCAACTGCATTTGCTACAGACTGTGCAAGAAATGCAGATCCAAGTGACTCCCTGAAAAACCAGCAGCTCCCCAAAGGAGGCATTATATTTCCTCACAGCTGCCTTCAGGGAACTGTAATGAGTAAACATGTGACCAGTGGTTGCTTATACATACATATCTCTGCCTATGCCCCCACCTTTTTACCTCTTACATTGGATTAAACTGTGTTTAAACAAACTTAATTCTCACATTGCTTTTAAGATGTTTGAAATATATTTTTAAACCATCAAACATCTGTAATAGACAACAAAAAGACAAAAAAAAAATAAATTTCACCATGACTGGAAGAAAAATGAAGTCTTTATTTACTATCCTGAGAAAGATGGTGTGAATACCTATTTAAACAAAAAATTAGCCACAATAGAGATTGACTGTGGGTAGAGCATGATCTCAGCCACATGAAATGCTGGCAACATAAGGAACTCCTACCATGTGCACTCTCCTTAAAGTACAGGACCTTGCACTTCACATTGCTTCATGAGGTTCGCATTGCGCCACCTCTAAAGCACCTTGAGGTCCCTCTGGACCCCATCCCTTCCCTCCAGCTTATCAACCAAACCACACAGCTTGGTGTCATCGGCAAACTTGCTGAGGGCGCACTCAATCCCACTGCCCATGTCACTGACAGGATCGGTCCCAACACTGACTCCTGAGGGACACCACTCATTACCTGTCTCCAGCTGGACATAGACAGTTGTCAACAGCTCAATGTGTTGCCGTCCAGCCAATTCTTTGTGCATCGAGTGGTCCATCCATCAGATTGATGCCTCTTCAGTTTAGAGACAAGGATGTCGTGTCAAACAGTGTTGAATGCTTTGCACAAGTCCAGGTAGATGACATCAGCTGCTTTGCTGATCCATCAGTTCTGTAGCCCCATCATAGAAGGCCACCAGATTGGTCAGACATGATTTGCCCTTGGTGAAGCCATGTTGGCTGTCACCAACCATCTCATTGTTTTTCATGTGCCCTTGCATGGTTTCCAAGAGAATCTGCTCCTTGATCCTGCCAGGCACAGAGGCGAGACTGATTGGTCTGTAGTTACTGTGAGGGTGGGGAGGCACCAGAACAGGTTGCCCAAAGTGGTAAATGCTCCATCCCTGGCAGTGTTCAAGGCCAGGTTGGACAGAGCCTTGGGCGACATGGTCTAGTGTGAGGAGTCCCTGCCCATGGCAAGGGGGCTGGAACTAGGTGATCTTAAGGTTGTTTCCAACCCTAACTGTTCTATGATTCTATGATTCCTGGATCTGCCATTTTCCCCTTCTTGAAAATGAGGGTTATAAAAACCTTTTCCAATTGTTGGGAACTTTACCCGACTGCCATGATTTTTCAAATATGATGGGCAGTGGCTTCGCAACTTCATTCGCCAGCTCCTTCAGGACCCATGGATGGATTTCATCAGGTCCCATGGACTTGTGCACATTCAGGTTCTTAAGATGATCTTAAACCTGATCCTCTCCTACAGTAGGTCTAAGGTCTTCATTCTCCCAGTCCCTGCATCTGCCTTCCAAGACTTGAGCGGTGTGGTCAGAGCACTTGCCAGGGAAGACTGAGGCAAAGAAGCCATTGAGAACCTCAGCCTTCTCCAAATCCAGGGTAGCCAGTTCTCTTTTTTCTCTCCAGAGAGGCCCCACATTATTCCTAGTCTGTCTTTTGTTAGCAACATACCTGCAGAAGCCCTTCCTGTTATTTCTGACATCCCTGGCCAGGCTAATTTCTAACTAAGCCTTAGCTTTCTTGTCCTGGTCCCTAGCTTCCCAGGCAATGTCTCTGTATTCTTCCCAGGCTGCCTGTCCTTGCTTCCACCTTCCATAAGCTGTATTTTTTCTTCTGAGCTTTCTCAGCAGCTCCTTATCCATCCGTGAAGGCCTCCTGGCCTTCTTGCCCCATTTCTTTCTTGTCAGATGCAACGCTCCTGAACTTGGAGCAGGTGATCCTTGAATATCAACCAACAGTCTTGGGGCCACCTGCCCTCTAGGGCTATATCTCATGGAACCTTACTGAGCAGGTTTCTGAAGAGGCCAAAGTCTGCTCTCTTGAAGCCCAGGGCAGTGAGCTTGCTGCACGCCCTTCTCACTGCTCTGAGGATCTTGAACTCCACCATCTCATGATCGCTACAACCAGGCTGCCCTAGAGCATCACATTCCCCACCAGCTCCTCCCTGTTGGTGAGCACGAGGTCAAGCATGGCACCTCTCCTTGTTGGCTCCTCTATTACTTGCAAGAGGAGGTTGTCTTCCACAAAATCAAGGAACCTCTGGAATTGCTTGTGCCAGGCCAGATATCGGGGTGGTTGAAGTCCCCCAGAAGGACAAGGGGCTGTGAGCATGAGGATACTCCTACCTTAGAGGGCTTAATCCACACAGCCCTCCTGATCGGGTGGCCTGTAGCAGACGCCCCCAGTAACGCCCCCCATTGCAGTTTTCCCTCTGACCTTAACCCACAAACTCTCAGTTGGCTCATCACCTGTTCCCAGACAGAATTCCATACTCTCCAGCCTATCATTGACATAAATAGCTACACCCCCTCCCAGTCTGCATGGCCAGTCTTTCCTAAAGAGCCTAATTGGTTTGGGTTTTAGATGAAAGAAAGGTATGAAGAATACAACTTCAGATAGGTCAAAAGTCATTCTCTACCTGACTTGCTGAAAGCGAGTTAAGAACTTAGATTTCTTGTTTGTTTACAGCAAAATTGGAAGAAATTTCACACTAACTTGCACATATATGTTCAGTTTAATGTGACAGCTCTTGCGCATATTGTAGTTAAACACTCAAAAAGTCAAGAGCTGACAGTGAGAACACAAGAGCACTTGTCTAATTTCAGTCCACTGTACAATTCTTTGAATAGGCATAAACAACACTAAGTGCACTGATATAACTTTGATCAGAAGATCACCAATTAACAACAGGCCTAAGTCTCCACAGCTTGATCTCCAGGTTGGAGCCTCGCAGCCGCAGGGACAACACTGGCATTGTGCCACAGAGAACTACCAATGGCCACCAGTGGCTTTGCTGCCAGTATTGGCACCGTGGCCTCTTCACAACAGCCCCCAGCAACAGGGGACATAACCTAACTTTCCTCACAAGTCTCCTAACTGCTATATCACATGGCAAGAGAAATGATGAAATAATAAAAGCAAGCTCTTATGTGTTATCTGAAGGTGAAAACCAGATGAAACTCAAAGCAGGTTTGAGTTTAGTAAGAAACGAAATAGCCCAGCCTAGTGCAGATCCTGTAGGAAGTTTAGCTTCCTATAAGAGATGCTTTATTCTTTCCAAGAAGAATGTGAAACAAATACAGAAACCCCCACACTTTAAATGATAACCTCATGAAAGGTATAACATCTGGCATTCAAGGTTCAATGTTGTAAATCATATAATCTAACCCTGTTTGCTTTACGTTTTTGTAATTTCTTTTCTTTATGTTTAAATAAACTATTCAATCACTTTCTATATATAATCTACTTTTTCAGAAGCTAAAAAAAAAGAGAATACAGCTAAGATTTTCCTGACAATACTTGATAGTGATTGCCACCACATTTAAGAGTCACCTCTCTGCAGGCTTGGACCAAGGGATGCCAGGAGCCCTGCCAAACTCTGTGGTTTGGAATCAGGATGAAGGCAAACGGGCATCAACTGCCACACTGCACATAAAGAAAATATGGGATCTTGTCATAAGCTCAATGAAGACAAACACATACACATGCCAAAACTGCATAGTTTTATAACAATGATTACACAGTTTACATAAATATTTCCCAGCTGTTGTATTTTCCCTGAGGATTAGCACCTTGGAAGAATAAATATATAGGTCAAAGTGAGTCCTGATATAATTCCAGTGAGCTTGTTGATACTCCCCTGCATCAGGAGTAATTTCCTCAGCCTCAAGAGCGAGGCTTGCCAATACTTACAGAGTTTAAATTTTACATTGTGGAAAAACACTGACCTGTGATTTCAAGGCCATTACCATATAAAACCAAAAGGAAATCATACCCTTATCTGGAAGTCTCATTGTCCCTCATCTGAGAGGTAAGAGGAAAAAGGCAACAATTTTGGAGTTTTTATGTTCCTTGTGCTTTGGAAAGTGTTTTCCACCATCCCTTTCTCCATCTTCCATGAGGGGAGCATGGCAGCAAGGACAAAAACCCCAAAACTTATATGAGAGGAAAGGACTCCCAGCTGTGCTTTGGCAGGCAAAAAGCCTGGCATTTAGGAGCTTATTTATCTGAAGGGGTGGTAGTTCAGACGGAGACGCCCCTCCAGGTGAAGGATTTCCATCAGCCAAGCACAAACACAGGCAGCTTGTGAGCAGGGCTGTGAAGGGCTCAAATCCAGATTTCATGGCTCCCAAGGAGCCAGGCCACAGACAGAGGAAACTATGGGAGGATTTCACAGAACTACAGTCAGGGAAACACTCATCTAGGAATCACAGAATAGTTAGGGTTGGAAAGGACCCTAAGATCACCTAGTTCCAGCCCCCCTGCCATGGGCAGGGACACCTCACACTAAACCATGTCACCCAAGGCTCTGTCCAAGCTGGCCTTGAATACCACCAGGGATAGAGCGTTTACCACTTCCTTGGGCAACCCATTCCAGTGCCTCACCACCCTCACAGTAAAGAATTTCTTCCTTATATCCAATCTAAACTTTTCCTGTTTAAGTTTTAACCCGTTACCCCTTGTCCTGTCACTACAGTCCCTAATGAAGAGTCCCTCCCCAGCATCCCTATAGCCCCCCTTCAGATACTGGAAGGCTGCTATGAGGTCTCCACGCAGCCTTCTCTTCTCCAGGCTGAACAGCCCCAACTTTCTCAGCCTATCTTCATATGGGAGGTGCTCCAGTCCCCTGATCATCCTCGTGGCCCTCCTCTGGACTTGTTCCAACAGTTCCATGTCCTTTTTATGTTGAGGACACCAGAACTGCGCACAATACTCCAAGTGAGTTCTCACGAGAGCAGAGTAGAGTGGCAGGATCACCTCCTTCGACCTGCTGGTCACACTCCTCTTGATGCAGCCCAGGATACAGTTGGCTTTCTGGGCTGCAAGCTCACACTGAAGCTGGCTCATGTTCATTTTTTCATCGACCAACACCCCCAAGTCCTTCTCTGCAGGGCTGCTCTGAATCTCTTCTCTGCCCAACCTGTAGGTGTGCCTGGGATTGCTCCAACCCAGGTGTAGGACCTTGCACTTGGCATGGTTAAACTTCATAAGGTTGGCATCGGCCCATGTCACAAGCATGTCAGGGTCCCTCTGGATGGCATCCCTTCCCTCCAGTGTATCAACTGAACCACACAGCTTGGTGTCATCGGCAAACTTGCTGAGGGCGCACTCAATCCCACTGTCCATGTCACCGACAAAGATGTTGAACAAGACCAATCCCGGCACTGATCCCTGAGAGACACCACTTGTTGCTGGTCTCCAACAGGAAGAAATATGTTGTATTGCATTTTATACTTTCTTCGTGTATTTTCTCTTAGACTTTGTATATGTGGTACTTGCAGAAAATACATGAAGGATTTTGTGCTTAAGCACCACAGAAACAGTCTGATTTATCCTTAGAGGCTATTCTCCAGCTACACATCATGTCGACGCGAGACATTATAATGAATACGATAATGGAGATGTTCCCAGCCTCCCTTCTGCAGTGGGATGGGTACAAACGGACTCGCCAGCACTCTGCAGGCTGAGCACACCAGTGGAACCAAGCATATCTACAACCCTCCACAACCAAGCCACCAGCTTCCAACCAGCCTCACGGCCATGCCTGGCAGAGACCTGGAGAACAGCCTGGGACTGGCACAGGTTTTGTTCAAGCCAGCTCATACATTCCCTCCAGGTCAGGAAACCTGAAACTAGAGAAAATCTTGCACAGTGTGGCTCAGAAGCTGGAGAGCTCCGCAGGAGCTGTTAAAGCAAAGACAACAGGGCATAGATTTGCCATTTCATGGCTTTCTTGGCATGTCCTTCTGGGAGCTTGGAGACCAACCTCTTGCTTAAGTGTGTTTGGGGTGTGGCAGCATTATTTCTCTTTTTTCAAACCAATATCAGGGAGTCAGAAAGACTAAAACAGAGTCCCCTCCACAAATTTAGACCTACTATTAAGTGATTATAAATTGTTGCCTATAATCAGATGATCAGTCAGAATGTACTTAGGATGCTTTAGAGTTGCCTCAAATCTAATTTGCACTCATGCAGCTCTAGGGAGGCCATCTTCATCAGAGCCCCTTAGGATTACAGTTTTGCATGTGGTTGGAGCACAGTTAAAAAACACACTTGCCCTGCAACACTGCTGCTGAAAATGGACTTAGGCTTAACAGGCAGCCAGCACAGCAGCCATGAAAGACACCAACTCCACATTGAAATGAAAACACATAGTCCTCCAACACTGTAAGGAAACGCTTCTGTTTGCTGAGCACTGCTGTGCTGCAGGTCAGACTGAGCGAGCAGACACAACAGAAATGAGTTATCTGTGCACATACGCTCCTTGCAGACTACCTCTGACAGGAGGCTGAAGACAAGAAGAAGCAAGATCTGCATCAAGAGTGCAGACTACAGTTTCTTTCTTACCATTTTTTCATCTCCCACACTCAGACCTCAAAACACAAGATCAAAACAAACAAGAAAGCAGCAGAGAGTCCATGAGTAAACACATACAAAAATCATTTCCTCCTCCCCAAACCCGCTGCTCCCTTCTGCTGGTTGGGAAGACCTGAGAAAAGGCTTCCACTGCAAACAAAGCCTATCTGACACAGGGATGGCTTTGTAGATCAACACTGGCTTTTAGTTACTGTCCAGAAGCATGATGTTCAGTGTGTTCTGCATCCACCAGAAAAATCATGGACTTCTGAAAAAAACCCGCATTTTAACTGAAACAACAGAAAAGGCAAAATCCCAAATTCTTGCACTTAAGAGCAAACAGTCTGGGTGTCTCTGCCTGCAGCAGCCAAGTCTTGCAGCAGCATGCCTGAAGCAAAACTAGAAACCCTCTCTCCTGGCTCCTTAGAACTTCCTATCAATACATTTCATGGTGGAGAAAAAAGCAGTCTCAAAATGTTTGCAGTCACCCAGAAAGATGTCTGCAACACTCCCTCCCTCTCTTCCCCACAAACCTTCATCTCTGACCTCTATTTTCAGACCTTGGTTACACTGCTGCAGCCACCACTGTGCACTATGTACAGCCCAGACTCATAACATCCCCCAGTTTGATGTACTTGAGGTGGGAACTACAGCAGTGTTAGTTGTGCATGGCATGCAGCCTCACAAATTGCTTACAAACATTTGAAATGGCTGTAATGTGACCGTATATGAAGCAGAAGCTAGGGATGTAGCATATATAAAAATAGCATGGAAAGACATAAAGATCTCATTGTTGGTAAATATTGCCCTTTAACTACAAATAGGGTAAAATAGTACTGCTTTTCCAGAATGTGACGTATGGTTCTATGCTGCTTATAGCTAGATAACATTTTCGGTAAGCAAGATCACAGTGGTATTAATAAATATATTACATTAAAAATAAGATCTGTATCTCAATTTCTACATGCTCTAGCATTACCACCACTATAACTAACTTTGCGTAGTTTTTAGGGTCATTCTATCAATGGATTTCTATGAAACCACAAAAATCAGTAGTATTTAAGGGCTCTAGTTTTCACTTCTGACATGCAATACAATATTTCTATGGAAACTCAATGTACAGGCTCTGAGGAACAGGAAAATTCAAGGACCAGTGCTACAGCTGCCTTGGTTCATAAAGCAAAATAGACTCATTTGCATTTGTCTATCTGTAATCACATTACATATCACATTTCCAGTTACTCTGAATATCCTTCTTTTTTTTTTTTTTGACATTGCACAGTAAATCTTTTCTAAGTTTCTTTACAGTCATAGCTACAGTAAGTTTAATGTTTAGTACTACTGTACTTCACATATATTGTGAATTACCATACATACATATATGTGTACGACACATAGTACCATATCTCTAGTAGTCACAAGCACCAGGAATGCCCTCTGCTTCATAGATCTCTCCCCCTAGCTCAGCACCAAACTCACCAGGCGTTCGAAAGTCCTGATGGTAGCTGAGATGAACATCACTTTCCAGGGCTCCTCAAAGTTCCCTGGCATGGGACTGTAGATGTAGTAAGCAAGGATGACAGAGGCAAGGAAGAGGCACAGCAGCTTGGATCCCATGTCTACAGGCACAGCTCCTCCCAGACCAACTGGACTAAGAACTCTCACCGACTCTTAAGAGCTACAAGCCAGCACACACGCATAGGGCAAAGTTAATCCCCTGCTTTGTTTGGGTCCCAGCCAGGAGGTGATTTCTCATTGGATCACCCAGGGCAGAGGTTATTCTACCATGCAGCTCCAGAGAAAACATTTATTTTCTAGCAAGGCATTCAGCAACTTGGAGCTGCCCCAGCACTTCAATTCTAGATTAAATATCGAGGCTTCTCCATCCCCTTTACCCCATTTCATGCATTTGGCAACAACAACCAGATGGAAGGCTCAGGAGGAAAGCAGCAGTTGAAAAAATAAGGAACATGGCCAGCAAACCAAGGGCTGCAAGAATGTGACATTCAACTGCAAAAAGATATATTGAATATTCAGGAGCCGTTAGCTGCCACTTCTTACTGCACCTGCACAAGCACAGCCTAGCTTACAGCAATACTCAACAGGATCAGATCACAGCAGCACGTAACCCAGTCTCATTTCTCAGGCAGTAACAGGCATCTCCTGCTTTGACAGAGCACACTCTTAATCTTGTACTAACACACCAATCCAGTTGTGCAATAATAGGTTTGGCAGGAAAAATAAAAGCAGGGCAGGGCTTTTGTGAAATGTGAAAAAACAGATTTAATTGCCATTTATTCTCAGGATTAAGATTTCTATACATCTCCCATTTCTGCATAGGGTGGACTCCCAAACAGATAATAATAATTCCACTAAGGAAACACTACAAGCACAGGCATACACAGAGAGTGAAGGGTAAAAAGAAGAGCTGCAGCACCAGGAACCCTGCTTTAGAGATGAACTGAGAAAGTTAAAAGGTCAATTAAAATTTGTCTTATTTCTTTTGCTGAAGTTTTACCAACTGCAAAGAAGCACTGCCCCCTCCTGTTCTCTCACACTGAGCAGCCCTTGGGGATGAAGCAGTAGAAGTACCAGAGAGCATGAAGCATCACAGAAGACAAAGATGAACTGTGTGTCACCTGCCTAAATGCAGAGAGAGAGTGGACCTTAGTCTTTAAAATGTTTTATTTATTGGAGTTCTGGACACCTCCAAAATATCAAAGTGTTTTAAAAATCCTGCTCAGCCCAGGCTGGGCCACCCTGCTCTCTCTCATCACTCCTTCTGTGGCACAACAGTCAGTCATAGTCCAATGTTCTTGACACCAATCCACCAAAAACAAGACGCAACACACCTCTGTGGTCATTTTGTCTATCTCAGAGGCCAGTGCAAGGTGCTGGGGACAGGGGAAGAACCCAGGGAGGCAAGGGTGCCATGGCTTCAATGCCCTGGGTCCAAGCAGTAGCAAGACTACTACTGCATTCCCAGCAGGAATTCCCACAGGGCTGGACAGGCAGATCAGCAAACCCCATCTTCTCTTTTCTACAGCTCAGATCACCTGGTGGTCTCTTCCAGCCTCAACAATCCTGTGATACAGTGTAATAAGAACAGTCACACAGTATGCCCTCCTTCCTATTTATTTTCATATATTCTCCAAGCTACTGCTGTTTCAGAAAAGGAAAGAAAAAAAATTAATGTAAACTTAAGTGGACTAAAGCCAGAGTTAGAACAACAATGAAAATAAATATGTGGTCTTGTAACTTAGATTTGTTCGTAACAGCAATATATCTTCACCAGCTTCCACTTGTATTACATGTCTGCATACTGCACTCCTGCAGAATTACTGTGAAAGAATTATCCCAGTCAGACAAGTTGTGCTTAAGCAGATCCCTAGGAAACTGCTTGCTTTAGGAAAACACACTGGGAAATAAGATTTCAAAGCAGAAAGCATTTGCAAGGCTGTCTAGTAAAAAAAAAAGTATTGTCTTGCTTAAATGGGAAATAATTGAGTATAATCTGGTTGTGATTCAGCCCTTTAAAATAATAATAATGTAGTCCAAAATAGAAGACCTAAACAAATAATTGGCCAAAGCTGTAGTACAATCCTCTTATCCACATTTACGGCTGCTGTTGTCAGTAGGGTCTGTTTCTAGAGAAAAAGAAAACGAGGAATTGGGGTAAAATTATTATCTGACTTATTGCAAAATAATCCTTTTTCCTTGTCTCTTAGTGCAGGTTCAGCAGTTGAACTGGGGTCCTTAGGCTCAGGGTTAGTGTACAGCCCTAAGGCAGGAGTACAGAAATGCCTTATGTTACACTGGAACGATAACTCTCAATTGGGAGATTTTGTGAGTGAAATGCAAAAGCTTATTACATTTATGTATGAATTATTCCGTTTGTTTCATGTCTATGATTTTAATTCTCTGCTGTTTCTGGAATAACACACTTCCCTGCAGCTTTAAAACACAAGCACTTTCTTCTGCCAGCTGCGATGCCACTCCTGCCAGTCATCCGTATGTACCAGTGGGGACACTTCCCACCTCCCTCACACCATCGTTGCCTTAAGTTTTAACTACAGTTGTTTTGGGTGGTTGTAATTTGTGTATAATTTTCATGAACTATATGCAGCTCTCCCAGATCGATTGTCTAAATGACCATCATACTGAGCCTGACTGGAACACATTTAGCAGATAATAGCTGAGGACTCCTGGGTCACAGAAGACAGTTGTCTGTGTGTGTCCTGGCCCAGGGACACTAACAGGAACTGGTGGCCCCAGTCAGCCTCCCTGGGGACCCCTCACACCCTTGCCCACTGCGCATGGCCCCTACTGACCCATTGACCTGAGCGCAGCCCTTCCCCTTCAAATCATGGGGGTCCTGCACTACCCATACACTACCTCGCATGCTGGGCACATCACCACTGCAGTGCTAGCTGGACTAAGGGATGCTTCTGGTGGTGTCAGCACCCCCAGGATGCCAGAGTGGCCCCACTGTTAAGAGAGATGCTAATTTGATCCGGTGGAGTTTTTATACATCCATGCTGAGGTCACATCTTCACTGAGGTATGGAGTAACAGCTTACTAAAATAGCAGCCAGGGCCTGAAAGAGGCACATGGGCTCCATGCCTGAGCAGGCTCAACATGCTCCAGTTATCCACCTGGGTGGCAGGGGTCTGGGTATGCCACTGTCCCACGCTTGCCAGAACAGGCATGTCAGGCTGGGGACAGTCAGCCATGGGCACCAAATCCACCAGGCAGGGCTCCAGGGGCTAAAGGATGGAGATACAGGTCTTGAAGGGAGATGAGGGGAAAAAGAGCTACCACCCCAGGAACAGGTGGCAGCAGCAGCCAGCCTGGCAGGGCAGAAACTTGTCTCAGGCTTCAGTGGAAGGAGGGCAGATGTCCCAGGCACCTAACGCCTGCTCTGCTGGTGCTTGCCGCTGCAGCTATCGTACAGGCATGAAAGGAAAAGCACAAACACACTAGTTAGTTGTGCTACACAAAGTGGTTTTCTCATTCCTGTGCGGTATTTTAGAAAGTAAACTGAAAAGCCACCTGGAGGCAGCACAGCACTGCAGAAGTTGTTTTTTCCACCAAGTAAGGTCACTTACAGGCATCTAACACCCGGTGAGAAATACCCATTATGTATGTCCTTCTCTCAGCAGGGCAAGGATCCGCTGCAAGCGTCACCTAGAGAGTTGAGAGCAAGGGAAAAGAACACAAAGCAACACTGGAGCTAGTAAAAGTTGTCCATGTTTGCCTTCAGTGAGACAAGTGGCAAGCTTGCAGTAAAAAGCAAAAAGTTACTCTTCTGTCCTTTAATAAATCTGATGGGCATCCAACAAACAAATGATGTAGTTAGAACAGTGTGTAGCTCAAAGTACCCTTTGAAAGGCAGCAACCCCACTTCTGCTGTAACAAGGTCTTTATCCAACACAAGAACACACAGTAAATAAGTTATTTAGGAACCAGCTGTTACAAAACACTAAAGCAAATGAAAGAAAATCCACACCAAACCTCGATAAATACTTAATGTCAATAAGAATTTAAGCAATGGCTTTTTTGACTTGATCCATGAAACCCTCAGTGCTCAACTGCTGCATTTTGTTCAGCAACAAACTGAGTTGCATTTCAATAAGCAAGTTGTCCCATGTCTCTAGTGTTGCATTGTGCATTGTTCTAAAAGCTGCATTTCATAACAACAAGTTCAAGAGCTTCATGGTACCATATTGTTTGTCCCATCACAATTGAGTTGTCTTCCAGCCTTCCCTCAGTAAACTAAAGAGGCTGTGGTTTCACCATAGGGAATCAAGGCTTCTTAACACTGAAGACAAAATAGTATTAATTGCCCAAAGGTGAGGACAAATCCTTTGCATGCCAAAACTTCAGCACATCTACAGGGGAAGAGAACCAAGGCCTCAAGCAGAGGCACCAGCAGGAGATGGAAGCATCACCAGACACCAGAAGAACCTTCATCCCTCAGCTGGGGAAGGAAGGAGACCTGCTGCCAGCAAGAGGATGACACCATGGAAGGCCAGGAGTGCTGCTGCCACCAGGCACCTGAGGAAGCATGCACCATTCCTGCTGCTCACCTGCCAACAGCTTTCCCCTCTTCTGTCCCCTCATTCCCCCAGGAACAGTCATGCCCATCTGTCCCCATCCAACCAACCCCATCTTTTGGGGACATGCCATAAACCAGGCTTCCCACTGCCAGGGCACAGGTACCTCAGTGAGTGAGGATGTGGATCTTTGTCTTCCCAGCTACTGCCTTGAGCAGTTGATTAATTTACCTTTACCTGAGGCAGCTCTGAGCCAGCAAAGCAGCAGCAAGTGTTCAGTACACAGGGAAAAAGCCCAGACACTGCCAACGGTCAGGAGGGAAGGGAGCAAGGAAAAGCCCCAGCCCCCTCACCTTATCACAGTCTTTAGGTTACCAGACCAGAGCGGTCCCTGGCCAGCAGATAACTAGAAGGTGGTGTTTGACAGGAGTGGGTGAACAGTGAATCCTATTTTTGAAAGAAAGAACAAAATTGACTTTTTCATACATTCTTTTTCTGCCCCAGAAGACTCTTACATATCCACCCAATCGCTACAGAATAGGTTTGAAAATACTAGTTTATATATGAATGGGCATGCTGGTATTCACTTTGAATTAAACAGCCTTTGGTTTAATATTCAGATGCTAGTACTGTATTTCATATCACTTAACTAAGCTTCAGTCAGTTATTTCTACTTTTACTTCTCCATTGTTACTATCCATACATTTTAACATTCTTACAGAACTGGAAATTGGCCTGGTTTTATAAAATGAAGAGATGGCATTCACAAGATGTTTTAAACAAGAGAATTTGGACACCCTTTTTCCATCTGTTGTTTATTACTGAATTGTAAGTCACATAAATGGAAACAAATGTCTTATGTGAGGATATATTCATACTCTGAACTAAAAAAAAAAAAAAAAAATCACTGAAAATAAGCTGAAATTTAACACATGCAACACTTCTTAATACATGACAAAGCAGCAATTCCATAAATATAGTAGGTTCATAAAAGCATTAAAGTATCCAACAAAACATTTTCCAACTCAGTCTAGAAATATGAGACCAAGATAACAGGAGATTTAAAAAAAAAAAAAAAATCAATATTTTTCTTTTGATGTTTTGAAAACAAAATGTTACCATCCCACCAAAGACAGGAAGGAGTAAAAGAGAGGTATTCTTTGCATCTCCTTCATTTCTTTGCACACAGGTTGCAAGAGCACTGAGTACAAAGAGCAGCCCAAAGCAACTCATGCACACCACCAGTGAAGGCTGGCATCAGCAAGAAGCATTCCACCTCCTCACCTCCTGTACTCCATACTCCTTCTGCTCCATGCAACCTCACCCCAGAATCCTGTAAAGAGGAATCCCTCTGCCTTGGAGGTGACATGGAGGAGGATTGTGATGGGTGTTCAGCTCATTCCCTGAAGAAATGAGTTAAATAGGAGTCTGCAGCATGTGAGGTTTTTTTTTTTTTTTGCATCTCATCTTATCCAAACCCATTCCTCTCCCAAGTGAAGAAAAATGCTCTGCAGAGAAAAGCTGCAGAGCTGTTACGTGGGTGCACTATTCCATAACAGCCATGTCACTCAACCACTCTGCTTTAGAGATAGATCAAGACAATAAACTCCCTCAACTGAACTCACATTAAACCAGAAATTTACACATACTATAAACCACCTTCACCAATTTCTGTTCTACCTCGAGTTTCAAAGTTCAAAACAACTTAGGAAACCCAAACACCCAAACTTGGAAGAGGAGGACCATTTTGCTGTCACCTTCCACGTCCAGCTTCTGACTGTTCACATAGTTCTAGTTTTCACATAGTTTTTCATTTTTACAACAAGCAGCACAATATTTGAATTTAGGATCCAGAAGTAGATTGCAGAAAAGTTTAGATTTGCCATCCCAGGGAACAGGGACCCCCCCATAGAGACCAGTGGGACGATCAGCAGGAATCTTACATAAATCTTATCAGTACTGCTTTAATTTTAATTCCGAAGCAGTCATTTTGGAAACCGCTAATCAGGAAAGAAACAACTTGGTAAACATTTTCAGCAAATGAGTCTTTAGATTTGTTTATTCCAACATACATTTGAATTTATGAATGCACATATAAATACATACGCATGCAGAAATATATTTAAGTCTGAAATCCGAAATTAACAGTGCTTTGGGACTGCAGAGGCAATGGGCATGCCAAGATGATGAATGGAAGAGACATTATTCAAACGAAGGTCTATGTATTTTTCTAAATGCCTTGCAATGGTATTTGGGGGGATTAAACTGTTCTTAAAACAACAAAGCAGCTCCGAAATGTAATTCCAATAGCAGATGAGAAAAAGCATGCTGAAAACCAGTAGTTAGGTTTTTTTGCTGTTTATCTTTCAAAACAAACACTGAGATGTTTTAGAAGAATGTATACAAGATTATGAAGGGAATTCCCATTTGCTCTGGAGTTCATGGGGACTGATTCTTTCCTACTGCTCCAGGGGCCCAACAAGACCATTGATTTGGGGCAGCCCCATTATCCTGGGCTGTGCATAAGATCAGATAAGTGACTGCAGGCTCTTCCCTGATATTATAACCTACAAATTCAGAGGAGGAAGTTCATGGTAATCCTGACTTACACAGATCCAAAGGGTCAGAAAAGCTGTCAGGTCCAACAAGATCAGTCACTGGAATGGGATTGCAGGATGCTGTATCCTGACTGCACAGAGAGACACAGTCTGTCCTGCCAAAGCATCCGTCCAACTCTGCTGGGAACGGCCCAGCTCCTCTCCAAAACTGCTGTGGAAGGCAGCCAGTGCTGTACAGCTTGAGGACACGTTGCTCTCTCTGTCCCCACTCCCTTCCTCCAAAATTAGTAAGAAAGTTATGAAAATAAGGATGGGGATTATAGTATGCTGGAGAGGCTCCTCGATGCTGTTATTAAGCAGCTACAGCCACAGTGATTGGGACTATCAGAAAGTAACCATTTATATGTATCTAATTTTTCTTAAAACAAATACGCAGTAGTATCAGGAATTTAATTGATAAGGAAATAAGAAGTTACATGAAACTGTTCATAGCTTGCTTGTATCAGTATAGACCAGGCAATCTTTGGACAGCAAGGAAGCACTCAGCAGAAACAGTTCCCACTATCTCCAGCAGATTTTCTTCATGTTGGCACCTTCTAGAATTTGGCCAGCTTTTACAAGTCAGATTCTTCAGCAGGAATGAATGAATGGCCCGAAATAAAGTAACCACTAGACTGTGTTCACAAACACACATGCAAATAAACCAATGTGCTCTTGACTCCGCAAGTTAAATGAGGAAGAAATATGCCTACCAAAAGTGGCAGCCCCACAGCTCCTGCTCACAGCCCTGCAGGCACACCATGGGTTTGGCAGAGCTCAGAGCACTGTGTCTGCAGGATAGTGCTCTATCACAGGTGCTCCGCTTTATGTCTCCTTCAGACAAGTGCAACAGATAGGGACCAATTTCCATGCTAATTTTCCTGTTAGTATAATGCTGTCTGAAGTCAGCATGGCTGTTTATGACCTGCTCTGAAAATCTATACTCAAGCAGCTGAAACACAAACCTGCCTCATTCTACTGCTCCCAGTTCCTGAAAACTCAGCATCTGGGTATGATGGCATGGAAAGCAGAGAGGAACACAGTTTGGTGGTAACTGAGCCTGGCCACATGGACATACCAGAGCTGTGTGTCATCATAAGAGCACCCTACAGGACATCACTACTGAGCAGATTATTACCCTTGTGACTCTAAGTACTTTTCCCACTGCCCCATGTAGATAGCCTGTGCCAACTATCCACTGCCAGGACAGTACTCCTTGTGAGTCTGTTTAGTGTAAGTGCTTCAATTTGAAATTACATATTAATCAAAGGAAGTGAGCCACTCCTGGGGAAAACAAAAAGGGAACCAAGCATGAGCAAACAGCCTTGCTGCAATGGAGCTGTCAACACAGATTAAATTGGTCAAGGTAGTACCTTCCTGGAACATGTGAAAATACAGTCAGATATAACCGTGGTACCAAAAGGACAAAAACCTTCAATTCCTTGGTTTATTTCTCGGTATCACATGAAGTATCTACAGAAAGACAGATATTTGAAAATACAGTACGAATTATCTATAGTAACAATTTACCATTTCTATAGTTTTTAGTGTTTAGTTTCTAAAGCTAAAGCTCAGACTCAACAAACACCTTCCTTTCAGCAGCCTGTGCATCTCATAGCAGAGCTGCATGGAGTTCTACATCCTTCAGTTCGAGTTCCTGATTGAAAAAACTTTCTCCTGGGAGAGGCAGCAGCCAGCCCACTTTCTCCACTTGGCAGCACTTAGGAAAAAGGTTATGTTCACTCACAAAGTTAGTATTAGCAGCTGAAAAAGGATATATGCACGCTTCCTTTCATCCCCCTGAACTCTTCACTCCCGAGATTTATACTTCAAACAATTCTTGACAGATATTAAATCAACTGTACATGATTAATAATTGTTTAAAAGTGCATTCCACTAATACAGGTAGAGACCAGGAAGAGATGAAGACGTCTCCCATCAAACAAATCGATCATGTCCACAAGCTCGTCTGCATTGCTAAGCTACATGAGCAGAATAAGTTGGGAAAAAAATTAATAGAAAAAAAAAAAAAAAAAATCAGTACAACTGTTCCCCATCAGTCTGCTTTGAAATGAGAAGCACTACAGTTTAAGAAACTAAGGTCAGACTAAAGGCATTTCTGGAACAGTTACCAGGAACTCAACATCAAATCTGCCCTGGAGCTGAGGCATCAGAGGTAATGCACACACCTTCCAAGATACCTCCAGCTCACACTTCAGCATCCCCTCAATATCTTCATTTGCATCCACTTTGAACTGATTGACTCCAATCAGGAATTTTACACTACATATCTCCAAAAATAAGTGACTTCAAAGCATAAGTTGCCCACTCAAAGTAAAGGGAATATTAAGGAATGCTGACAACTTGCTTGTCTAATATTCTAAAGTTATTTTGTATTACACATGAACTATGGTCAGTTGTTCAAATTACAACTCAATTCATAAACAAAGACAATAAGTTAAATGGAACATGAAACAAAACATATTGAAAGCATCAGTCCTGAGCCTTGGGTCTACACATCATTTTTCCCCACATTAATGCTCATTTTTTATTTCCCATTTTGTTTTCACAGGAATGTTTGTAGACAGCATATTTTGTGATACCACAAATACGACCCCAGTATTTTTCAGCTCTGTCAGCATGTTGCCTACCCTGACCATACCCAACTGTATTTCAAGTATGAAAGGTCCAAATTTACAGTTCATGAGGATAAAAGTGAAAAAACTGCTTTTTACATATCTTTTAAAGACCTTGTTTTACTAGATAGTATTTCTTAGTCTAAACATTACACATGTTGAATAAGGGAAAAATGTTTACTTTTGGGGGACTTAATCTGCTTAATTGTTCACATTATGTTAAGAAGCTTACTCAGTACATTTGCTTCAGATTTTAGCTCCCCAGAGTCTGTGTATCTGACCTGTACTGACTACCAAGTTATTCATTAGCCAGAATTCTGCTGTTTTCCAAGCTACTGATGAGTGACACTGCACAACAGCCTATCTGCAAAGACATTACATTAGTTTAATGAGCTTAATGTTAAATTTTACTAAGCCTATTACAAAACAAAATATATACCCCAAGATATCTTCAAAGGAGAATATACCAAACCCCTAAACATCATGAGGGGAGGCGTGCAGTACCAAAATAACCTTAACCAGGAATTCTTTCTGAAGGTTGTGAATGCCTCCCCTGATTGCTTCAGAAGTTTCAGTATATCCCATGATCAGTGCAACTATTCTCAAGGTAATCTTTACAGCATTTAAAAACAGACAAACATGGCCACAGCAACATTCTTACGAACATCCAGTAATTAAGCAGGCAAAAGCCTGTGTTATAGTTTGGCACTGCAGATGTTAGAGGAAAAATAACTAGCAGAGACAGTTTTGCTGTCTGATTCATATGATTACAGATACTGTAAGGTGCCCCTCACTGTAAGGTTTATTTCATGGTTTCCCCACCACCACCCCCCAAGGATATTTCTTATTCATGTTTATTCCCCAAAGCTATTTCTCCAGCATCTGCAGGAAAGGCGGCATGTGCACACCTTTCGGTAGTGACCTGCAAAAGAGTTCGCATTACATGAACAAGTCCTGCTTTACAGAGCAAAGACCACATTGCAGGCCTCATTTAGAATCATAGAATAGTTAGGGTTGGAAAGGATCTTAAGATCATACAGTTCCAACCCCCCTGCCATGGGCAGGGACACCCCACACTAAACCACGTCACCCAAGGCCTCATCCAACCTGGCCTTGAACACCACCAAGGATGGAGCACTCACAACCTCCCTGGGCAACCCATTCCAGTGCCTCACCACCCTCACAGTAAAGAATTTCTTCCTTATATCCAATCTAAACTTCCCCTGTTTAAGTTTTAACCCGTTACCCCTTGTCCTGTCACTACAGTCCCTGATGAATAGCCCATCCCCAGCATCCCTATAGCTCCCCCCTTCAGATACTGGAAGGCTGCTATGAGGTCTCCACGCAGCCTTCTCTTCTCCAGGCTCAACAGCCCCAACTTTCTCAGCCTATCTTCATATGGGAGGTGCTCCAGTCCCCTGATCATCCTCAGGGCCCTCCTCTGGACTTGTTCCAATCTCTGGACTTGTTCCATCTCCTTTTTATGTTGAGGACACCAGAACTGCACACAATACTCCAAGTGAGGTCTCAGAAGAGCAGAGTAGAGGGGCAGGATGACCTCCTTCGACCTGCTGGTCACGCTCCTCTTGATGCAGCCCAGGATACGGTTGGCTTTCTGGGCTGCGAGCGCACACTGAAGCTGGCTCATGTTCGGTTTCTCATCAACCAACACCCAAGTTCTTCTCTGCAGGGCTGCTCTGAATCTCTTCTCCTCCCAACCTGTAGCTGTGCCTGGCATTGCTCCAACCCAGGTGTAGGACCTTGCACTTGGCATGGTTAAACTTCATAAGGTTGGCATCGGCCCATGTCACAGGCATGTCAGGGTCCCTCTGGATGGCATCCCTTCCCTCCAGCGTATCAACCGGACCACACAGCTTGGTGTCATTGGCAAACTTGCTGAGGGCGCACTCAATCCCACTGTCCATGTCACTGACAAAGATGTTGAACAAGACCGGTCCCAACACCGATCCCTGAGGGACACCACTCGTTACCAATCTCCAGCTGGACATTGAGCCATTGACCACAACTCTTTGCGTGCGGCAAAGTTATTTGTATTTGTTATTTATAGCAAAGTTTTCTTTAATTTTTGAAGCAGCAAGTCTTGAATTCTTAATTGGTTCCTCTTGTGAATAGGAAACGAAAATAACCGGAAGTAATTCTCAGCAGCTGCTGAAAATGCTAAAGGCTTTAGATATTACTTTATGCAAAAGAACATTTAGCCAAAATGCCACAAACATTTGGCATTTCTTTTAGTGAAAGAAAGGTTAAAGGAAGTTAAAAATGTTGAGCTGGCAATTACTTATCACCTGAAGTCATACCTACATCAGTCTGCAATATGTATTCAAACCCTTACTATGCTCAAGTGGAAAAACATAGGCTCAACCAAAGTAAATTACACAACTCTGACGTGTTGTAAAATGACCTTACGGATCTTTGGAACATTGTAATACTCTGAAGAAATGGTGGTAACATTCAACTTGCGCCAACAGAAGGTTCAGCTTACCGGTAGTATTTGAAAATGGTATACCATCATTAACTCATTGAAGGGCTTTGAAAGACCCTGGGTAATTTCCCTGTCTGTAGGAACTGGTTTGAGCAGCAACTGCGCTATGAAGACTTAAACTGCAGTTTGCTACTAACTTTCCGTTAGAATAAAATTCAAAACCATGAGAGACTGAGCAGTCGCTGCATGTCCCACAGATATCACATACACAACACATTCACAGAACTGGCAAATGGAAAGATTCCATCTTTATGTTTCCATAAAGATTATTATTGTGAAATGCTATTTTCACAATACATTTTTAAGCCAACCTAACACCAACATTCTAGTTTTGATTATTCTCTCAATTCATTACAAAAATCATGGATTCAAGTAAAATGAAACAAAACCCATTTGAAACAAGAACCCAAAGTACTCTCATTTGGACACATATTTTCTTCTCCCCTCCATCATTTTCACGTCTGCATACTGCCTGCTGTCAGCCAGATCCAGACATACTGAATCAATGTTCTCCCAGCAACTGCAGCCAGGCTGGAGCTGAGGAGCAGTGGAAATCTCAGGGAAGTCCAGGCCACAGAGATTTTAATAAACTGAAATTGAGGATTCCAGAGGTTTGAATAAACTGAAATCATCACAAAACATTGGCCAATTATTCAGAACAAAACAGTTCACTCACCACAATGAAACATGCAGTAAACACTAATGCATTAGGGAAGCTGGATGTCAATAGCCAGACTAGGTAACAGGAGTGTATTTTCTCATAATACCCTGCAAAGCATTTGGGATCATGGGTTACTTCTGATTATTCACAATCGGAATAATAATCTACAGTGGTAGAAATCCCTGCAGGAATGATCTCACCAGCTGTAAGGTCCAAAAGAGTGAAGACTTAAGTAAGATCCACTTAGAGTACCTCCATCTTTCAATCCAAAGCTGTATGAAAACTGGAAGAAAATAATACTGCAGAAAGCATTTAGTTGATGCCATTTAAAACCAAAGCAGAAATATGTGACCTCGGTAAACACACTATTAGGGGAAACTCCTTTTGTGTAAGCATAATCATGTCAATATACTGTTGACATTCACATTATTGCTTCATTTTTATCTTTTGCTAACTTGGGCCTAAGGAAGAAATAGAAAGTGATAACTGACATAAAAATAAATAACAAAGAAAGAATAAATCTAATGTTGTAAACACGTATAGTTTAAGATCTCCCTCCCACCCTCAGTCAGAGTGAGCTGATGAGCACACACCACCTGGCACTCATCTCTTGCCCGCGCTCCTCCCAGCTTCACTCCGCAGTCTTCACACCACTAGAAGCACCATGCCCAGAAGGTCACTGCAGCCTGGCAGCACTACCAGCCACAGGCACTCACACAGCCAGCCAAGATGTATATGAAATACTGCAGATCACACCAGAGACCCTTCTGGAGCCCATTTCTCTGTTCAGATACAGAGCACCTGGTACTCACCATGCCTGTGGCTACCACAGCCCCTCTGTCCAGAATGCACCACATGTCCTATGGCAGAACCAGTAACCTTTCCTCCTGCATTCCTTAAACAGCAGCTCCTGCTTTCAAGCCTTTTTTTTTTTATGTTTTCACAGTTTTGGGGTTTTTTGGTTTGCTTTGTTGGTTTTTTTTTTTGTGTGTGTGTGTGTGTGTGTGTGTGTGTGTGTGTGTGTGTTTGGGGGGGTGGGGGTGGTTTTGTTTGTTTGTTTAAAAAAGTGCCTTTTGTTAAACTCCCTGGGGTGCCAGCTGGGGTTGGCAAACCTCAAAATCCCCCTTGTTCTTTCTTTTACAGAAAGGAAAGAAAGAAATACATTGATTGTCCTGTCCTGCAATGCATTTTTGATTTCTTTAAAAGAAATTAGATTTCTTACACATCTCCAAGATGACCATTACTGAGCCAAAATCACACTGGTAAACCCTACCTATGTGCCTTTGAACATTCATTTTAGCATCAGAGCTCCATATGCAACATGGCAAAAGGACAGATCAGTTTGTATTGCAGTACATTTCACATGTAAAATTCAGCTCAAGTGCTAACCAAACAGCATCAAACTGCACCTGCAAATGCAAATGTAAAGCAATGGCACAGTAATTCCCATCTTTGTAACCTGCCTTGCTTTCTAACAGCCTGATAACCACCATGGAGAGCTTTAGGGATTTATGAGCTACACTTTGCCCTGAAATGCAGTCTGTAGAAGTCCAGGGTCACTTGTAAAAGCATGAAAATGATGAGTTTTTAAATAGTGGTTGCTTGATCATCATTGTTATTTGAATGGGAACTTGTGACCCACAACAACTTTGCACAGACTAAACATGAGGCTTTCTTAGATACTTCCTTCACATTTTATTACTTTCAAAGCTGTAAAGATTGAAACTGAATGTAGTGACAAGAATTTTCGCTACAAAACCAACATACTTAGAGAGAAGTCGTCTGTGAAGTTTCAAAAAAAAAAAAAAAAAAAAAGTAAAATTTATTCTTTATTCTTTCTGTAAGTCCTTATAAGCAGGAAGTAGGATTTTTGTTCTTACTTTTTGTCTTTATTCCTATTGTAGTGCTGGCTGAACATAAAGAATTTTATGAGAGTCACAGTACGCATTAATCTGATGTCCCTTTCTGTAGCCAAACTGCTTTTTCCAAGGGATAACACCAGGACTACCTCTCTATACTACTTTCACCATCTACCTGCTTGCCAGTAAAAAGGCCAGAGTAACAAGACTATTTTCAGTGGGAAATATGTTATTCATTCTCTGTAAGTTAGTTGCAATGTAAAATCATTTTAATAAGCATTTAAGAATATGGATTCACAATAACCAAGTGTTAATGTTTATTAACTGAAGGATCATTGCAGAGACATTTATCCTATTTTAAAACACCTACAGTGCCCAGCTGATTGCAGCAGTGCTGCAGAATTCCTACTCAGTCTCCAGCAAAAGACTCAAGATTCTCAAGCTGAAGCGACTTCAATGTATTTGCAATTGCAGTAGCACAATGGAATCCAGAAGGCTCATCAGCTCTGGGGCTCAGGTTTCTCCATTACAACAGAGCCAGGCCCCATCGTTCTCACTGGATGTTTTGAAGTAAAAACTACCTACAATTATAATTCACCAAAACCTTTAAAATAATTTCTGACTCTAACAGTGCAAGCTAAGCAAATAACTCTCAAACCACTTCTCTAGATGTTAAATAGGTTCCAAGACTCTACGTTTTGCCTATGGGATAATGAAGACAGGAATGTGAAACAAATTGCTTCTTTACAGAGATGAGCTAAAAAAGGCAAACCAGAACATCAGTGCCTGCTGACCTCCCAGCAGCTTTCACCCTCATAGCTCAGACTGCTTTGTGCCCCAATCAGTTACAAAAGCATTTGGAATGTGCATCCCATAGTTTTCTCACATGTAAAACCATAAAACATGCTGCAAGGGAATCCACAGCCATTGCCAATAACTAACACAACCAAGTATATTACTCTGAATACTAACAAGACTGAAAATACTGCTACAATCTGGCCAAAGACTTGCCAAAAAGGACTGACCAAAAACTTCACAGAAAAAGCCCCAGAATGTGATTTGTATCAAAGATTAAAGAACCATAACTCTAACTTTCTAAATAACCCCTGTGATTAGCAACCAGCTTTTCTTGTCTCAGCTCATCACAGGCTAGCATCCTTCCACAAGCTTCTTATAACATTTTCGTCTAAGGCATAACATGCAATTATCACCACTGCATTCCACACACTCCCAGGGATGTGGCAGAGAACAGGAGCTGCACATGCACAGCCAGTGTCACCTTCCAGAGGCTGCTAGGGAGAGACCACACAAGCAGCATGCACAGGGAAGGTGGGCAGTTGCCAGGTCCTGGTTAAAAAGGATTCTTGGAAGCCTGCAGCAAGTATGTTAGTTTGGGGCTCCATCCAGCTTTCATCAGTCAGAAAGTGTCCCCAAGGTGAACCGCATACCTGCAACAGTTCACACACAGCCAAATGGCTTTTCGCCATTAGTAAGCAATACACAGATGCCAGGTTTTAAGTCCAGTGGGACTGAATCTAAATATAGAGCAATTCTGAGTGACAGACAATTTTGAAATAAGATTCTTTCTCGTTTTGTTAACCCTAATATAATGCATTTTTACAAGAAAAATGGTATTTTTAAAATTCTAAAGTGCATTACAAAAAATTTAGCTTCTAAAAAAACAAGAAGAAAAAAAAAAAATCAACTTCAGAAGTCTTCTTGCTTCAAGCCACAAAGAGGCAAATATAAGATGATCCCAGTTTATTTAAGTGGAAACTCCGAGTTCTCCAGAAACATCATCCCTCCTGCAATCCTGCTGTAAGCAGGAACTCTTACTGTCATCCCCACTGTAATCCTGCCACAACCAGAAACTTTTACTGTTTTTCCATTGACTGAATTCTTTCTGGCTAGAAACAAATTCTGACTTTAGCTCCCTAAGCAAGTTTATTCTAGAGGCAATCACAAAACCTAAGTTACAGTGGAGAGACCAGCAGACTATTTTGCGATAACTGCATCCAGAAGCAAACTGGCCAGTAATTACAGGAGCCCCATGGCACAACTGGGCTCCAACCTCTCACCTGCAGTGGCATCTCTGTACCTGGGGGGGAAAAGTCACCTGGCTGGGGACTGACCCCAGAGGCTCTTCCCCATCATATTTTATGGGTTTTGCTGGGAGAGAGGAACATCACCTCCCACAGGGCAGGGACCAGAAGCTCTTAGTCAGTGGATGTGCACAGGAATGGATAGGAGAAAGAGTGTTTTTCCAGGCATTGCCATCCTCAACCCAGCCTCCTGAGAGTCCTTCCCAGGTTTCAGCAAGATCAGCCTTTTCTTTTGTCAGATTTTCAGAAGTCATCAGAAAGGAGAACTAGATCCCAGTCAATCAAAGCCAAGAAAACTTCTATCTCTGGGAATGAGCTAATGCATTAGACATGTCATTCAGACTCTCCAGCTTGTCTTGGTCTTGAAATACCAGTTATTTAAAAAAAGTACATCTGGAAATGTAACACAGTCTCCTAATGACTCCGCTTTGTGCCAGGCACCTACAAACAATTTAAACACAACCTGTTTGTGCAAGTAGAAGAGGCTTTCTCCTAGCTCACTTCCAAAGGCTCCCTCCACAGGAAAACCTTTGTGTGATAATTCTGGGCTCTCCTCCACAGCAGTGAGGAGAGGGCAGTACAACATGGACAAACCCCCAAGAGATTCTATGTGCAAGACACACCTGACACTCACTGGCATTCCCACACCAGCCAGCTTTATCTACAAGACATTTTTTCTGGAAAGCAAAGCAAACCCATAGACTTCCAGTAGCAGTCAAGAGGCAAGAGTAAGAAAACAGGGTATACTATGGATTTAAAAAATCCACATTAAATAAAGTGCATTGGAGGACTGTAAAGTGTGACCTAAATCACAGCCATTAGCAAGAAGAGCACCATCACTAGCAAACATCTGCACAGTTAAGGTTAAACTGCCATATTAAGGGATTAACAAAACACCCAACAACCACCAGGACACTGACAGGCTTACAGAACTCCTTGGATCACTCAGCTGCCTTACAGAATCATAGAATCATAGAACAGTTAGGGTTGGAAAGGACCTTAAGATCATACAGTTCCAACCCCCCTGCCATGGGCAGGGACACCCCACACTAAACCATGTCACCCAAGGCCTCATCCAACCTGGCCTTGAACACCACCAAGGATGGAGCACTCACAACCTCCCTGGGCAACCCATTCCAGTGCCTCACCACCCTCACAGTAAAGAATTTCTTCCTTATATCCAATCTAAACTTTTCCTGTTTAAGTTTAAACCCGTTACCCCTTGTCTTGTCACTACAGTCCCTGATGAATAGTCCATCCCCAGCATCCCTATAGCTCCCCCCTTCAGATACTGGAAGGCTGCTATGAGGTCTCCACGCAGCCTTCTCTTCTCCAGGCTCAACAGCCCCAACTTTCTCAGCCTATCTTCATAAGGGAGGTGCTCCAGTCCCCTGATCATCCTTGTGGCCCTCCTCTGGACTTGTTCCAACAGTTCCATGTCCTTTTTATGTTGAGGACACCAGAACTGCACACAATACTCCAAGTGAGGTCTCAGAAGAGCAGAGGGGCAGGATCACCTCCTTCGACCTGCTGGTCACACTCCTTTTGATGCAGCCCAGGATACGGTTGGCTTTCTGGGCTGCGAGCGCACACTGAAGCTGGCTCACGTTCATTTTTTCCATCAACCAACACCCCCAAGTCCTTCTCTGCAGGGCTGCTCTGAATCTCTTCTCTGCCCAACCTGTAGCTGCGCCTGGGATTGCTTCGACCCAGCTGTAGGACTTTGCAGTTCGCACTGTTGAACTGCATGAGGTTGGCATCGGCCCACCTCACAAGCGTGTCAAGATCTCTCTCTGGATGGCATCCCTTCCCTCCAGTGTATCAACTGAACCACACAGCTTGGTGTCATTGGCAAACTTGCTGAGGGCGCACTCAATCCCACTGTCCATGTCACCGACAAATATGTCGAACAAGACCTTTCCCAACACCGATCCCTGAGGGACACCACTCGTTACCGGTCTCCAGCCGGACATCGAGCCATTGACCACAACTCTTTGCGTGCGGCCATCCAGCCAGTTCTTTATCCACCGAGTGGTCCACCCATCAAATTGATGTCTCTCCAATTTAGAGACAAGGATGTCATGTGGGACAGTGTCGAACGCTTTGCACAAGTCCAGGTAGATGACATCAACTGCTCTCCCCCTGTCCATCAGTTTTGTAGCCCCATCATAGAAGGCCACCAAATTGGTCAGGCAGGATTTCCCCTTAGTGAAGCCATGCTGGCTGTCACCAACCACCTCCTTGTTTTTCACGTGCCTTAGCATGTCTTCCAGGAGAATCTGCTCCAAGAGTTTGCCAGGCACAGAGGTGAGACTGACTGGTCTGTAATTCCCCGGGTCATCCATTTTTCCCTTCTTAAAAATGGGGGTTATATTTCCCTTTTTTCAGTCATTGGGAACTTCACCTGACTGCCATGATTGACTTTACCAAACACAAAGACTTACATGAGGATATTCTGATTTGCTTGTTGGCTTCAACTAAGCAACTGAGTATTTCAATTGCATCAGATTTCCAAGTGCTGCCTGTGACTCAGGAGGAGGATCTGTCTTACTCTTAATTCTTGCTTTCTATCTATTTTTCTGAAAAGTTCATCCCCTAACCAAAGCCACAACACCCCACATACACTTGGGGCACGAAAAGCATCTCAGAAAGCCTAACAAAAAACCACAGACACTGTCATGCCTATGCGAGTTCATATCTAAGTGCTTAAAATATAGAAATATTTTAATATGATGCTATAATCTTCCAAGTTCTAGTCCCCATTTTTAGATATTGGGATGTGTATTAAAGGACCATTGATAAAATACTTTACTATTTGCACTCCACAGTAAAATGTTTCCTGGCTTGTCTGTCAGTGACTAAATATTTGTTGTAATTCTGTGTTACTGGGATCTACTTGCTGTAACACTTGTTTCTGGCCTCTGAGATTTAGACAGACCAATTTCTGGTACATTCCTCCCTCAAAGTTCCCCAGCCTCCTGCCTTCAGCAACTCTGCCTGAGTTGCCTTCAGTTCACAGCTGGAGTTTCTCTCCCAGGGTTGTCCCCTTTGAGAACAGCAGTTGCTGCTGATCTTTGGTCTTGCTTTTTTAGCCCTTACAAATTTGTGTCCATTACAGATTCTTTGAAGTTCTTTCAAGGGCTCTATACTAAGAGCACTAAGCCAGAGAGAGACCTGACAAAATGCCAACATTTCCACCCACCCTTTGATTATTAACATTTAGAGAAAATGCCAGACATATTTAGAGCCAAAGCAAACATTTTTCTGTGTTACTGCTACATTTCACATCTGAAGGGCTGATATATAAATTAAAAAAAAAAGAAAAAAGAAAGAAAAAGAAAAAGAAATAAACCCACCAAATCCAAAAAACAAAGCAAAACCACAAAACCAAAGCCATTTGATGCTGAAAGCCAGAAGGCCAGATAGATGCTATATAAACCATACTCTAAAACTTCATTTAAGTTTAACAGACCTCCCTGACACTTTCAACTCTAAAGGATTACTTCTACCCCTCCCCCTGGTTAAAAAAAAATATACATATATACACACGCATGCCCACACATCTCCAAACCCAAAAAAACCCCACAGAAGCAAGCAGAAGTACAGATAAGAAATAAACCCAGATAAACAAGGAAAGGAACCTCCCAGGTCACCAAATTTTGTGCTGCTGCACACAACCTTACACCAATGTATTTCAAGAAGAGGCACACCATCTTCTGAAGGAGGGAAGAAGTTCCCACCTGCCAAATTGAGCCAAAGTGCCAGAAACTTTGAACTGCAGTTCAGTGACAATTCTCATGAAAACTCATGTTTCTCACTGTCTTCAAGAATTAATCCCATAATGTCATTCAGGGTAATTACTTCAGAAATGGTAGATGTGCTTAAATATCAAAAGAAATACAATTCTCTCTATGAACAAAGGCAGACATGCTGTGAAAAAAACAAAATAGCCACTGAGCTGTTGAATAAAGTCTACCAACAGCACAGCAAGATAATGCTGTCATATCTGTCTATATTCACACTTCACCTCAGGCTTGGCAGGAGAATGCAAGGTAGAAATAGGAAATAATAATAGTAATAATAATAATAATAATAATAAATCCCTTTCAATAGTGCTGGCACTTACCAGTGATGACTTCTGTTTCTTGGCCTGTTGCTCATCATTCCACACTTTTTATTAACAACTTTTGGGCAAACCCTTTTCAACAACCATTAAAAACATCCAAAAAAGTTTTCCCACCCTAAAATGGTTTGTCCTAGCTATGGGAAAACAAATGAAGCCTGGAGAGATGCAGACAGAGACCAGAGCACAGATGTTGAGAAGGTCTGGGAAATCAATGCAAGTCCTCCAACCCATTCCTTGACCCAGTCTTCTCCACCCTCTTCTTTCTCACTTTGTGTCAATACTACCATGCAAATCAGACAGGAATGGCTTTTCAAGTGTATATTAGAGATTTGTCACATTTAAGCCCACATTAAATGAAGAAGTATGTCAGCAGTGCTATGACTCAAAAGTCCAGGTGCTGCATTGCTGCTAGCAACGTTTGAGCAATGTGCCTTGAGCAAAAGAAGCACAGAATGAAAAAAGATATTATCAATTACCTATCAGCCAAATAGGCAAACATTTTCTTAAGTCTAGACATAGTCAGCAAGAAGTGTGATAAGACACAGAGCTGACAGTTATCCAAGACAGATCACAGCATATTTCATGGTAGAAAATTTTATTAAATACAACCACAGCAGTAATAGCAAAGTTCACCAGAAACAGGAGCTGTGCACAGCAACTTCCACTTACTTCAGCACTGTACACTTAAGTGTGAGAGCTGTCAGGTTTCATACAAATGTTTAATGTCTCCTCACAGAGAGCTCACCCAGACATCAGTATTCAAGCCAAGACAGGTAAGAGTCCTGTTACATTATCCCTAGCTATAATAAAGTTATCCACTATCTGAGAACATTTTCTCAGTATGTTGTAATTCTAGATTAATTACTCCCTTAAGTAAAGAGTATTACACTTATATAATAGCTTTGCATTCCCTTCAGCTAATTTTCAAAATCCATAGAAGAGAACAAAAAAGTGGACAGTAGAAAGGAGGAAAAGCACATTTTCCTTGTCAACTAAAGCAGTATGGCCAGCAAGAGTCTTTAAGTGTCTTGAAAATTGATAATATAGGATTCTTTCAGCCAACTGAGGAGCTACCTGAGGAAACTGTACTGACACAACTAGAAGTGCAGTAATGGACTAGTGAACAGGCTGTGCTGCTGTGGTTTCAGCTGAAACTGCAGCACTTCTGATTTGTACATGCCAAATAATTAAGGTAAGAATGACACAGAGTGCTCCAAGATTTAACAGGAAAATGAAGACTTTAACAGGAAAATAATTATTAGCTTTCCTACAGGTAAGCACAGAAGATCTCCATTAACACTTACAATATTATACCATTTTTATATTTCTGTACAACCTCAGTTAGACAAGTTTGAAGCTACCAGTGAGACCAGTACCTTCATAAAGTACAAAGTGGTGTTTTCCACTTATGCATATCACATGCTCCTTTACTGCAACACCCACAAGAATGAGTTACAGAGATGTGTGAGAACTGGGGGTCAGAGTGGAAGTCCTTCCTTCGCTTTAGCAATGCTTGGGCAACAAGACTCAAGATAGTATTTTTCCTTTGCAGTACTAGCTGTAGTTAGAATGAAACACAGTTTGGAGACTATCAATAATCAAATATCCATAAAAAGCATTGTTAATATACCAGAATAAACCAGAGTAGTTGCCTCTCACTTCCTATTGGCATAAAACGGGATCCCATCACTAACAGCCTCACACACTGGTTTTAACAGTTGCATGCATTTTTGTGGCAATTCAGCAGTTGTTTCTTAGATGATAATTAAATACACTTAAATGAGAATGTTGGGAGGAATCTTATTAACGAATAGCAAAGAAAACATTCACATTGTTTCAGATGAAGCAGTCCAAGTCTTGAGATATTCACACATAGAAAACCACAATTCTCCCTACCCCCGGTGTTCGAGTCTGCTGCCAATCTGATATGGTCACTGCTGCAGGCACTCGGCACACACAGCAGCGCATAAGCACGCCTTTAGCTTCCCCTTGAAACATCAGTCATTTCAGTGCAGGCAAGGAAGGTTACAGCTGTATTTTACTACAAATTTATCTTCAGGAAACTGGTACGGGATACAAGATAGCAGTGTATTACCACTGACATCAACACAAAACAAATTCTAATACTCTCACAGGGCAAAAAGCAGCAGAGCACCAAGTATTAGCTTCTCAGTAAAACAGTCACTACATAGTCTACCAACTTGATCTAAAAACATTCCTACCATAGCCCTTGGTTTTGCTGCATAACTGATAACATTTTCTTTCAGCCACACTTACAAGTTTCCAAATTTGTACCTATTCTGGAGTGTCCCTGCCCAAATCCCCATTCTTTCATGTCCCATCACACCAACACAGGCAGGTCTGAATTTGCCCCACAGGTCAGCAGGATGACATCAGCACCCAGACACGCAAGGGCACAAGTACAACAGGTTGCACAACTGACTTTTGCAGACACATCCTTAAGTACATGATCTTGCTTAACTTTAGCCTGTCTTAACATGGAAATGCCAACTATAAATCATGTGGGAAAGTAAGAAATTGTGGAAAAGCTTTATTTCCAGGCTATGGCTACATACTATAATTTTCAATTCCAGGGAAATTTAATGTAGATACCACAAATTGTGCTTGGATTGTCCTGTAGTATCATGCTGACTTGGGGCACATGGAAAGTAGCAAATAATCAGAATTTATCCAAATGGTCAAATTCATTAAAGCACCAAGCAAAAGAGACATACTGATACAAACTGTATGAGCTCAGAAAGAAAGGGGAGAATGCTATTTACTCTGCTCTCCTGTCATTCGACTAGGCACAAAGCACAGCTTTCCTCAAGCTGACATGTACTTTCCATAGTTTGTTGAAAGCCCCTTCAGTTTCTGAAAGCATTTTAAATGTACTTTTCCCTGTATTTATATAAGGAGTTGTTTTACACAAGACACCACCAATCAACTCAATCATTTTGAAAGCACAAGACGTAGATTTATCCTGGTGCATGCAAAATGCATTCACCAATACACTGCAAATTTTAAAGCATTAAAGATTATGGTTCATACAAAAACAAAAATCCCAATTATCACAGAACTGGCAAGGAAGAGAAATCTTGATGTATTCCACAAAGAAAACAATTATGTTTTTCTTAGATACCCTTTCTCTCTGTTTAATCCAACAACATGCCTCAGCTGCAATCTGAAGTTTAATTAGAGCAGTTGAATAGTGAAAGACACTGATTCATAGTAGCTGCAGTAATTCTGATACACACCAATTCCTCAGAGTATTGTTTGCCTTTGCTGAATTACTAAGATCTATATACATACATGTATACAAAGAAGATATTTTCATCTCTGTTTACAATCAGTTAAAGTTTAAAAATTTTATCAGAAGCTGATGCAATTTAGGCAATGGATCTTGCACATGAAATTCAAGTACTGACTGCTGCACATGTGGCAGTGACCACAGAAACGACAGTGAAAAAAAACACCAGGAAACAGCAGAAGAACCAGCATAGTGTTAGATGCCTAGAAAAGCAGAGAGGAAGAGATCTAAATGAGATGAGCATTCAACTTCTTGGTGTAATGGCTTAACGAGTTTGAAAGTGTGTTAGGTTCAGCATTCCTAAATTTCCTGCTGTTGCTTCTGTGCAGTATTTGAGTTTTAACACAGAACTACGGCTTGTAATAATGGTAGATAGAAAAATAATGAAGAACAGTGTGCGCATCCAAAAAGACAGTGGAAATTTCCACATTCACTTGTCAAGCCAGTCCAGAAAGGAAATGAAACTAAAACATTCCATCTGTACAGGCATCAGATACAGAACACACATTATTCAAAGGAATGGATTTGTGAAACTTTTGGTGCAAAAAACCTCTGCACTTGCATGTCCAATTTAGGATATCATTCTGGTAGCTGCACAAGGAATCAGACATTTGCACATTCAAACAATTCTTTACCAAATGCTCTCTAACTCATTAGCTCTGCATATCAAACATGTGCTTTCCTACTTGAGCAATACAAAGACAACAAGATTTTGAAAGATAGAGTCTGATTCTACACAATGAACTAAGCTTTTGAGTAAAGCGTCATGAATGCAGCAGTTCTGCCAAGCTGGCTAAACGTGTCATCCACCTGCATGCACTGCATAGAAAACAAAGAAATCAAATTGTAGAAAATCCGAGATTAACTGGAGCAAAGCCGAGATTAACTGGAGCAAAGCCAATAGCATTTGCACAGCATGGTTGGATCCACCCTGTAGAGCAGGGATTTTTAAGTGGAAAAACAAGTGCCATTCTCAAAGAAAACTCAAGTGTCACCTGAAGACAAATCCTTATTAAATGCTAAATTTCTACACTCTATTAAAACTTTTTCTACACTCTATTAAAACTTATTTCACCCTTTTGTAACTTTATTGCTAATAAGCGATATGATTTTAAATATCAGTGACCTTGAAAGTTGTTTAAAAGTTCTGTTTATGCATCGATAAAAATGTCTCACTTGGACTCTCCCGGCTAGGCTTGCATGACAACCTGTCAGTCTGTAATTTACGACTGCACTACTCCTCCAGTAGCAGGTCTACAGGGAACCTTGCTTGCAGAGTTCCTTCCCCACAACATAGCTTGCTTTGAAGTTTTCAGCCACAGACCTGGGGTCTTAGTCCATGTGTACTCATTTAGCTGAGCCAGTAAGTCACACAGCTTCAGCCTCCCTGTCACGGAACTGCCTCCTGCCTATGGTGATTTATTAGAAAAATAGTGAAGTCACTTTATATACTTTTTTCATTGAGGTCTTCATCTTTTTTGTTAGTCTGAAGTTTCTGAAGCAAACACTTGAAGGAGTCATTATCTTGCTCACATTTTCCTTTGTTCAATTCTTAGGACCACTACACTGATACCAGTTTTGTGATATAACCTGCAAAATCAATGCTATGATTTTTGCAAGCACAAAATTTGTATCTAGCAGTGAGTGACAGACACAGAGACAAAACTTCCCTAGAATCAAACACAACAGGCTTCTCAGCACCTAATAGGGTAAAATGTCTTGTAGATGTTGTTCCACCTTGTATAACTCCTATACTCAGCTGCTAGAAGTAAGTTTTCCTGAGGTTACTGTTCCATTTAGAACCATAAGGATATATTTTACTGTCTTTTTAATACATGGGATAAAATGGTAAAAGTTGTTGCACACACTGCTTATCACAGTATCATGATAAATAACACTAGTTCAATACTTGCACTGCAAGACCTTCAGGGCAGATACTAACACCGAATATGTTTTACTCAGCTTATTACAGATACATGCCACTAATACCAGAGTACTTCATGCCTTGCTTCATAAAATCATTTATCAATATGAAATAACATAGAATTTCATCTCTGAGCATTTCTACCTACCATAAATTAAGTGCCATAAAGTAAAAACTAGATGCCATTTCAGTTTCAACCATGGCACTCCGAACACCATGGTAAGGGGTGGTAAGCCCTTGCACAGGGCTGTGACAGTTATGGAAAGCTGTGCTATGAAGAAGGCAGCTGTGGGGAACTTGTACAATAAGCATGCATCTTCCACAGTCAGGGAAACAGAGCAGCAGAGCTGGCCAAGATAAGGGTATGAGATCTTTATAAGACTCCCCAGCTGACTGGAGTTGATGGCATTTGCTAGACGTATTTAATTTCATTTATACTCTCAAATACATTCAGACACTTTCAGTCTCACAAGACAGAAAGCACTTGCATAAACATATGAACTGGAAAATAAATAGAGTGCTGGCAGAGAGTGAACCAAATGTGTTTGTCAGAAGCACTGGGTTTGGAAAATTAAGTCCTGTACAGCCAGTTCCTAATCCTTGGAAACCAGAGGGAGCTCATCTATGTCATCATTGGATCGGAATTTTGTCCCTCATCCTTCATTTTATTATGACCTAGAAATTAAATCCAGCTCACACAACCAACCAGATACTTTTTATACATATTCACAAGGGAAAAATCTTCAGAAAGAGCAGAGGATGCAGCATGCCACACTTACTTGTTTTAGAAGAATTGAACCAAAACCATGAGGGGAAAAGGGAAATCCAGCAAGAGACCATCCATAAGAACATCAGGTAGAGCAGAGGCTCAGCAAAGGAAAAGTGTAATAAAACAAAGAAAATGCAAGATCCATAATTTTTTATACTACTGTCCAAAGCATCTGCCTTTAAAAGATTTTATCTATCTTGCCTCTCTGCCAGATGTTTCTTATTCTTTTTATAATAGAGATGGGTGAGAACAAGCAGAGTCCATCTCTTAGGTCAGAGCAACCTGTATAGGAATGCCTGTATTCCCTCTTGCCTCCCTTAGAGACAACTTGAGCTTGGCACAAAGACTAGTCAAACATGGATTTATTGCAGTCCTCCACAATTTTCAATAAGCGAAAGTAAAAAGTTTTTGTTTGGGTTGAGCAAACAATTGTGTTCAATTCCAAGCGCTGTTTTAAACCAAACAAATTTTTAACCATGTTTCAGTGGAGAAGTCATGAAAAGTTTTTATGATTGTAAGAACATTTTGTCACAAAATCCAAATATTCTAAAAGGTTTTGATGAAAACTTGTGCCATGACAATGTGTTGGCAATAGAGTCTTCCTGCCAAAAATCAGGCAAGAGACTTATCTGGATATCAAGATACCAAACCAATCTCCATTTTAGGTTTTATCAAAACATAGGTACAGAAAAAGCAGGCTTGGTCTCCCTGGCAGTGGGTAACCAAACAGTGCCGTGGATGAAGGGCAGGTTGTGTTACTCCCTCAGGCACACGGCTGCCTCCTCTCTGACCAGCAAGACATGTTTGTCTGCAAGTGGCCACACCAGACAGATCCAGGCAGAGCAGCTGCAAGGAAACACGGGTGAATTTATACCAGCGTGTACCCTCAGCAGTGTTTTGTGAACACACTGGTGCCATTCTTCTATCAGGTTCCTGAAGGGCTGTGAAACAGGCTATTAAAATCTTAGTCCCTTCATAAGGGTTTATTAACTTTGGGTTTCCACATCTGGAAGGTAATCACCAAAATTTCGCTTGTGAACAAAATGGTTTAACTGCCACCTCTCAGTGCAGCAACAAGAACCTCTATAATTCAATGTAATTTTATTACCACCAGGTGAGATAATCCTTCAGGATAATCCCACAAACTTCAAGAACATCAAAACAAGTGTTTATGTGCACATACATGTAGCAGCAAAGACTGCAAGACTTTGCTGCTCCTGTGCCACAACCATTTAACATCCTCTCCCAGTTAACATCTGCATACATTTAAATATTTTCAAGCTTTCTGAACAGTCTCTTTAGTTATTTAAAAAGGAAAATTGCTGTTGCCACCCTTCTGGACTCAGACCTTTCCCCTCCCCCCCCAAAAAAAAAAAAAAAAAAGAAAAAACCCAAACAATTCCCCATTGTTCTCAGACGAAGACTGCAGAACAAGGAGGCCTTCCCAGGCTGCTGTAGACGTTGCTCCATTCATTTTCAAGAGGAATCCTTCCATTGCTTAAGAAGCAGCACCAGAACCCCAGTGATTTTCCTGGTAGGACACTGGTTGGATGTGCACATACCCAGCCACCACAACCAAGCACAGCCATGGGAAATCAGCTGAAGGTTTTGGCAGAAGGGACTGGGGCTGGCACTCCAAGGTCAGCAGCTTTCTCAGGGCAGTTTGAGACTGTCGGATGGACTCCTGCAAGGGCTGTACTCCACAGCAGCTTTATCACCTTGTCCCCAACATCCTTGCTGCTTGAGCAATAGCACGCTGCAGACAGCTCATGGCATACTCCTCCTGCCCTGGGACCCAACACTGCAGCTCCCAGTGAAACCCCTGTTCATGGATGCTTGATACTACCCCGGGATTGACATGAGAACCAAATAAGAATAAAACATTTTTATTTATGATTCATGCCATCACAGGATGATCAGTGCCCAGAAGTCTCCAGATTTGCCCAACATGCATGATTTTGCTCTCACAACTCACATCCTTCTAGTGACTCACTTTGGACTTCACCTTGGAAGCAAAACCAGAACAAAGCCAAAGGTTCTCTGCTGAATGCATAGTAGATAAAACAAGCTAGAAGCCAAGAGTATGTGAATTTACAGCTAAGTACTTCCAGACAGCAACTCTAGTCTAATCTCTACATCAGAAAATGTTTTTCCAGGATAGGTTTGTTATGGGGTTTTTTTTGACATGTTTTTGGTTTGTTTTTTAAAGATTCAGAAATTATATGAGTCTTTTGGAAAAAAAGCCAAATTATCCTCTTCTTTTATTCTTCCCTTTTAGTGAAAAGGGAATTTCTTGAAAACACTTTCAGAAGACTGCTTTAGTTCCGATGGTGGAAAACTAATGCTTTTGGCTAAGAATGGTTTTGGGTTATTCCATCTATCATGCGCTTTCAATGTTGAGTGGTTAACTTACCTTCCTAAGCTGTTATAAGAGAAAGGGCCTCAGTTTGAAGGAGAACAAAAAGTAATGCTTACCTTTTGTTCTTAGAGGCTGTCACAAGCACTACACTGGCTACCCTGATGCAAATGCAAGCCAAAGGACAGAGAAAAAAGAAAAAGTAAAATGAATCTGCTTTAAAACTACATACTTGCTCTTTCAAGTGTGTAACTAGTGCCTTTATTTTGTTATGAAGCAAAGGGGAAAATGTTCAAAATGCTCACAAATTAAGATCCTCTGTGACTAAACGTAACATTTACTTCAAGTAAATCTGGTATTCACATATTTGGTTTTTTCAAGTGCTTTGAACATACGCTAGACTTCATAAATACGCTGGAAAACATTTAAACTTCAGCCAGAGGTGACTGTTTCATTTCAGAAATAAACACTGGCTTTGGGCTGACAGAGGAATAGCTCAGCATGACAAAGCAGCAGCATCTGGGCCTCCTGATGAAGACCAGTTTATGGCAACAGGATTCCAGTTTATAACTACAATACAAGCCCACATTATATCATGTTACAAAGAGCTAGGCTTGCTTTGGAAATAATTTGTACCTGAATGTTATCCAAGTACAATCAGCCCCAAAACAGTATTGAGGAAAAAAGGCATTTCCTCTTCATACCAACAAAAACGATGGAGAGTATGAAAACTAGAGGTGAATGTTGCTACAGAAATAAGTAAAACATTGCTCTGGTTTCCAAACAGAGCTGTTGAGCAGCTCTTAAGGACTGCCGAAAGAATTAGATGCACATTCCTATCAGCTCGATTCAACAATTTTCTTCATATAAAAATTACAGTATTAAGCTTGCTGTTGTGGAAAGAGAACAAATTAACTAGCTTTTAATAGAAAACTTTCAGCCTCTATTCACAATCTTCTGTAGTTTTACCCAAGACAGGAGTTAAAAATCTTTCTTGGTCTAACTTTTTACAGTTATTTATTTCAGTATCCTGGGTTCAGCAGCAGCAGTCATTTTTCCTCCTTCTTAGTAGCTGTTGCAGCACTGTGTTTTTGACTTTCAGCCTGGGAACAGAGCTGATAACACCGATGTTTAGACTGACCAAGGACTTTGTGAGTCTCATGCTCTGCCAGGGAGGAGGAGAAGCCAGGAGGAAGCAGGGACAGGACACCTGACCCAAACTAGCCAAAGAGGTATTCCATACCACAGCATGTCATGCCCAGGATGTAGAACTGGGGGCCCAGAAGGGCTGGATCATGGCAGGGTGGGGGTGAGGTACCAGTTGGTGAGCGGTTGTATTCTCTTCCCTTGTTATTTCCTTTATCATTATTATTATTGGTGGCAGCAGTAGTGATTTGTGTTATACCTTAGTTACTGGACTGTTTTTATCTCAACCCGTGGGAGCTGCATTCTTTTGATTCTCCTCCCCGTCCCTCCAGAAGCGGAGGGAAGAAAGGTGGGGGGGGGAAGTGGACTGCATGGTTCTGATTTACGGCCTGGGCTTAAACCACAACATTCAGTCATTCAAAAACAGAGCTATTACCATTTTCCTGATCTAAGTAAATGGTTATTTGTATGGCAATGATACGTATTTTACCTACAGCTACCTCCTTATGACCAGCAGAAATGGCCATTTCCAATACCCTTTCTTTGCTTGGGGAAAGACAGGCAGACACTGCCATGAGAAATGCAACAGCTTGAGCATGAGGACTGGCCATTAACTACTAACTTGTCATGCAAGAATCAATCACACCAGTTGCAAAGCTTGTAAGCTTCCCCATACAGAACTGCGCTGGCAAAGGTTTTTGAGCCAAGCTGTCTCTTTCAGAATCCTCTCAGTGCAGCAGAATAGCCCACCAGGAGGCAAGTCAAGCTTTCAGTGAAGGCAGAGGGCAGCACTTGCTGCCAAGCCTTTGGTGCCAAGCATGGGAGCCATATGCCCACAGTGTGGTCCAGGCTGTGGCAGACAACTCCTAGGCAGGAGTGCCAGGGATGCTGCCCCATGACATGTCAGCTGAATCACTGAATGGGCACTGCTTCATCTCCAGGAGCAGACAGGAAGCCCAAGACATGCAGGGGTTCTCTGACAGAAATGAGAAGCCCATAATACACCCTCTTGACAACACCAGCAAGTAACATTTCCTACTCAAGTAAAATGAAATCTTTCAGGGGCTGGCATCAACATCAACTGAGCTACCTTGAGTGGAACATACAGCAAAGCAAAGTATACCTTGCTTCAGAAATGCAAACTACTAATCAGATTTAAGATAAGGTGGTAAAGTAATTTAAAAAAAATGTAAGATTTCATAAACTCATAAATTGTAGAAGTCCATAAACTTCATCAGTTAATTCTTTTCTTTAAAAAAATTCATTTTAGCCACAGAATGCAAAAAAATCAAAAGAATCAGTAATTAAAATCTACATTCATCCTTTATGAAAGGTTTACTAAGGAGGGAAAAAAAAACCTGACAGTAGTAAAGCAAAGTGCTATTCATCTGGAAGTAAAATATGTGCATTTCTACTCATACAGAGTTTACAGTTGACTGCCATTGCAACAGGACAAAATGTAATTTGTATTTCTGTTCCTACATAGATGTTAGTTTCTGTTGTGCCTATAGCTAAAGCAGTGCAAAGCAAAGAGTTACCAGGCATTTACTAATTCCTCCTGTGGCCTGCAGATGCTGGGACAGCAACTGTGGTGTTTTGGCCAGACTCCTCACAAAGCTCGGATGTGTGAGAACACACGTGCATCTGAAGAACTTCACTGATCTGTCATACACCGGGAACCTTCTTGACATGTCAGTGGCTGTTAAAGCAGACCCTTGCACGTACAACTTATTCCTCCACCTACATGTTAACTAATCTTACAGTCTCTGTTAACTAATCTTACAGTCTCTGTTAACTAATCTTACAGTCTCTGTTAACTAATCTTACAGTCTCTGTTAACTAATCTTACAGTCTCTGTTAACTAATCTTACAGTCTCTGTTAACTAATCTTACAGTCTCTGTTAACTAATCTTACAGTCTCTGTTAACTAATCTTACAGTCTCTGTTAACTAATCTTACAGTCTCTGTTAACTAATCTTACAGTCTCTGTTAACTAATCTTACAGTCTCTGTTAACTAATCTTACAGTCTCTGTTAACTAATCTTACAGTCTCTGTTAACTAATCTTACAGTCTCTGTTAACTAATCTTACAGTCTCTGTTAACTAATCTTACAGTCTCTGTTAACTAATCTTACAGTCTCTGTTAACTAATCTTACAGTCTCTGTTAACTAATCTTACAGTCTCTGTTAACTAATCTTACAGTCTCTGTTAACTAATCTTACAGTCTCTGTTAACTAATCTTACAGTCTCTGTTAACTAATCTTACAGTCTCTGTTTCTCAGGACTGAGAAATAAACACAACTGCACATAGCAGAGGAACAAAACCTATAGAAAAAGAGTAGATTTTTAAATTTGGATTGTTGAAAATGCCATTTAAAAACTTCTTACAAGCGCCTGCAATTTGCAGCGCAGACATATATTTCAGTAGTTAACCTGTATCACAAAAGCACAATGTAGAAGCTTGCCAGTGGCAGTCCTGAAACCCAGAGAACATGCTGTGGTCCTGCTTTCGCCTGTTCGCTGTCCCCTCTGCAGCCAGGTGAGCTGCAGAGCTCACGAGTCCCCCCTCCAGCCTCCCATGGCCTGTGCTGCAGCAGAGGAAGCAGTGGTTTGGTTGCCAGCACCGCTTCCCTGCAGGAGATGCAGGCAGGCCCTTGGAACACGCCAGACCTTGGGACTGAGCAGGCCTGGGCTCTAACAAGAGGGAGCCAAGCCCAGGAATATTCATTTCAATGTTTCTGGGAAAGTAAAAACAGAAGCTGAGCAAGAACAGTATTCTGCTGCTACTGCACTTTTTGCTTGGTAACTGTTCTGCTTCCACCTCCTGCTCTTGAAGGCATGGTTTTGCAGAGTCCTTCCTTGAATCTCCATCAGCTTCTTAAGCACACAACTCAGTCCCTTCCTCTCTATGTCAAAAAAAGCATCTACACACCACTGAAAGACGGACACAGGGTGGAGGAAGCCCCTTACTCTCTCCTTTAAGTTCTCCTCCCAGACACTTCCTCACTGCCCATCTGTCCCTCTCCAGCCAGATACACTGCCTTCACACCCAGACCCTGCCCTTCCTCATTCCACCAGCAATCCAGGCTCCCAGGACAAAGAGGTTTCTTAGCAGTGGTTACTCTTGTGAAACATGTAATGGATGAAACATGAAATAGAAAAATAAAATACTGAGTATCTACCAAGCAAGCTCAAGGCTTGTTGGTTGCACTGTGAATGAAGGTGTGCCTTTAAAAAGAGGCCATATTGATAATACAAAATTTGTCTATGTCACATTAGTAAATATGATTTAGTTACTGGTTGAATAGCAGACTTCTTTATTTTTTCCCCCAGTAAAAAAAAAAAAAAAAAAAGAGAAGTCGCATATATTTAGACTGTTCTGATTCCTATACAGTGTTAAACACAGACATCTTGAAAATCATTATTTTTCCCCAGGGCAACAAAAAAAAAAAAACCAAAACAAACAAACAAACAAACAAACAAACAAAAAAAAAAAAAAAAGAGAGGAAGTCATATGTTTGTTCTTGAACTGTATTCAATTAAAGACTTACTAAGACAGTGACAGTTTTAGATTCTTAATGTATCACCATCTAATTTCTGGACGCAAGTCAAGGAATAAACAGAAAAGAACATTTATTTTACTGCCTGCTATTTGGACTTGCTTCCAAATGCTCTATTCCACATCCCTAACAGAAAGCTAATAAATAAAAGCAGATTATGCTGGACTGAATGCAAGGGATCCCAAATCCCTGGCTTCTGGAGCCTGACTCCTCACCAAAGGATCCCTGCCTGCACCGGGTGTCCCAGTGGGCCCCACAGCACCTCCTGCCTCTGGACATGCCACCCAGCTCGAGAAGCTTCACCCACAGCCACATTCCCTGCAGCTGGGTAGGATCTGCAGGCAAGGAGAGGTGTGCCTTCTCCCTGCAAAAGGATTATGCCAGAAGCAACAGGGAAACAGGGGATAGGAGCAAAGATGCAGGGTAAATAAACACAGGTTTCTTGTACTTTGGTCTATATGAGAACATCAGATTTCTTGACTTTCAGCACAGCAGTCTGATAGTCTATAAAAGGGTTTTATAGAAAACTGTGTTTTGGAATAGCTTGCAACATTCACCCTTGGAGAGTATATTATATTCAGTAATGGAAAGGTCATTTGAACTGACTTATGGTTTTGCCACAAACCAACAGAAACATACAGTTAAGCCTGAAATACACAGGATGTTTCCAAAACAAATGAAACGTAATAGGAGTCACTTAGGAAACCAGTCTATTCTTGCATTATGTATATGCCAATATAAAACCCTTTTGTTCCATCTAGCACTGCTGAAGGGTGCCTAACCTCATTCACTAAGCTCAGGATCAGCAAGATATTCCAGAAGAACTGGCATAATAATAATGTTTCCTCCCCAGTTAATATTGTTACCCAGTTAATAATGTTTCCTCCTTACCCCAATAAGCACCCATGGAGGTCAGTGCTGATGGAGCCAGCTCATACAGGAGAAGCTGAAGCTAACAGCCCACCTAATGGGGCAAACTCCCATTTCACATCTGGTTTAGGCAAAGTAATGGCAACCACCAAAAACGTATTCCCTGGGTAAACAAATGCTAATACAAATACATCTATAAGCTTCTTTGGGTGTGTTCATATTGGACTCTGGATTCATGGAATTGGAGTGGAACTTACTGACAAAACCAGTTTATTGTGAGCTTTGAGTCACAATGAACATGGATTTATGCACTTGCCATAGCGCAGAGCCACACCACCAAAATAAAGGTCAAGATGTTCTAGAGATATCTTTAAGCATATCATTAACTAAAAATTCCCACCTTTCATTATAATCAGCAAATCACTAGCACAACACAAGAAACACAGGCTTTTAACCGTCATCTTTACTGAGTTTATTGGGAATTATATAGATTACCTCATCAGTGTTAGCACAAGTTTGGTAGTGTACACTCCTGTATCTCCCACCTCATGCATTGTCAAGGAACACAAGTAAACAGCACAGACTTCAGAAATATACGATCCCAAGATATTTGCAAAGTCATATTTGGAAGAGAGAATTTTTTCCCTGTAGAGACCCATTTTAAACTAGAGCACAACATAAACATGTTAAATCCAATAAACAACAATACAGCCTTAGCACTCTTTAAATATTGAACTACAGCACATTCAAAGTGGAGTTCAAAGCAGGCCCGTCACTTCTCATTTAATTTTGTCACAGGAGACAGGCTTCACAAGAGCTTCAGAAAGACAACAGCTACACAACAGTCACTGCACACGATTGAAGAAGCCACAAGACAACTTTATTATGACAAAAGTAGCAGAAGAGACACACAAGGATCTTTATCTAGCTAAAATCTCATGACCTTATGAGAATTAATTTTTTTAAGGTCTTTTTAATCCAGCATTTTATTCTTCAAAATGATTGAAGCACTCTGCTGAACATACAAATGGAGTAAAAGGAGAAAATGATAAGTTTAAACTCTCCACTTCTTACTTTTCTAATTCATATCACACTTTCACACCGTCTTCTCTCAAATGACTTCTCATATGCTATTCAAGACAGAAGTTATTCGCTTACTTAAAAGTTAGAGGTCTCAAAGTGGCACATCACATGAGCATTCTTCCCTACCTTCTTAGTCAATCTGTTGATACAAGTTCTCCACAAAACCAACGCCAACGTTAATTCATTTAGCATACTCAGTCCCAAATTCCACACATTTACTAACTACTTGCTGGTACAGCTATAGCAGAAAAGCCTCCTAATGTAAGTTCAGTTTACGCAGCAAGGTTAATTTTTTATAGTATGCAACCCACCACGGCAAGTTCAGCAAGTAAAATAACATGCATTAGCTAAAAACATTTTTATCTTCTATATTGTGAACAAGCATATCATCGTATAGCATTCAGGCTTTCTTACCTGTGGAACAGCCATCTTCTCCCCATATTTCAGCCCATAAAACCTCTAATTTTCTAACATTAACATTGACTTCAAAAGGCCCATATAAGAATTCCTACATTTCTCAGGCCCTGCTGGTCTTCAGTCATAAGCCTCAAAGCTATTTGTATTTGTTCAATCTGCATTAAACAGAACAATATCAGGCCTTACAGAAAAAAAAGTCTGAACCTCTGCTTACTTTTAAATAGTCCCTGTAGGTTTGTGTGCATAACAAAAACACAAACACAGCCTTCACACTGCCACTCACCCTTTTAACACCTGAAAATAATGACGTTTCCTGGCTAATTAAAAATGCTGACAAATTGAGGACAAAACCTATCAGCTGTGCAGAAGAAGGGCTGCAGTTGAGACCTGAAAAGCTGGCATACCTGACAGTAAAGCATTCAGGTTTTAGAATTTTTATTTAACTGCAACTGAGAAATAAAACATAACAGAGTTCAGAAATATAATCTCATCTGTAACTTTGAAATAAGCAGCCATGCCCTGTTTCTTTTACCCAAAGGTATCTGCTTGTTTGGGAGGAGGGTAGGCAGGCTGTTTGGTGTTGTAGGGTTTTTTCTGTTTGTTTGGAGGGTTTTTTTCAACTATTTAAAAGATTAAATGGTCAGTGTACAGGGCCATTTTCATGAAATGACAAATTCTTACTTCATCAAAAGCAAAAATTATTCATCCCATACATTAGTTTTTAGCTTGTTTTCAAGTGTTTGGTAGGTGAGTTTTAAGATTCTTGTTTATGAACTGCCAGAAAATCTTCCTTTAACCATTGCACTATACCTATAGATTATGTAGGCTTATAGATTTGTAAGTAACAGCACACTGCCCTTGGATCTCACACATTTTTTACTTAAAACATTGGCTAATTATAATTAGCAATTGTCAAATGGGTAAAGATGCTATCAGCTATCAAAGTTATTCCAATTCCCACTGATACATTACATCACTAAAGATAATCTATTGACATAAACATATTTTTGCCATTTTTGCATCAGTTAATCTTACCATGGTGAATTACAGCTTTACCCAGTGCATTGTGATATATAAAAGAAATAAAGACTGATTTTAACCACTTGCTGTTTCCAGGAGCTGTTATCTACTGCCCAGCAGGTGCTGCATGCCTCCTGGTGGTGAAGTACTTTCAATTCACAGTCACCACATCCATAGTAATTTCCAAACTATCATACTTGGTAGTCTAAGTTTAGGCCTTTCAATTCCAACCCAAAGCGTAGAAGTACACCCTGAAGGTTGCAGAAGACAACGGAAATACCCCAGCTGATTTTGGCAGAATTTTAGAGTACGAATCCAAATCAGGCAAAGAACTTGAATTCAAACCCAGGAATTTTCTGGGTTTGAATTCACATCATGCCCAGTATGCTCAGTTCCCATGATGACCTGTGAACTTCTCCAAGAAGTACACTAGGAAAGAACAGAGTTTAACAACAAAAAAGTCACCTTGTCAAAAAAAAACATGTGTAGTGGCTCCGGAAGAATGGAGATTAATCCTTTCGCCTCACAAGATTTCTCAGTTTGCAAACCATTTGCAAATACATGTATTTTAAACCACATAGGTCACATTCAGCAAGAAGCAAATAAAACCAAAACAAAGCGCTGATGAGCTGGTTTGTTCAGGGGAACACAGATGAAGCTTTCCAAATTAAAATTCAAACCTCAGTCATGCTTTCTGCAAAATATACAAACCTTTTTGCCCCTCATGGATTAATCAAAGCTGTTGATTCATGGTAGAGTATAAGAAGATACATTTAGGGCTGGTTTGTTGTTAGTTTTTAATACATGAACTGCTCACATCAAAACAACAAGAGGAGTTAAATCCCTTATCTAAAGGCACCTGACTGTAATTTTGTGGAGATGCATAAACAGAAAAGTTTCTGCACACTCTTAGAATAACTTTCAACTGCACATTGAGGAGTCTTCTAATACATTTCTTTGCTTCAGGTTGAACAATATCATGGGAGAAATCACAAGTCACTTAAATCAGACAAAACTGGTTGTGACAATTTCTGACTTGTACAATTATTTTTTGAGTACTAAGACTGGCTCTCGGGATTAAACAGATAAACTCAGATCCTGACAACTGAGCAGCAACCATCTACAGAAGAAAGTACTTTAAATATAAATTTTCCAAATACAAGGTGAGTTTTTAAAGCTAGAAGGGAGGGAAGCACAGAATATTTACAAGGCCCAGAGACTTAAAAATGCAAGAGAATCAGTGCTGAAGTATTTACCTTCTGCTTGTGTAGCTAATTTTGTTAACATTTTATAAATACGTTCAGCTCTTTGGTCCTCATGTTTTATGTTTTATGAAGGAGACCACAGTTCAGCATTGCTGGAAAACAGTGAGCTTCACTGACTGCAGGACTAATACAGAAGAAAGGACAGGCACCAGCTCATTACTGTAGTGCTCCAGTACAGTGACCATCCTACACTGTCCCTCAGTCTAAAAAGTGAGCACTGACACCAGCTGGGGGAACCAAAACTGTTGTATAACATAAATAAATCTTCCTACCCTACAGGATCCCATAAGCATTCAGCATCAGGAGCTCTACCAATTCCAATAAAGCACTGTCTCTGCAACGCATGAAGAAAAAAAAAATCCATAGATCTATGCGACTCCATGAGCATCAGATAACAGGAAAAGGAAAAAATGACTATAGCTTAGATGAAGGGAGCATAATATCTAACTAGCAAGAGTGCAGGATATTCGACCTATGAATTAGCACAAAAATTGGTGTGGGGGCATGTTGTGATTGTTACAGATTCCAGCTCAGTTTATTTTTCAAAAGAACATAATAGCTCACCAATCTATAAGCATTTTATTAAGGCTGCCCCTGTGCAGTCACTGTCCTGAAAACGACTTGCACAGGCAATAAAGAACCCACAGGAGTAGGTTTGACAGCAGCCTGGCCATGGTTTTTGTTCAAAGGCAAGGGCACTAACTGATCTACCAGAATGGACTGCGACACTGAGAACTGAGATGAGAACTGCAAGAATGCTGTTTCCCTTGTAAGGATCACCCATTGAGTCACACACCAGCATGAACCAGAGATTGAGCATGAATTGACTTAAACAGTCTTCATGGGTTTATCCATGTACTAAGGCATAGTTTTGCATGATCTCCATTCACTGAATTTGACTAACCCTTTCGTATCAGCGTAGCTATCTTCCCTTCTCTTATGACCAAGGCCCCTAAAGTGTACCAGGATGCAAGACCTAATCTTGTATTCATCCCGGTAGCTTCTTTACACTGTACAATGCCAAAATATTCCTTTCCAGATCAAGTAAACAAGACATTACAGCTGCTTCTTCAAATTTAAATTAAATCCAAACAATTCTAATACCCTCAGGCCTTTAATAACACAAATACCCAGAAAACCTGCCGCCTTATCTTATGAATGTAAATTCATAATATTTAGTGTCCATCAAGAAACAATGACATGCCAGATCAAGTGTCCTCACAATATACCTACAGAAAGCAACACAGAGACTTCAAAATCTGATTTCAGTGCTGCTTTTGCAATGCAAACCACTGAAAAATTCCAGCCAATGTTTAAGACGAACACTGAAAACATCCAGTATACACCAGCAATACTGCTTCAACAGTAATATCTGTGTTTCAGCTCATCCGTTGCTTGAGTAGATTTGCGAGTCAACATCTCTGCTTGCAAGGTGGTCTGCAAGGTGATTAAAGGTCTCACTGAAAGCACAGGAACTACAGATTGTATGTGGCATTGCAGATCAAACATGCAATTACCCTGTTGGAGGATATGTTACAGTAATGAGGATAGCAGATTTTCCCCAGGCACACAGAGTTTTAAACAAGCTTTGACTCTAAACTGGAGAGACAGATGATCCCTCTCTTCATGCCCACCTCTAATAACTACTCAGGTGAAAGAGAAGGACGTTACAGCTTTCCACAAAACAAGAAAAGACAGACCTTTCTCAGCTAAGTAAGTTATTATCTGTGCGCCTGTATCAAATGCACCAAGCAGGAGCTTTTGATGTGGCTGCCAATACCGTGGATGATTTATCAGGCCCCATGTCATCTGAGCTCAACAGAGTTCAAAAGCAGCAGCCAGTGGGAGTCCCTGGCTGCTCAGAGCCAGTAACAGTCCATCCTGACCAGAGAAGATAGATTGCCTCCTGACCACACATGTGAGGTTCTCACCGGTCAGCAGGGCACACAAGAAGCACAAAAGAAAGCAGGAGCTCCACAGCCATGGGGCCACTGCTTGGGACATGACACGACAGGACAGGAGGGGTGAGGAGCTACAGCCCCACGCATAATGGACCGGGCTGGGACAGCAACCAGCAGGCAAGGACAAGGATGAGGATGAGGATGGAGCTGGGGTTCGGGATGGGGCTGGGGCCAGCCCATCTGAGATGCAGCCCTGGCAGTGGCTGCTGAAATAGAGGCAGGCTAGCTGGGCAGAGCAGGGCAGGCAAAAGGCCCTTCTGCCCAGAATTGTGTGAAGAAAGCAAAAGTAAATGTAAAATTTTACGTTGTTTTAATCTAAGCTTTATATGAATTTTATGGCCATGACTTTTGGAACAGAACTGTGAACTGAAACACCTGAGTCTGGTAGCATCATCTACACAACTTTAATTTCATCGTTATATTAAAACCATAACCCCATACCCTTCCTCAGGACACAAAGCATTTTTCATGCACTCAGAAGAGAGGCTCTGCGTAAACCAGAGAACAGCATCTCTTTAAGGGTGGGGAGCCACGCTTCCTGGCCACATTTCTCCCTCCAGGCCCCACAGCCCTGCCAGGCAACACTGAGCATCTGTGAATGGCACCTGAGAGAGCATTGGGGAATGACGTATTTCACTCCCATCTGAGAAGCTCGTTTTGCTGTCTGTGATTAGCACTCAGTGTAAAGCCAGCAATTCCCATGACAGGCAGCACCAAGAACTGACACTGTTTGACATTTCCAAAGCATCTTAAAGGGCTGAGAAGAATCAGATGTCAGGAGGTGGTAACTTCCACATCACAAAGAGAGCTTTTTACCTTAACTGGCTCTAGCAATGTGCCTGGGCAAAATCTGTATCAATTTTATTTGGTTTCTGTGGTAAGATGGTAACCAGCAATACCTGTCACAATGCAGAAGATATTTAAAAGGACCAGCTTTGTTGATAACTGTGAAACAGCTCGTTTTACTCCAGATGCTATTCTCTATTGCTACACATACTCAAAAGCATATGTAGAAGCTTTATTATATCCTGGTAAGATTCTGACATTGCTGTAGCTTCACTGAAATCAGCTAAACTTCTCTTAGGCAGTGACAGTAACAGGACCAGTAAATCCAAGGTGTATTGCAGCCAGTCATACACTTCTGAAAATTAACAAGGCAAATTAATTTCTGCAGGAATAAAATTGAACTCTGATGGGATTCTGAACTTCGAACTCTCTACTGTGAGATTTTGACCCTGGGAAACAAGAGTGGAATCTCCTTCCCCATGACCAGCTGCCTCATTCTTTCTATATAAGTAGAAGAATTTATTTAAGCTTTTATCAGATTTCTGTACTGGAACACCAAGGTCCAGACTGTATGCCTGAATGTGTTTGTTTATACATATGAGAGAATCTCAGTCCTCTTTACATGCATTCTTCTGATCTAGTGCTTGGTTTCTTGGAGACTGGTATAGAGCACTGCTTTGGCAGATGTGACTTAGAGTCCCCATTTTAATATTTGTATAAATACACAAGCCACTCAAAACCACTGATTGTGTTTTCGGAATCAATTGATGCTTTGCTGGGAGCTTGTCCAACTCATTACAATGGAACTTAAGTGCTTGACTGTGGCTTTGAGCCACAGAAGAATTGTACCCAAGTACAGTTCCTGAGGACTGGAGGAAAGCAAATGTCACTCCAGTCTTCAAAAAGGGCAAGAAGGAGGACCTGGGTAACTATAGACCGGTCAGCCTCACTTCCATCCCTGGGAAAGTGATGGAACACCTTATCCTTGATGCCATCTTAAGGCATGTCAAGGATAAGAGGGTTATGAGGGGCAGTCAACATGGCTTTACCAAGGGGAAGTCATGTTTGACCAACCTCATAGCCTTTTATGAGGAAATAACACGGTGGATGGATGATGGCAGAGCGGTGGATGTGGTCTACCTTGACTTCAGCAAAGCATTTGACACAGTCTCCCACAGCATCCTCATAGCTAAACTGAGGAAGTGTGGTCTGGATGATCAGGTAGTGAGGTGGACTGCAAACTGGCTGAAGGAGAGAAGCCAGAGAGTTGTAGTCTATGGGGCAGAGTCTAGTTGGAGGCCTGTATCTAGTGGAGTGCCTCAAGGGTCAGTACTGGGACCAGTATTATTTAATAAATTCATCAATGATTTAGATGAGGGAATTGAGTGTACTATGAGCAAGTTTGCTGATGACACTAAGCTGGGAGGAGTGGCTGACACGCCAGAAGGCTGTGCTGCCATCCAGCGGGACCTGGACAGGCTGGAGAGTTGGGCAGGGAGAAACTTGATGAAATATAACAAGGGAAAGTGTAGAGTCCTGCATCTGGGCAGGAACAACCCCAGGTTCCAGTATAGGTTGGGGAACGACCTGTTAGAGAGTAGTGTAGGGGAGAGGGACCTGGGGGTCCTAGTGGATGGCAGGATGACCATGAGCCAACACTGTGCCCTTGTGGCCGAGAAGGCCAATGGCATCCTGGGGTATATTAGAAGGGGGGTGGTCAGTAGGTAGAGAGGGGTCCTTCTTCCCCTCTACTCTGCCCTGGTGTCCAGTTCTGGGCCCCTCAGTTCAAGAAGGGCAGGGACCTGCTGGAGAGAGTCCAGCGCAGGGCAACTAAGATGATTAAGGGAGTGGAGCATCTCCCTTATGAGGAAAGGCTGAGGGAGCTGGGTCTCTATAGTTTGGAGAAGAGGAGACTGAGGGGTGACCTTATTAGTGTATATAAATATATAAAGGGGGAGTGTCACGAGGATGGAGCCAGGCTCTTCTCAGTGGCAAACAATGATAGGACAAGGGGTAATGGGTACAAACTGGAACACAAGAGGTTCCACTTAAACTTGAGAAGAAACTTCTTCTCAGTGAGGGTGACAGAACACTGGAACAGGCTGCCCAGGGAGGTTGTGGAGTCTCCTTCTCTGGAGACATTCAAAACTTGCCTGGACACATTCCTGTGTAACCTCATCTAGGTGTTCCTGCTACGGCGAGGGGATTGGACTAGATGATCTTTTGAGGTCCCTTCCAATCTCTAACATACTGTGATACTGTGTGATACTGTGAAGTGTGTTTTTCTGAAAATGCCCAACAAGGCACTCAGAGAGTCATGTAATCCTTTTAAAGGCTGTCCACCAACCCACTGAGACAGCCCTTAACAATACCGTATCATACTTATGTTAGTTGCCCTGTTAGTAATCTATAATTCACAGTCTGATCAGTTGCTTTAAAGCTCATTTGAAGAAACTGATTTATATCACAAGCTTCAATCAGATGTCAGAGTTCTTTGTTGCACTGCAGCTACTGGGATCCCATCTAAAAACTGACATACTTGCTCTAGAAAACCAGTTAAGATCACCTGAAGATGCACTACTTTGACTCACTGTGTAAGACTCTGTAACTCAGTATCACCTTTGCCCTAACGTACAAGAACTTGAATATGTTGCATATTTCAGCATAATTTTCTGCATGCTCACTCAAGCAGTTTACTTAATTTCTTAAGCACTCAGCCTCAGAAGCTGAGATCTGAAGAGTACATTTGAAATACCACACTGAAATGTAAAATAGCAGTCTGATTCTGGCTCTGAGTATTAACACACTGTTAGAATGCTCAATTCTGCATAAAAGATCCAGATATTTAAGGTTTAATTTGGAACATATAAGGTTCGGTTAAGACAAGCAGTGAAACTAGGGATATTTTACGGGAAGTACTGCACAATTTTGTTCTTACAGCCTTATCCCAGGACTCAGTGTTCATTTGTGCATGGAGGAGGCATACATAGCATCTGCTCCAGAGAACCAGGTAACAAGAGGGACTTCTCTCCAGATGCAGCAGTACTTACTGCTGAAGATGGGAACTCATCTTAGAGTTGATCTTTCAGGCTTCAAAAATTCTGCCAGATGCAACTGCACCAAGTCACACCTTCAGGGTTTTCTGTGTGTAAATTTGGGCAGAAACCACACTTTTTCAAGGGAAAATAGTTTTTGACAAAAGTACAGGACTCTGAGAGATTACCGACTCCTCAGCCCGGCAACAGACATGGAGGCCTCCTGCCAGGATGCTTGTGATCTCTGTCAATATTTTTAATGTAATCACTTGCCAGTTTTTCCTAATGTTGTTGCTGGTAAAGGCAAGCGTATTTCAGCGTTAAGCCTTACAAATGGCAAGTTTTTTGTGAGATAGAGATACCAGTAATTCTTTATTATGTCACAGTCATAGAATCATAGAATAGTTACAGTTGGAAAGGACCTTAAGATCATCTAGTTCCAACCCCCCTGCCATGGGCAGGGACACCCCACACTAAACCATGCCACCCAAGGCCTCATCCAACCTGGCCTTGAACACCACCAAGGATGGAGCATTCACAACCTCCCTGGGCAACCCATTCCAGTGCCTCACCACCCTCTCAGTAAAGAATTTCTTCCTTATATCCAATCTAAACTTCCCCTGTTTCAGTTTTAACCCATTGCCCCTTGTCCTGTCACTACAGTCCCTGATGAATAGCCCATCCCCAGCATCCCTATAGCTCCCCCCTTCAGATACTGGAAGGCTGCTATGAGGTCTCCACGCAGCCTTCTCTTCTCCAGGCTGAACAGCCCCAACTTTCTCAGCCTATCTTCATACGGGAGGTGCTCCAGTCCCCTGATCATCCTCGGGGCCCTCCTCTGGACTTGTTCCAGCAGTTCCATGTCCTTTTTATGTTGAGGACACCAGAACTGCACACAATACTCCAAGTGAGTTCTCACGAGAGCAGAGTAGAGGGGCAGGATCACCTCCTTCGACCTAAAAAGCAAACATCATCAAACAAAAACCAGGTACACAATTCAGATTAGAACTCTATTTAAAAAAAAAAAAAAGTTTTACTGATGCTGATACATAAAACACCTCAGTATGGTGTTCTTTAAAATTGTGTCCTGCCCTCTTAATGTAATTCCTTTTGACTCCTGTAAATAAAGGTAACAACCACTATTTCCTTCGAGATCCCAGCTTTATGATTCTTGTTATACAGCCCCATCAGCCCTACAATTTGCTTGAAGGAAGTTGAAAATATGCCTGAAGATAAGGAAACCTTATGCAACAACTCGAGACATCCATGGAACGCATGCAGCTCCGTTGCACTGGTGGCTGTTGCTGCTGCTGCACCAGGAATGACAGCATTCTGCCTTATGAACAGTGTTGGCTACTAGAGATGCAGACTTGCTGCTTGAAAAGTAAGACTATTCCCATTTTCCAAGGCTTCATTCCCTAATGCCTGAGTCATTTTGCGCTGACTTGTTCATGTGGAGGAAGAAGAAAAAGAAAATAGTCATTAAAAAAGTAAACAAAAGAACTGAAAAGCAAAATAAAAGCACCAAATTACAAACTGTAATACAGGGTGGGTTAGTGTGTGCACTTGAAAAGTCTGTGCAGATTTGACTTCATAGACCTGGTTTTCTTCAACGATACAGAGGTATAACTAATGTTGAAACATAAAATAAACTAAGTGGTGTTCAGTTCCATGGCCTAGACTTCCACTTGTTTTGAATGGTATTTTTTGCCTTGATAAAGATCTCAGTACTGATGCTCAAAACTATGAATTTTATACCAATGCACTCAACTAAGGTTCAGGTGAGCTTCTTTGTTTGCTTGTGCTACCACAGATACTTATGTACTGCTGTGCAAGTAACATGCCAATCATCCAGCAAACTTCTGCATCTCTCCACTGAGCTCCTCTGGTTTTCCCATGACCTCGCTGCTCAGCTGCTGCCCTTGAAATATACATCCTCCTCTTCCTTGGGTCAGCCAGTTAGCTGCTGTCATGGCTCAAGGCATGATGCCAGCAAAAGCGAAACAACCGTAATGAAGGTAACCTGCTCACCATGAATTACATGTGGTTGGAAAAGCACACAAAGTATACAAATGTGTTGTGGAGCAACACTGCCTTTCCTCCATGCTTGTACAAAGTTAGGTTATATCATAGCCCTTCCGAAATCTTCGTTTGCAAAGTCAAGCCACCACATTAGTAATTGAACTGCTAAAAACCATACTGTTCTTAGTGTGTGTAACTTGCTGTGAAGACCCAGTTAGAAAGTATTTTCTTCAATCATCTTTTCTTTTCTCAGCACTACTGAGTTTACATTCAACCACACTCTCTTGCCAAAATATATTTTAACTTAACAAAAAGCTCCACAATAATGAGTTCCATCTAAAGCAACGACTTTTCCTATCAGACATGTGCCAGAATTTGCCAGCAAAACAGAGATCAGCATGGGTTTGTATAACCATTGTATTTTCTGTAAGGCTACTCCATTAAATCACAACCACATTATAATGTAAAATATTCCACATGTTCTTCAGCAACCTTCTGGAGGGAGAACTTAGTACTTTTTGTAATTTAATACTCCCTTTCTCAGAAGCATAGTAAGAGCTGGGTTTTAATTACAACACACATAATATATCCGTAGATAAATACAGTTCTCTTAAAATTTGACAAGCTACTTGTGCATTTTAAATATTTTTTTATAATTATTATTTATTTTAATGCAGATTTTCAAGTATGTGGTTTTGGAAAATACTCTCAGCAGAAACTTCAGTCCCTTCTCTACCACCAGTTATGGAAACTAGTACAGATCATTAAAAAATGTCTTTTACCTCACGTTTACACCCACAAAGAAACAACATTGGAATGTGTCACCCCAGGAGCCTTGACCTCAGTAATCTAGTGAAAAAAAATGTACTTATGAAAGCAATTTATCTTTTGCCCTTCAGACTGTAATAAACATTTAGAAAACGTGCCTAATGACAGGCCTGCAATCCTCTCTTCATCTCCCAGGGGAACAGAATTCAGTAGGACCAGGGACAGTGTGATCGCTCAAGTTTTGACTTGTTCTCAAGGTTGCACCTAAAAAGGTCAGGACGTAATTTAGTGCCAGTGCTCAGCGGAGGCTTTGTTATTCTTTCTGAGACTGAAAGGGCCAGGTAGCACAAGCACATTAGTGTTACTCAGTATAAGCACCCACACTGCATCAAACTAAGGCCACCTATGTGTTTCACAAAGACAGATGCTGACGTTATAATGAACGCCATCCAGTAGACACCTCAAGTAACGTTTTAGCTAGTGTACACACTAAATCACGTTATTACCAACTTCATGCGTGTCCCATAGTTCGTGCTACATTTCACAATTTCAGAAGATGCTCACTTTTAAGTACAGATCACCATGATCTTCATTACTAAGCATACACAGTCACTTTGTGGATTTAGATCACTTCCTTATCTGTTTGATTTTTAATTTGTAAAATTTTAGAACCTTTAGAAGATATTTTTAGGCTTTATCTTATCTTTTAAAGTTTTATCTTACCATTACTGCTCTATTCACAGGTTTTCTATTTACAAAGAACAGCATTAGCTCATAATAGGACGTTTAGTCATCAAATTAGTCCATGAAATAATATACAGAATAATTTATCAGTCAGCCACTGCAGTAATATATCCATGTCCTCAAAAAAAAAAATTAATTTTCATATACAAGAATTCACTGATTTATGTTTTCCTTCTCATTATCTCTTTCATTTTTAAACTTAAGAAAAACTCATTGTGACCCTAACCAGACTGAAATAATAACACATCCAGTGTCTACTCAAATCTGTAATACGTGGCTCTTACAGTTACCTTTCCTGAGGTTTAGTCAATATTGGAAAATCCTGTTATGCTGTGGATTAAGTGTTTTCACTGTAGTCTTAGTATGGGTTATTTTGCCATCCCAATACATTAATCCCACTGTATACACTTAGTACCTCTTCCTGGCTTTAGATAAACCATGCTAAGAAGGGACTCACATAGATACGCCAAAAGCCTTTACTTATTTATTTCTCCTGGAAAAACACTGTGTTTTAGCAAATGATCCACTCTGAGGATAACCTCAGAAAACATCCCACCACGACTGGCAGCCTGGTGTGACAAGCAGGCAGTGGTGAGACACTTACTCCAGGTCAGGCACAGTGTGCCTATTTAAACCACAAATATGCAGATCTTACCTGATGTGCATTCAGATCAGTGGTGGGTTTTTCCAAAATGCTTGACTAGCTGGAGTTCAGGATTTTTCTTACAACCATCACAACAGGACAGGTTTACATACCAAAACATGGCAGTATCATCAAAATAGGACAGTGTGCTTTGCTCATGGCAACAAAAGGCAAGACATCTGAGTAAGTGAAAATGTTATTTTCAATACATCATTCTCAGAGAATTATTACTGGTACGTATGCAAAAACAAGTGTGAAGCACTTGATCAGTTTTCTTGATTCTGCAAGAACAGGGATCTTGTTTTTACCAAAGCAGCCTAACAGATTTGGTTTGTCCTAGGACAAGGCTGACAAGAAGAGAAGCACACGAACTACAGGTTCTGTCTGGCACCATGGCTCAGAGGTAAACAGATCCATGCTGGCTTCAGGTGCTGTGGCTTTCCTGGTGGAAAACTGAAACATATGTCAAAATTAACATTTCTCCAAGAAAAATACCAGTTCTATGGAAAGAGCAAGATCTCAGGAACAACACCCCTCACCCCCGAAAAAAAAAAACAAAACCAAAAAAAACCCCACAAAAACCCCAAAGCATTTTGGCTGAAAATGAAGCCAGTTGCCACTGACTTCTCTACCTCCTTACACACCAAAAGCACAATCCAGGATCATTTTATGTTGTGTATATTACCCTAGTTTCCTCTTATTTCTCCCTATACCTTGAAGCCAGTATTCTTATCTTTCAAATCCAGAGCAGTCAATATGCAAACTAATACCAAGAGAGTATTAGAAATTGCCTAGACAGATTGATGACTACATCAAATATAATCACAATGATGCTGAAGTCACCCTATCTCAGATAAACAGTATTTCTGCAGAAGAATGTGAGGTTTGTGTGACATTGTTAAGGAGCTTGTTTCCTGCACCAATACTGATTCGTTGCTAATTTGGAACATACAGACAGAGTCATAAACATGTAACACAGTTGAAACTGTCATAAACCTGGATGAGGGTCAAATAAGCTGTGCATCTCACCCAAAGTATCTGAACTCAGTTGCTCTTTGCCAGACAGAAGTAATTTTGTGGTTGAACCGCAAACAGTCACATTAACACAGTTACTAATGCGCCGCATGTTTCACCAACAGAACTCTGAGGAATATAGAAGTGAAAAGAGCCAGAGACAAGGACTGCCAAGCACATTTGGGCTTCAGTGGGAAAAATGCAGGTGCTGGACAAAAATAGACAATGCTAGTACACGTGGTGGTGTCAACTGATAATAGTAGTGAGTAAGAGACAGAGAGGGGAGTAAGAAGCTATGAGGCTCCTTCCAGTGCTGTTTGGAAGATGCATTTAGAGTCACAGAATCATCTGGGTTGGAAGGGACCTCTGAAGGCCACCCTACACCCACGCCTACTATGGCAGGGACACATTCCACTGCAGCAGGTTGCGCAGGGCCCCTCCAACTGGCCTTCAGTTGTAGAATCATAGAATCACAGAATGGTTTGGGTTGGAAAGGGCCTTAAAGATCACCTAGTTCCAACCCCCTGCCATGGACAGGGACAGCTTCCACTAGATCAGATTGCTCAAAGCCCCATCCAATCTGGCCTTGTTTCCAGGGTCTTCCTCAAAGTTTCTAAGCGTTAATTTTGTGCAGTCAGGGAGATACCAGAAATCTCCTGCCACATAGGGAGTTCATGTTTAATTTCTGAAGCTGGCTGCATAAGGACACAGTAATTTAGCATTAATTAAAGCTTCTATTAAAATACAGTTGTGAAGTTTAGCAGTTCAAGAACGATTAGTGCCAGGTAATCAGTTGTTAACTATTAGTAACCTTTTCTAACGCATTCTTTCGTTAGAAACATGGCATCAACCTCGCCTGCTGCCGTGCAGAACGTGGAGACCTGCAGCACTGACGGACCTGATCCAAAAAGGAAGGTGATTCCTTCCCCCCGCGCACCCGGCAGCCGTTCCAACGGGCCGCCGGCCCCTTTCCCGACACGACTCCTCACTGGGGAGGCGGTGCCGGGGGCAGCGGGGCGGCATGCGGGACCCAGCACCCCCAGGTCTCAGGTCCCTCGAGGAGCCACATAGGGGGCCTCTCCCCGTCGTCCACCCCCACCCCCAAATCCCCTCCCCAGCCGCGCCGTCTCCCCAGACACAGCCGACCAAGAGGCTCCTTCGACAGCCCCTGTCCCCCAACCGCGTCCCTCCAGCGCGGCGGCGCCTCCCGGGAGGAGGAGCCGGCGGCGGCGGGACTCGCCCCGTCCGGCCCGGCCCTGCCCCTAGGTAGCGGCCCCGCCGGGCACTGCAGCCGCCACGGAAGTCGCACAGGTAGGGGCAGGCGGCGGCGGCGGGACGAAGCCTCGGATCCCGGGCGCCCCGCGGCCAGGTACAGCAGCAGCGGCGGGCACCGCGCCCTGGCGCAGGTACAGACGGGTGCCGGGCCCTGGGGAAGCGCCGTGTGGCCGCAGCGGCCGCTCCCGCCCCGCGGGCTTTGAAATGAGTCAGTTTTGCTTGGAATAATTATTGGCAAGCGAGGAGCCTACGTGTTCCTTCCCGAGGATAAATTGCTCGCAGATCGATGAACACTCCACACAGTCGTGAGTTAACGATAGCCACATCCTTCGGTTTTCACGTCTGCTTCCTTCAAAAATGAAAACTTCACCTGTAAGCACCTGCACATCTCAGCAAGACAAAGACAGTGTGAGGCTGTTTCTTTTAAATGACAAACATTTTAGCTCATTACACAGCTGGAAATACAAAGTCGTCTTGGTTTTTTTTAGCTTAAAACTGAGCAGCTCAACATGGGTGTTACTAAACGCATGTGTTTCATTTTCTTTGCAGGAACCTATCTGCTGTAGCTGCGCAGGATGGTAGCATAGTGTCTTCTGCAGGATGAAGGCGCCAAGAGGAGGCAGGTGCTGGTGGCTGGGAATCCTCCTCGCCGCCTGCCTGGCTGCCCTTCCCGGCAGTACCGCCTGTCCCAGGCTCTGTGCCTGCTATGTCCCCACCGAGGTGCACTGCACGTTCCGGTACTTCACTGCTGTCCCACCGCACATCCCTCCAAATGTGGAGCGCATCAATCTGGGGTATGTTTAACATCAAGATCCTAAATGCACAGACCAGTTACCATTCAACACTTCGCAAAGCAGTAATTAATAGTTTCCAGATTTAGGGCTAAAATGAACCAAAGCAATAAATAAATCTTAAGAGTTCAGTGCTCTGCTGTATTCAAAAGTGGTTGTACTCACAGCTAACAAAGCCTAAGACCACTAAGTGGAAATTTGGGGATGTATCACAGGGCATGTAAGGACTTCAAAAAGTTTCGAACTTAAATGAATGCTTTTATATTACCCAAACATTTTACATTTGCAACATGGAATTCAGAGGGAGTCTGAAACAGAAAGAATTCTTTCTGGGAAATGATAGTTCAGAGCTCAGGCAGTGGGCTGGAAAACTAGTACGTGTGTTAAAATCTCCAGAGACTTTGCTATGACTTTAGAATGTCACACAATGCTAGTATCTGTGCTTTTATCTATCAACTTTATGGGAAATAACACTTGCCTGAATATTTCAGCCTCCAAAGTGGTTCGGTTCTGTGGGTGGTTAAAAGGAACGGCGAACAAATTTTATATGGGCTCACTGACCTGTTAACAGGGTTTCCAGCAAGTGCCCTCTGTCATACAATCAAATTATGAGATTAATCAGCAATATTTGACTCATCCTTGCATCACTTTTGATACGTATAACCTCAGAATCATCCTTATGCTTCCAGGCAACATATCCAGCTCCCAGCTCCTGACTCCTCTCTGCCCTTTCCTTCCATTGATTTTGTCAGTGTTGTCCAGAAATGCTGTATATAAAATCCTACAATTAAGTACAAGTACTTTTAGAGGGTTATGGGTTACCTTAGGAGAAGGACATGTGACTGAAATACATTAATTACTATTATGGAAAGGCCATCTATCTGACTGATGATTTAATCTAATTTACTGTCACCACAGGGCATAGGAAGTGTAAACGGATCATGAGAACAGTCCCTGCGTTAGCTAATCAGGTCATGCAAGGGGGTAGTAGTCATGAACTCAAAGGCATCACAGAGTAGGTACTCAGCATTTGCAAGGCTTACACACCTTATACAATGCTGGGACAGCATGGCATCACCACAGCCAATACTCAGGCTGGCTAGACTTAGGTACAACCAATGGTCTAACCTCCCATAGCAGTGCAGCTCTCATGTGAAGGGCACTCTGTTTCATTTTTGGTTTGCTGTTTAAATCCAGCCTAGTCTATCCATACTGTATGTATACTCATGGAAAATAGGGGAGGCTGAGGCTACACCTGCATTAACAGGTTGTGGGCAACACTGAATACCTGCAGAGTGGAAATAAAACTCGAGATGTACAACTGGAAAGGGCAGACAGCATCGTGCAGCCAGTGCAGGGATGGACTGCCAAGCACTCTTCAGAACCCACCTGCACTATAGCTGAGGCCCAGCCGCCATTGCATAGGTCCCAGGAGACAGGTCACCCCCAGGACCCCTGGTTTTACCTGGGTCTCAGTGGACAGCAGAGGAGGCTTGCTCTTGCTCATGGACCTCTCTGTGATGCTGTAGTGTTGGGAAAGCCCTCGACTGAAAGAGGCATCAGCGTATCACTAACCTTCACCATTACAGAAGCTCACAGCTCTTCTGCACTGAAGCCCAGACATGGCTTCAGTGAATTATTCCTGAACGAATGGCTTATAATTTCATCTTGGCAGTCAGAAGTGCTGTGTACCTTTATGCATTTCCAAAGAGTTGTTCTTTTGTTTTGGTTATGTTTGCTTGTTTGAAACTTGTGAAGCTTATGTCTGACTAAACCCAGGTCTGGGATGAAATGTTTGTTACAGATACAACAGCTTGCTCAGACTGACAGAAACAGATTTTTCTGGCCTAGAGAAACTGGAGTTACTGATGCTGCACAGCAATGAGATAAATAAAATCCCTGATAAGGTGTTCAATGATTTATATTCATTACAGGTAAGAACTAAATGACCTAATCTTAATTAGGAGATGACCTAATCTTAATTTTTGTTCTGACTTAAACAGTTTGCAGTAATACTGATAAATGGAAGCAGACCAGTAGTATGTATTGTTTTGTTTTCCTATTTCTTATTGTATCCATGTGAAAGATGAGGGAAATGCCTTTCATTCCCAGGAGGGCATCCGAGTACAGTTTAAAGAGTGTGGCAAACATATTGGTAGGTACCTGTATCTTAACAGACAACTGCAGTTTAAACTCTTGTTTATATGAGGGAGAAAGACTGCAGAACTCCAAGTGCTGCATCTGTGGTAGGAAACTTGTATTTAGTTAATCAGTTAGTCAACTTTTATCTTTTTTTGAGGACTTTTTGCCATCCAGATTTCCCTTTTCCTTCAGTACATTATAGCCCTGTCCCTTTCTGTCCTTCATTAAAAATTGGCTCCTACTGAACATATTACATATGAACATTTAAATCCTTTAAAAAACCCTTGGGTTTATAATTTAGTATGTATTTGTGGACTTCTAAAATGTATTTGATGCCTGTTTTGTTCTTTAACTGAAATATTTCCTATTTATAAAATATTACCTATATTTACGTGTATTTTAAAAATTAGTAAATGTATGGTGTCATACAAGGATTCTGGAGCTATCTCAGTATGTGCCATGTAGATACTCATATATAAAGAATGACTTAGACAATTATTTAGGAACAGCCATTCCCAACTAATTCAACGTACAGGTAACACTTATTCTCCAGTTAAACTTTCATCTAGAGCTGTTGTTAACTGCTACAGAGAAGTAACAATGTTTTAGCTGTGATGAGCTAAGAACACAAGAGACCTGAACTGTTCCGACAGAAAACTTGAGATTTGCTCAGTTGCTGATTATAGGATTAGGAGGGAAAGGCAGAAACCAGAGAAGCTGTGGAGCATACAGATCTCCAGGTTGCATTAGCACTCACAAAGGGTAGCTCTGTACCTGAAAGCTTGTTTGGTAACTCCTCACAACTGACTTAATAAAATAAGCTTTATGGAGTCCAGTAAGCTTTCCCTCCACTATCAACAAGGAAGATGGCAGCACAATTACAGACAATCATAGAATCATTTTATCATAGATATTTCTAATGGAATTATATTGGGCAAGTAAACTTGAACATTTTTGTGATTTTTTTACTTCTCATTAGTTTTCAAAATACAGAATTCGGACTGCAATGGTAGAATTCTAACAGGAAAAGTAACAACGAAAAGGGTGTCTTGGGCACCGTATTTTATCCCTCGGCAATATGCCAGGTTTGTGCATCTCAGAGTTACGAATTTGACTTTTATCCAGTCAGCAACAACATGGCACCTGAGAGTTAGGGTTAGGAAAGTACACGCCTCAGATGACACAAATCCTGAAACTTGGGGCACACTTTGCAGATTATGTTGGTTAAACAGAAATCAAAATAGATTCTTGCATGCATTTTTATAGTCGTAACACTGGCTGGAACAAAAATCACTACCACAGCTTATGGTCAAATTCTGCTTCCCCTTTTTGTAAGTGTAGCTTAATTGGGATGTTTTTTATTTCTTTTTTTTAACAAGAAATAAGCATGGTTTTATTTTATTTTTTAATCACTGCATGTTGTAAATGTGACTGCAGAAAGGTCACCCTGATGGACTGTTGGAACAAGAAGCATCCTTGTAGTCCTGCAACTAACATTGCATTTATTCCTCCTACTAAGTTTTTTCCAATCAATCACTGCCATTACTGGTCTGGTGAAGTACTTGACAGGGTAACCATCAATCAGAATGTGTTAGGAGTCTTAACAGTATAACACGGGTTAATATTATACACTTACTACTTTTTCATCAACAGGTCTTAAAAATGAGTTATAACAAAGTCAGAGTTCTTCAGGAGGATGTTTTTGATGGCCTGAAGAGCTTGGTACGACTGCATATGGACCACAATAAAATTGAGTTTGTAAATCCCTATGTTTTCTATGGACTCACATCACTGAGGCTGGTCCACTTGGAAGGAAATCTACTTAAGCAGCTTCATCCAGATACTTTTGTCACCTTGCGCTATAGCCAAATATTTAAAATATCCTTCATGAAGCACATATATTTGTCTGACAACACGCTGACTTCACTGCCACAAGAAATGTTTTCCTACATGTCTGAGCTAGAGAGCATTTACCTTCATGGAAACCCATGGTCCTGTGATTGCAACCTCCAGTGGTTTGCAGAATGGGCAAAAGCAAGACCAGGTGAGCTAAAGGCTCTGTTTATGCTTTTAATCATGTTATACCATCTTGCTCTTTCCAATAAGGGTAACATCCTTTACTTATTTGTTTATTCTCCCAGAAAAGACTGGAAGACAGGAATTTTGCAGGTGCATGTAATCAGGATAAATAGATTTATACCATTCAGCTTTCCAGATTAAATGAATCTAGTGGTCTTAACCCATTCCCAAGTGCAGCTTAATGGAACACTTTCCTTGGCCAGTCCAAAGCTTTTGTGCCCAGGAGACTTCACATGGAATAAGGAAGCTAATTCTTATGTAACTGGCAAGAACGAAGGCTACATTGTACTTGATTTTTCCAAACAGAAATAAGGAACAAGACTCAAGAACTTTTTCATTTGCTGCTCTGAGCAGAGATTGCACACGATAGCGTAGTGTCACCCTCACCCTGCCAGAGCCTGTGTCGCTCAGAACCAAGCTATGGCCATGTACCCCAGCAGAGCCTGCCTTGCGCTGTGGAGAACTGGGACAGAAGGATTCTGTATGGAGCTGTATTAGCAACAGTCCTTAGGCAGTTTCACCAGAGAAAATTCATAGGTTTTCTTAGGTTACTTTAAGATTAACTTTGCTAATATTCAAGAGAACAACCTGCTGGTAGTTAAATGTCTTTTTAATGCTAAAAATCGAATTACAAGAGCTTACTGCATTTTTCTTTCCTTCAGATGTTGTAAAGTGCAAAAAAGACAGGAGTTCCGGTGCTCAGCAGTGCCCAGTTTGTGCTAGTCCCAAAAATCATGAAGGGAAAAGCTTAGTGGATGTTCCTTCTGCATCTTTAACCTGCACTAAGCCAGCCATACATGACTCCCTGAAACTTAAAAACCTCACAGTACCAGATGATGGGGATTTCAATTCCATATCTCCTAAGGAATTCATAGCTCCTATAGGATCCATGGTTTTGAACATGACCGACCAAGCAGGAAGCCGAGGTAACTTGGTTTGCAACATCCAAAAACCTAAAGAAATGTCTCCCATCTCATTTGACAAAGATGGCAACAGCACAGTGCTCAAAACAGCATTCTCAGCATTTCTGGTATGTGGCATTGATTATGAGCATATTCAGCAGCTGTGGAGCATCCTGGCACTGTACAGTAATTCTCCCTTAAAACTGGAAAGGAGTGCCCTAGCAACTAACATGCCTTTTATTAGCTACAAATATAAACAAATCTACTCTGAAAAAGATGAACTTTTTACCAATATAGAAACTGAACTGAGAGCTGAACCACCTTGGTTAATGCAAAGCAAAGTGGCATTACAGCTAGACAGGACAGCAACCACACTTAACACCTTGCACATCCAGTATTTTACGGACGCTCAGATTATTTTGCCCAGTGCTGACAAAAGAGGAGTAAGAAATAACTGGGCCATCATCTCCAGGGACAACAAAACACAAACAGAGCACACAGTTTTAGTCGGGGGGACAGTAGAACTAGAATGCCAAGCAATTGGAGAACCAGCTCCTGCAGTAGAGTGGATATTGGCTGATGGGAGCAAAGTTAGAGCTCCTTATATCAGCGAGGATGGGAGAATCATAGTAGTTAAAACTGGAACATTCACATTACGGACAGCTGATACTTTCGACACAGGGCTTTATCACTGCATAGGCACAAATTACAATGATGCAGATACTCTCACATTTAGAATTACTGTGGTTGATCCGTATGTGGAACACAGCAATGTAAATGGAGCCCAACTTTCTACATTTGTTGGCAGCACACTCTACCTTCCCTGTACGTCCACTGCTGTTCCAGATGCTTCCATTAGTTGGGTATTGCCTGAGCATGCGATTCTTCATCATTCTGTAAGAAACAAACATATTTTTGACAATGGTACCTTAAAAATACAAGGGGTAACAGAGCAAGACAGTGGGTACTTTCGATGTGTTGCAGCCAACCAGTATGGTGTTGATCTTTTGGTTTTCCAAGTGCTAGTTAGAAAGGATGAAACTGCTCTGAAGAAAAAGCAGATAGTTGTGGGAGAATGGGAAGAGGGTGATGGCTCTGGCAATGCAATGCTGGCCTCTGCTAAGACAGAGAAACATCCTCTAGCTACTCTAGCTCCCTTGACAGCTAATCAGGAATCTGCTGCCTCAGCATTCAGAAATCGGATTGCACAGACTGCACATGAAAGGAATGGCTACAGGAACATGACTTTCAGGCACTACAGGGACAAAATAAGCAAGCGGCTCAGAGGACACAGAAGACAGTTTGTTTCCTCAGCCAGGAGAGTCGACCCACAGCGCTGGGCAGCCTTTTTGGAAAAAACAAAGAGGAAATCAACATTGATGGAAAATCAAGGAGAAGTTGCAACGAATCCACCTATTGAAGTCCACACATTCTCAGAATTACCTGGAATTGAGGAGGAAACATCTGGTGATCTTGTATCTCTAGACAAAGAATTCATGATTCCAGTAACAGAGACAGTCCCCGTATCTACTCTGAGGAGAGCAACAGAAAACATAGTAACTGCAGGGCCTGAGATGACCACGCGTAACACTCCTGCTATCAAAACCTCTCTCCTTGCTTCAGAGGCAGTAACTCCTCTTCCCTATCCATTTTCACAGTCTCTGTCATCTGACAGCAGAAGGCCACAAACATATCTAAAACCTACAGTTACAAACTCATGGGAAAGATCTGATTTAAGTCTAATATCAGCAAGTGGTGTAAAACAATCAACTCATCAGCAAATGCATATTATTCAGAACATTACAACTCATACACCCCAGGCCCTGCAGCAATATGGAAGACGAAGGAAAATTTCTGGTAGGAGGCAAATTGTTAGACCAGGACGTATTCCAAGTATGAAAGAGCACAGATACGATTTGGGGAGGCCAGGATCTGGAAGTACAGCTGTGGTTGCAGATGTTCAACTGAATATGAAATATATGTCAAATTTACCAACTTTAAATAATTTAAGCAGCTCCATCAACCCATTTAGCCCAGAAGCACCTCTGTCCTCCCCCTCGATCACAAATATGCCATTGGAGCACCTAGCAGGTACTCAACAAAATACAATGTTCCTCAGGAAAGAGGAAAATGAAGCTAGTGAAAGGGACGAAGATACTACAGTCATGACTTTCATTATGAAGGACACCACAGATACTCCTGAATGGAAATTACAGAGCAGTGCTCCATTTCAGACAGGGACTGATACAGTCCAACCTTTTACCATCAGACTACCAACAACAGCAACCCACACAGCTCATGTTGCTACAGATACTACATATACTGTAAGCACTAAGGTATCTTCTACCCTTGAATCAGTCTCACCCAGCATTAAGCCTAGAACCTCACCAGAAGATTCCCAAAGAGGAAAAATTACTTGGGAACTTCTCTTTGGAAATGGTGCGCAAAAAGAGGTTCTGAAGAAGCGACCAAAACAGACAGATAAGTTTCCATCAACAGAGGTATCGACCATGCCTCCTAAAACTACAACATCATTATCTGTGTTCAGAATGTCTCCTCTGCACTTTATGCCTATTTCAACAGGTGGGAATCACAGCAATGGTTTCTTGTCTTTAAACAAAGCCATTCATTACGGCAATGCTAAGTCAGAACATCTTCCCACTGCAAAACTGCATTCTTCCTCTAATCCTGCAACTAGTGCCACCAAAGAAATGGATGTAACTCATTTGAAGCCAACAGTTCGACCTATTATTGCCCCTCAGACTGACACCAAAATCACCAAAAATAAAACATACAGAATGGGAAAAAAGAGAGGTCAGAAGAGGAAAAGGCCCCTTATGACATCTATTTCACAAAGCATGACTGCAGGCCACAGCACTGCAGCGATTCTGCCTATGAATACAGCCATGCCTGTCGCGACAACAGTTAAATCATTGACTATGCCTACAAGTCCTATGCCTGCAAAACCTCTCTCTGAGAGTGTGAGCGCAGTCTCAATGGCAGAAGTGCCAGCACTGTGGATCCTTAACACACCAGATGCTCCTCAGCTCACGCCTGCAGCAGCCATGCAGACATTGGCTACCCCTGTCATGTGGAGGAACAGCCAGTCAGCCATGCTACCACAGAGCCCCACCACACCAATCCAGACAACACCACAGCTTTCAAAGCCTTTCAGCACCCCAAGCACCCGACCTGCCACAGCCTGGGTGGCAGCTGGGTCAGAACCTGCTCAGCAAATTGAAGCCACTGCAACAGCAGGTGAACAGTCATGGCCAAAACCAGAAAAGAGTGTTACCCAAGACGACCACGTAGTACAGCCCACATTCCCAGCAAGAAGTGTGTCAAGTGCTTCTGCTGCAAGCACAGACATCACTCCTGCCAGCACCCAGCATCCCACCCCACCACCAGCCCTCACAGCAGTTGTGCCTTCTGCGCATAATGAGAGAACCAACTCACCTCTGTGGGGGGCAGTCAAATTATGGCAGAAGCCATCTGCTAAAGTCACAGAGAGGGTCAACATGTTGGCTATCAACACACTGACCATGCTGAAGTCATCACAGATCGCAACTCCGCATGTGCCTGTGTGGGGCAGTGACAAGGACAGTTCTGTCAAAGGCTGGTCTGAAAAGAGGCAAGATCAAGAAACTACCACCCCCATTCCTATAGCCTTGGACTCTTTGAGCAGAAACCATGTGGCAAAACCCAGAATAATTGGAGGAAAATTAGCTGCTTTTACTGTACTAGCTAATTCAGATGCTTTTATTCCTTGTGAAGCTACTGGTAACCCTTATCCAACAATACAGTGGACCAAGATATCAACAGGTAAGCTTGATAAACCTCTCTAGAATATTCCTTCTGTTACAGTAATGTAATTTGGCAGATGTTTTATGTGCCAAAATCAAGTACTGCATCATTTAAGAGTACCATGAAATATCAGTGAAAAGATGAACTTGGAGACAGTGACAAAGACAGATATCCCCAGACATCTTCTGGAGTATCTTACTAATACTGATGAAGTAGTTATTTATGGAAATTAAAAAAAAATAAATCTATAATATATATTTAACTATAATTCTGTGCTTACTGTGAGAAGATTTCAGTATTTATTGTATGTTACTGGATATTTCAGAACAGTAAGACAAGTAAAAAGAAAAATCTGTCTGTGGTAACAAACCATCAAATCAAGTTAAAGCTATGTCAAAGTATTTTTGAATAGCAAAACCTAGTCACGACTATGCTTGTATGTTTGCATATGCAAAGCCCCATCTGCTTTATCCAAACTTTGTCTCTACTGAGGATTAAGTTTGGGTTTTACCTTAAAGCTTTGTCACTATATGCAAAATATGATTATTTCTCTCTTTCTTATCACTATTGCCTTGGTTATTTGGGCAAAGTAGACGAGGGTGGGGAAAGCGTTTTCAGGGGCTGAGTAAAAAGAAACAGGAGAGATTCTGACATGCTGTGTTGGTATCCCCTTGCTTCTGTAGGGACCGATGCTCCACAAAGCCGAGGCCACAGCAGATGGATGGTGTTTGCCAATGGCACGCTCTTCATCACCCGGGTGGGCCTGGAGGACCGTGGGCAGTACCTGTGCACTGCAGCCAACCCACAAGGTGTGGCACGGCTCCTGGTCACCTTGTCGGTAGTGGCCTACCCACCCCGCATCACCGGCAGCAGGTGGCAGCTCCTCACCGCTCACTCCGGAAAGCCCGTGGCAGTGAAGTGCAAAGCTGAGGGCAGGCCTCCTCCCATCATCTCGTGGGTTCTAGCAAATAAAACACACATCTCCGACTCCTCAGCAGGAAATAACAAAGTTCACATGGAAACAGATGGCACTTTAACTATCAAGGAAGTCACTGTTTATGACAGGGGCCTCTATACATGCATGGCTAAAAACCCAGCAGGCACTGACAAGCTGATTGTAAAACTGCAGGTCATTGCAGCACCTCCTGCTATTCTGGAAGAGAAGAGAGAACGTGTTGAAGTAATGATGGGGGAAGATCTGCAACTCCCTTGCACTGTGGAAGGGAATCCTCAGCCCACTGTCCATTGGGTCCTCTCTCATGGCACGGTGGTGAAACCCCTGCAGTTGGTAAACGCAAAGCTGTTCCTGTTCTCCAATGGGACCCTCCACCTCAGCAGTATCGCCTCTTCTGATAGTGGGAATTACGAGTGCATAGCCACAAGCTCAACTGGCTCAGAAAGGAGAGTGGTGAGCCTTGTGGTGCAACACAGAGATACACTTCCAAAAATAGCTGCTGCCTCTGAAGAAATGACTCGCTTGAATTTTGGGGATAAGTTGCTTCTGAACTGCACAGCGACTGGGGAACCAAAGCCCAGGATCATCTGGAGGTTACCTTCCAAGGCAGTTGTTGACCAGTGGCACAGGTAGGAGTCTTGGTTTCCTCACCTCTTGGAAACTTCAAACACTGTCTTCTCTGGTGCTCATTTAAGGGATTGTTGCATCACTGAAACAATATATTGGGAACTAAATTCACTTTTAAATGTTTAACAGTGGTGAAATATCTGTGATGATGGCTTGTTATTACACATTATTATATTATATTACCATATATTATACAATATATATTACATTATTATATTACACATAACAGGTCATATCAGTTGTCATAAGTTGGTGAGGTCTTACCAAAATGGATAGAAGTCACATTTGAATTAAGGAAACCGATGGTAATCATGTATTGGCTGAACTGTGTTATTTTATAGGAGGAACAGTTATTTATAAGAGGTTTGTGAAATGGAACTCAGGAGGAAAAGGCTTCTACAGTTGACTCTGCCAAGTCAACCTTTGAGCGGCTCTCCCCATGTCCCCTCCTACAGTAACACTGGACCTTTGCTTTGGGAGCAACAATCCCAGATTAGGATGCTCCTTGCAGGCTTACAAGAACTTGCAGTTGGGCTGAGAAGGGAGGTCCAGGTAGGCTCCCTGCTGCCAGACAGGCAGCCATAAAGCCATCACCCAGGTCTGAGTGTCATTCTGGGCAAGATGCAGCAGCACTGCCAGTTGACCTGGCTGGGCCAAGTATTGTGGGTTGTCCACAGGGAGAAGAACAAGGGAGAGGAGCAGAGGCTGGTGGGATCGGGGATGTGAGGTTCAACAGGCTCATTTGTTCACGGAACAGCTTTTCAGCAAGGCAGAGGTGGCATCGTGCAGCTTTGCACACCTACATAGGGTCAGCAAGCACACAAGCACCAACATAGCAACAACAGCGGCAACTGCCTCAGGTTAGAACCCACTGGGTAGGTGGTGATGGGGACACAGTGCCTTTGGAGAGAACATCTGTATCGTGTTGTTCTGTTAATACTGTCAGTCGCTGTCAGTGCTCAGTATTTACTTGCAGCATTTTGTTCCATAATTCTTTTCCTCTTTCTCTCCCCGCAACAGAATGGGAAGTCGAATCCACGTCCACCCCAATGGGTCCTTGGTTATTGAGGCAGTTACTGAAAAGGATGCAGGTGACTATTTGTGTGTTGCAAGAAACAAAATTGGAGATGATCTGATATTGATGAAAGTCAGCATCACAATGAAACCAGCCAAGATTGACCAGAAACAGTATTTCAAGAAACTGGTGCCATATGGAAAAGATTTCAGAGTGGATTGCAAGGCCTCTGGGTCACCCACACCAGAAATATCCTGGAGTTTGCCAGATGGGACAGTGATCAATAACGCAATGCTGGCAGATGACAGTGGACACAGGTCTCGCGGGTATGTCCTCTTTGACAATGGAACATTGTATCTCGACAAAGTTGGAGTAACAGAAGGAGGAGACTATACCTGCTATGCTCAAAACACCCTGGGGAGAGACGAAATGAAGATACACATCGTGGTCATCATGGCAGCCCCTCAGATAAAGCACAGTTACAAGACATACCGTAAAGTGAAAGCTGGAGATACAGCATTACTGGACTGCGAAGCTGCTGGGGAACCCAAGCCCAAAATATTCTGGTTGCTACCTTCCAGTGACATGATCTCCTCATCAACAGACAGGCATTTCCTGCATGCGAACGGTTCTCTGTCAGTCGGTCAAGTCAAACTGTTAGATGCTGGGGAGTACATGTGCGTGGCTCGTAACCCTGGAGGGGATGATACAAAACTGTATAAACTGGATGTTGTTGCAAAACCACCTGTCATAAACGGTTTATATGCAAACAAAACAATCATGAAGGTGACGGCAGTGAGGCATTCAAAGAAACAAATTGATTGTAGGGCAGAAGGGACACCTCTCCCTCAGATTATGTGGATCATGCCTGATAATATTTTCCTAACAGCTCCGTATTATGGGAGCAGGATTGTAGTACACAAAAACGGAACACTTGAAATTCGGAACATAAGGCCTTCTGACACAGCAGATTTTATCTGTGTGGCACGTAATGATGGTGGAGAGAGTATGCTGGTGGTGCAGCTGGAGGTACTGGAAATGCTAAGGCGACCAATGTTTAAAAATCCATTCAATGAAAAAATAATAGCAAACCCTGGGAAAGCTACCACATTGAATTGTTCTGTGGATGGAAACCCTCCTCCTGACATAAGCTGGATGTTACCTAATGGCACATGGTTTTCCAGTGGCATCAAGACTACCCAGTTTCTCACAGGAAGCAACGGTACCCTTACCATCTATAGTCCTGACGGAGACAAAGCAGGAAAGTACCGCTGTGCTGCCAGGAACAAAGTTGGCTACATTGAAAAGCTGATCATCCTGGAGGTTGGCCAGAAGCCCAGTATTCTCACTCACCCCACGAGGCCAGTGACAGGCATTAGCGGGGAGTCGTTGTCACTTCACTGCCTGTCTGATGGGAATCCTAAACCAACTACGGCATGGACTCTGCCAAGTGGGCACGTGCTGGATCGACCACAGATCAACAGGAAGTACATACTGCTGGAAAATGGCACGTTGGTTATACGAGAAGCCACCATTCATGACAGAGGAAATTATGTGTGCAAGGCCTACAATAATGCTGGAGATTCCTCTGTAACTGTTTCTGTCATTATTGTAGCATATCCCCCAAGGATTATGAACAGGCCACCACAGACCATACACACAATGCCTGGTGCAGCTGTGCAGCTCCACTGCGCAGCACTGGGAATACCCAAACCAGAAATTACCTGGGAATTACCTGACCACTCAGTAGTCACTACAGGTCACCAAGGCCAAGCATCAGAGAACAGAGTGCTTCGTCCTCTGGGGACATTACTCATCCAGAGTCCCCAGCCCTCAGATTCTGGCACATACAAGTGCACAGCAAAGAACCATCTTGGCAGTGATTTCACAGTAACATATGTCCACATCCTCTGAAGTAAGAAATACTGTATGAATGATGTGTGAACAAAATCTACAGCTGGACTGAGTTCATTCCTGGAATAAGTTTGATCGAAGGCAGCCATAGGCATGCAAGTGCCTAAAAACATGTACAGGATTCAGTCTGCAATGATCATGCAAAAAAAGAGAGGAAGGACTTGAGGAAAGTAAGGTCTAGCAGCACTACTGAGAATTGGTTCTTTAAATTAAAACAGACTTAAGGCATTTTACTCTGCCACCAAACATTGAATATCAAATAGTTACTTTCTGGAAACGTACCTAGAGTTCTTCAGTAAAGGACAGACTTTTTCATATTAGTTTCATACTGTCCACCCTGTATGACTATCAGGAGCATGGGTCACATAAAGCAAGGGTATCTGAGAACTAAAAGAGCTGATCTTTATTGTGATACAGATTACTTTCTTCATGTGTTTGAAGAAAGGTGTTTTTGTTTGAAGAAAGTTTTCATGTTTAAAAAATATTTAGTATTTTTTTAATAAACTATCAATGGTGAAAAGAGTAGTAAAGTATTTTTAATAACACAGCTCTGTTCCACATGGGTTTTTTGCAGAACTTTGGAATGATACATCCAGAACAACTTCGTTATTATTTTTAAACGAGAGTACACTCTGTTTAGCACTTTTTAGAAGAAGTATATGGACTGTGTATAGAAACACTCCTGCTTAGTATAATTTTCCTTCTGTACATGAGTGGAAACACCTTCGCAGTGATAGGAAATGGCTACCTATATGTTGTACACTAAAGAATCACTGACTGGTCTGGTCAAATAAATCTTTGGACAATTAAGCCAGTAACTAAATCTCACAGTTTCTTATCTTCTTTCTGAGAGACAGATTAATGTCAGGGCAGAGGGGTTAAAATACACGCAATTCAGCATTTCCCCTTAAATTTGCAAATTTAAAATTGCAAAAAACCCATGCATCCTATGGAAGCATGGCCACTGTCCCTATAGCCCCAGCTAGTACACAGTAAGGTACCACTTACAAGTAGGGTCCATTATAACCCCCCCCCCGGTGCTTAGAAGCACCTGAGCTGCCTGCAGCAACGTCTTGGCAGCAGCACACAAGCCACTGTTGAGCAGTAGTGAAGTAGTAGCCACAAAAACAGCTGGATTACACAAATCTTGCTGGTTAACATCTGCAATAGCTTTAGCTACTATGAAGAACAGTAAATCTCCTTAACAAAACCTGAAGATGAATATTTTTTACATGAGTAAGACTTACCCAACCACTGTAAAAGCCAACCAAAATCTACTTTTCTACAGATTTCCGTGCCTGGCTGTGCTGCCTCCCAGGGCCCTGGAAGCTATGCAGGGCAGTTTCCCCTTCCCCACAGAACATCAGACTATGTATGGTAAATTAACCAAACTGAGTTAACACAAAGTTACAGAATATTCCTCTGTATATGCTAAATACCCTGCATATTCCACTTTCAGAATGAATGCATTTTAAAAACCCATATAGATGTAACTCCTAAATTACTAATACATTTATATTGGTTTTTTCAGCTGTAATATGAGTAAAGTTATATTTGGACAGGTTTAGAGTAATAAAGATTTGTTTGTGGTAATTTTGATTTCCAAATTTTTTGATTTCCAAATTCCAAATTTTTGAATTCCAACAAAAACTTGTGGTTTTGCACTCAGCTGATAGTACTTAACCCTCACACCACTGAAACTCCTCAGCAATCAAGACTCCAGCCCATACCTGGAAATACTTCCTGTGCAACAATGGCAGCCGACAGGGGTATCAGTAATGACCCATTTGGGTCAACTTCAGTGGAAAGAACTGTGAATTACAGAACTCCTGAGGCAGCAGAAATTACTTTGGTGCCTTTTCCACCCTGTCTCTGCCAAAGCTGGTACGAGGTTTGGTACTGAAGGCATAGGGTGAGACACTGGGATTTGTTTTCTGAGGCTCTGCCAGAACTCGGAGATTTCCTTGCAGGAGTTGAGCAAAACCCTCTCTGACTGTTGAGTCCTCGTTGCAGTGCTGCGCTCTCCTTTAGCACTGATCACCAGTGAGCTTTGTGTTAAAAAGACCAAATAGGAAACGCTGCTACTTCCAGTAGGTTTATTAACATTACACTGTGACTTTTAATATAAACTTTAAGAAGTTCTAATACAAGCAATAAAACCCACTTCAGCACCTTCTTACCACAATAAGAGCAAGAGAAAATTGGTACTCTAAACAAAGAACTTTATAAAGTGCATATGAAAATTGCAGTCAAATAAACACAATTTAAATTGATGCTTGTTCTACCAACAAAGAAAGAGGTGAACATTCTAATGAACAAATGAACTTCTATGCCAAAATTGGAAGTGCCTTTCAGTTCAGTAGTTTGGTCCAGTGCAGTTCTTTTTTTTAAAAAAAAAAGAAAAAGAAAACAAAACGGGGGAACAAAACCAAAAAAGCAACAAAAAACCCAAACCAAAGAATATATAAAAAGAAGTGTTTCCCACAAACAAGTCCAGCATTCTTTGTCCACCTTAAAAGTAATAGGACCTAAAAAGCACCAAATTCATAAAATTTGCAATAACATTCTTCAAATAGGCCCACAAATTCATACATTTAAATCTAGTTAAATGCAAAAAAAAATCCCCTACCCCCAAACCCACCTTGTTACATATTCACATCAACTGCAGCACAAAAAATAATTATTGAAATAATAAGAGAAGAAAACGAAAGTCTCCTTTCTAGCAATAACTAGTGCATTGACTTTTGAATGTTCTGTTCTTCAGTGCAAACATAGCCTTACGTCTCCCTCCCATCTCCAGCTCAGAAGTGTGATGGGTGCCCGTACTGGCTCACTCCTGGCTGTGGCTGGTTACCTGGTGGATAAAGCAAAGGGAAGTGATATTGCCTCACAGCTGCGTTCCACAGCAGTACAGAAAACACGGGTGTTTCATGCAGCAGTAGCTGACTTAACAGTCACTGCACTCCCTTACACACCTAACACACACCAGAGGTGCTCAGTTCCCTGGGGACTTTGCATGTGGTAGGACTGTAGAAGTAAGAGGAGAAAACATGCGGCAAATCGTGACGAGGCCACCAGCACCTGTCCTGCAGGTGACCGGAGTTCCTCTGGAGACCAACCTGTGGGATGCATTAGCACCAGAATTTTGGTATTGCATCATTGCTGGGATGGGTAACCAGCTGTCAGCAGCTAAATTTCTTACACATATATATGGCAGCATTTAAATAAGCAGAACATCTCCAGAAAGATCATTCCACATTCAAATATACCTATGTATCTAAATACATCTATATAAGTGTGCATCTCACGTACTGGAGAGCTGCTTCTGCAGCTGCCTGACCAGCGCAGCTGTCTGTTGTTGCTGCTGTGTCTGCTGTAAGCCTTGCCTTGGAAACTGCAAAAGAAACACGAAAGAAGAAATAAATAGACATGGTGTTAAGGTGTGTGTCAGGTAACTGCAGAGGAATTCCGCTTGTGCGACCCATCGGCTGCTGACACAGCCCTCCCTGAACATGGGGCAGCAGACAGCAGATGCTTCTCCACAGTGGCCCCTGACTGGCTTCTAACAGCACAGCAAGGACACATGGAACACACTTGGAGCTTCCAGAGCATTTGTTCTCTTTATTCCCTGAGACAGTGAGATGTGTGAGATCTCACGCATTTCCAGTTGTGTTACAGGTGTCACATGTGTCCAGCTAGGTACAGGGGACAGAGTCAGTCTCTGTCTCTTCCACCTCTGAAGATGCCAGTCACTCTAGGCAGCTTTACTGTCTGCATTGTGCAAAGGCAAGTCAAATCAAAACTGCAAATCAAAATTAACAGTCTTTTTAGCATTTTTAAACACTTACGTGTAGTTGAAACATAATAGTCAAAAAGAGGCTTCTAGAAAAACATTCTCCCCAGGGCAGTGGCATTTCAGATGTGAGGAAGGGTAAGCTTTCCATGCTTCTGGCTGTCATTCAGGAAAAAACTCATTCTCCATTAACAGCTTCTATTGATCATCAACCTGTATATCAGAGCACTGAATATACTGCACACCACACTACTGAGGTATGACAGACCGACATGACACAGATCATCTGTGTGTGCCATAGGAATGGACACCTCTGGGGGCAGAGGTCTGTGTACACAACCAGCACTTCTTCCCTGGGAAAATACGTCACCCATGTGAAAGAAGAGTATCTGTGCATCTGGTACCTCAGACTCCAGAGGGCAGAGCACTGAGGGCATAGCTCCTCAGTGCTTACCTGCTCCTGGGAGGGAAATCGTGACCACTGCAGGCACTGTTGTACTGACAAGCACAGACCAGACCAAGCCTCCACCACACACTGTCTTGCCAATCCCCAGGGCCTCTCAGCTCTCTAGATCTGTCTTCCACATCCCAGAATTTTCCTTCTCATTAGATTTGGTAAAAATGCTTCTAATGAAGTAGCATTTTATGCTTCTGCACAAGGATACACAATTACCTGACTAGTGTGAAAACCTGATGTGTTGAATAAAACTGGAGTTATTCAATACTCTAATAACATCATACACACCGCAGAAAATGCCCATGCTGTGTTTCAGTGAAACCTTTTGCTTACTGAAGGGAGTTTCAGTGTTTTATGAGATTCCAGCATCTTTTCCCTTTCTAAAACCAAATCCTTTACTCAGAATACATTGTGTAATCTTGTGGCTAACAGTCCTTAGTAAATGCTGAGGTTAGTCAAAAGCATTAACCACCTCAGGGTTTCTTACACTTACAAGGCGCCTCCAAGTTTCTCTATCACATCCTGTTGATTAATGCTTTTAAACTCAGAAACTAATAATTTTAGCATAACTGTATTCTCCATTTTTCTACAGCAAACTTTTTCTAGTTATCTTCACCTACCTTAGATTTGTCTGGGAAAACTGCCCAAATAGAGGAAACAAGCATAATGACACTGTAAATTCAGTGGACGTGTCCATAATAATCATTTGGTATCGACAGTGATTGGTAATATCACTCATTAAACTATAAAAGGGTCCAGTTCAGTGTAAAGGAGTGTCTCAAAAGTAATTTTGTTTGTGCAGCTGTCTTCATGCAGCTCTGTTTTATGCCTAATGATTAAATTTAAAAGGATCTTCAAACAACAAACTCCATTTTCCCCCAGACTGTTAGCAGTACAACCGAAAAATCAGAGGCCCAAAGTCACTAATGGTCTCCCGTGACATGAGCTAAGGCCACACTGGAGGCTGGCAGCGGTGGAGCTGCCAGTGTCCACACTCGACGCCAGAGGGAGCGTGGATGCTCCTCCTAATATAGCAACGTGGAGAAATACGACCATCAGCACCCTGCATTTCCAAGTGAATGCTTTTCCTAGTGTTACAGCAGAAACTACTCCCACACGTAGACGTTGCCCTGCTTTCACTTCAAAGTATCACAACTACAGAAAAATCCATCAGTTTATATGCATCAGAAGCAACTACAGGTATTTCTTACCAAGTTTAAGTTTTTTAAGTTAGCAAGGGCTATTCATTATTATGCTGATATATTAATTAAGATAACTTATAAAACCACATAGCACAGCAAGCATAAAAGGAAGAAATCATCCCTGCTGTCTCGGCCTGCTGCTTTGGGACTACTGAAAGGTATCATTAGACCCCCAGAAAAAGAGATTCCTGACTTTCCAGGGGGGCTTAACAGCACTTGGTTCTGTATCAGATTTTCAAAACAGTCCTTTATGTATGCTGCACTAGGAGTAAGACTGAGGATGACTTTAAAGTCTCTCATTGTTTTCCCCCTCTGAGTTCACACAAATAGATTTAAGGCAGTTAGTCTGGACAGTCTTATTTTACTGATGACAAAAGAGACACACAGAATTAGAAATACACCAGTACCCTTTTTTTTTTTTACTATATCCCAGGTAACTCTCAGAAGAACTGCAATGGATAGTTATCTGTATCGTCTGGGATATTAACCACTAGTACTGGCTAGTTTTAAGTCAATACTGCTACATGTAACTTCAAAAAAGATACGTTGAATGAAACATTTGAACTTTTCCTACACATACCTAAATCTTCTTTCAACCAAAACAACATGTCTTCGTCGTCCCAACTTTGGTATCAGTTTTGACCGAAGAGGTGAATGAAGCATGGCAGTGCAGGAGGCAGCGTGTGCTCCAGTTCTAGAAGAAGTGTCTTTGGACAGCAAACTCAACCATGCTGTGGCAGAGCCGCTGGGGGTGAGCAGGGCAGTGCACAAGCCCTCCTTGCCAAGGCCTGCACTCAAAGTAGCACCTGCCTCCTCATCTGACCTCAGCAGTGCAATACCTCAGCACATGTGCAACCCACTTCGTGCCATGTTTTGGCAAGATGGATGCACTTGCATGGTTTTCTGTGGACAGATGCAGTCTGCTCCAACCCATAGTCAAGAGCCAGCCAGGAGCTCCCCAGACTCACTAGAGGCTATTGAGCCCCAGCTAATACACTGTTATCACAGCTGCAGCTTGCGGCCAGCTCAAGACATGGCAAAATGGGCCTGTCGCCACCCGCACTGGGCACCCACCCATCCTGCCTTCACAGCAGTGGAGGAATGGCACTGCAGGCACCATGGCAGCAGCACTGGCATGCAGGCAGCAGTGCAGGGAAGCTTGCACAAACCTCATCTCCCAGGCTGCCATGCTGCTGTAAGTAACAAACCCCACTCTGCCACTACCCTCGCATCCACCAAAATATCTGTCAGTCGCCTCTGCTTACCAAAGGCTGCTGTGGCTGCACGGGCTGGAGACCAAGTGCCTGCTGCTGCCCTGGCTGCTGCTGCAACTGAGAGACAACAGGCATTGAAAAATCATAAAAATAAGAAAGATGGGGAGAGACTTTTTAGCAGGGCCTGTTGAAATACGATGAGAGGTGATGGTTTTAAAGTAAAAGAGGGGAGATTCATACTGGATGTGAGGAAGAAATTTTTTAAGGTCCCTTCCAACCCGTGCTAATCTATAATGCTATGATTGAATCAAGAATGACCCAGCACACACACTGCCTCAGAGAACAAGTATGAGCCAGGCAGTGTGGCTTTTCATGACTGATTTCCAGCACAGGATCTGGGCTCACTTACAGCATTGGTTACTGAAGGCCCCATTTAGGAGATTAGCCTCACAGCTCCCCACTTTCGTTATCAGCCACACCAAGGCTGACAAGGAGCTTTGTTAACAGAAAAAAAAAACCCAACAAAAAACTCAAACCCTATTTAGTTTACTACAACATAAAAATACTTATATAAAGTACATTATCATTGGGCAAGAACTGGCACAGACAGCTATTGCATTCAAATGAAAACATGAACCTAATCAAAGGGCTACAGGAAGGATTTTAAATGTAATATACTTCCCCTGTGCCAAGCCCTATGTATTTAGGCAATAAACTGATATTTGCCTCTGAATTAAAAATATATCAGCAAATCAGAATATAGGAAATAGGCCAGGAAGCAAACACTTTGGTTTAATCAGTATACATTATAAGGCCAGATAGCACAGCCACTGCTTTTGTCTCAGCACATTCAGCTAAGCCATTCTCAAATCTACCCTCTCCAAAGGCATTCTACGATCTTGAAAAATTAAAGTACTGAATTTTACATCTGTCCAGAACTCTCTTTTGGAAATTCCAAATGTAAACAATATATTATTGTACTCAAGTAAAAGTTCTATGATTCTATGATTTATGGCACCAGGCTTTGCTGCTTTTAGACTTAAAGGCATGTGCAAGTGTGTAAAACCGTCACCTGATACAGTCACATTTACACTCCCCTCCTGCACTGAAATACCCCTTGCCACCAGTGCAGTCAAATTCCTCACCTGAAAGAGTCTCTGCTGTCGCATCTGTTGCTGTCTCTGTCTCACTGGCTCCGGAGGCAGCTGTACTGAGTTCAGGGTTGGATGAGGACTTGTGGTCATTGCACTGTCCAGTCCCCCTCCAACCAGTGAATTTGGCTGCAAAGGCTGATGGCTCAATCTGATTGAGGAAAAATACAACGTATTATGCTTCATTTACAGACTAAACACAAGTTAGTCTAGGAGTACTCAACTATAAACTGCAACATTAGACTCCCATGGATTTAAAAGACACTACATTTTACAGGAAGAATGTATTTCTAAATCTGAATGCTTTGAACAATATTCCATAACAAAAACTGTACCCTGCTATTGCCCAGTAACTGATTTACATACTAATATGTTCCTCTAAACAAGAACAGATCCAAGCACTCAGTTCTTGCTTTACTTGGAAGAGTGATGACTTTCTACATTTCAAGCAAGAATTCCACATAAGCATTAAAATGTTCTCCAGACCAAAATATCTCATAGTTACATTACCATGAATTTAAAATCAGTCATCACAAGGTGGTCTTTTTACTTTCTAAAATACTGAAAAAACACACCAAGCAAAAAATACTTTCTTTGGATCTTTTGGGAGTAATTAACATTGACAAAGCAGAAAGACATACATGGAGAGAACACGTTAGCTAGCTTGCAGTTTATCTTGCCTGTTTAAAACTCAGAAAAGAGAAGGCAATTCAGGTTAGCAGCTGTATTCCTAACGCAAGGCATCTGTAGGTTTTCATGCAAGGCTTTCAACCAAAGCTTTCTGCAGGTTTTCATACAAGGTTTTCAAACACGTCAAGGCCAAACTTTTTTGAAGAGGTACAAATGCCTCAAATTGAACATACTCTTAAGATATCCAGGCTTGCAAGAACTTAAAAGAAGTTAAGGATTATTGCAGAATATACAGTAACACTCACAATTCCAGAAACACTGATTTCATTAAATAACAAGGATTGAGAGAGTATAGCTCTCATGCATAGCTACATACATGATGCTCATATTCTGCTTACAACAAGCAATTGATGAGCAAATCATCCAAGCACACTTGAACTTAGCATCTAAAGGAGACTTTAGTTTTGGGATCAAATTAGAGGTGAAGCAGAAAAAGAAGAGTATTTGTACTTGGTAACACCAGGGGTACTGCAGGATGAACAGCACAGGAGAAGGGAGACAGGCCAAACCACCTTCTGATGATCAATGTCTACACACTGCTGTGCTGTTCAGTGAACCTGTGACCCACACATGGGGAGAGGGCTGCACTGCACAGCTGCTACTTCACCTACAGCTGGACAGTGCCTACTGAGGCAGACCTTGCAAATTTTGACTGTTCACACACTCACACACCACACGCTCTCTTTAATTTGAGCCTGTGGTTTTTGGGAGTCACTCTATTGAACATGTCTATTCAAAATAGAAATTTCTGGTTCAGACCTGTAGTGTCAGTCCAACAATGCTAGACTATTAGAAAAAAAAACAACAACCAAACTTGATTCAAGATTGTAATTGGAAACTCCAGTTTTCCATACTGCTTACTCTGTAACTCTCCCTTTACAGATTTCTTTCCTGCTTCATTTGTCTTCTCTTTCATTAGATTTCTTTACCAGTGAATTTTTCTTGTTTCTCATAGGCACTGCAACTCAGCTACTTCCAAACCAAAGTCAATTTAGTCTGTTCAGGCTTAAACAAAATTTATTTGTCTATTGCTAGTTAAACTACCGAGTTGGTCTTGCATTTTCCTGACTACAGACCCTGTGGTAAACCTGGAATATTTATGGTGTAATACCACACACGTTAGCATAATATGGATACCATATTTGTGTGTGTAGTGAAATAGGATCCAACAGCTAACTTTAGATGAATTTTTATGTTCTACAAACACACCGGACAACTGGGCTACAACACGTGCCAAGACCAACTTAAAATTAAATGAGGTAAAAAACAAGGGGAAATTGGAGAGAAAGGCCTATTTCTTGCTAATCAGACCCAGTGTTAACTTCATTTGGGTTAATAAACTTTATTTTAAATAAAGTTTTAGATCTCTAAACAAAGTTGCCATTAAAATCCTGCAGTGTTACCAGCTGGGAGAACTGCAGAAGCTCACCGCTGCGAGCCTCCCAAAGGCTGGACATAGGCAGATGCCTGCTGTTGGATATATCCGCTGGGCTGCTGCTGCATCTGCCGCAGCCTCTCCATCAGAGTGGGGCTGGAATGCGCTGCTGAGTATGTTCGGGGGTTGTAGCTGGGGGAGAGCACTACACCACCAGGCTGCTGCTGCTGCAAAGGCATCTGAGTGCTGTACATGGTGTATCCATGAGGCATGCTCTGCAGGGAGACAGACAGGAGAGTGACTTTGCTGGGCCCCTATTTAAATTAGCCAAACTACTAAAGAAGGAGACCACCCTGGCCCTTCTCAAAGAACCAAAGCCTCGACAACCGGAGGCAAGTCAGTGAGATGCACTGCTGCACCCACAAACTGACCTGTGGGTCCCTCACTCTGGCTGTACCCCACTTCTGTTTGTGGGTTCAGGCAGTTACAATGTGGTCACACATCACAGGATGGAACCCACACCGTGCTACCCTTTCCTGAGCGGCACTGACCTGGAGTGGGGTTCTGCTCCACAGCCCCACCTCTCTCTCCATTTCCCATCCCCAAATGACCTCTATACCAGATGTACCATATGCCTGCATATAAATGCATGTAGTATGGGGAATAAACAAAAGAAATTGGAGATGTGTGCATGTCTACAGAGATATGATATCATTGGCATCACAGAAACATGGTGGGATGGCTCCTATGACTGGAGTGTTGGAATGGAAGGTTATAGGCTCTTTAGGAAAGACAGGCAGGTGAGGAGGGGATGTAGCAATTTATGTCGATAGGCTGGAGAGTATGGACCTCTATTGGGGAGAGGTGATGAGGCAACAGAGAGTTTGGGGTTCAGGGTCAAAGGGAGAACTGCGACAGGGGGCATTACTGAGGGTGTTTAGTACAGGACTCCTGATTAGGAGGACTGTGTGAATGAAGCCCTGTAAGACAGATAGGAGCAGCTTCATGCTTGCAGGCCCTTGTCCTCATGGGGGACTTCAACCACCCCAATATCTATTGGAGGTATTGTACAGCCCGGCACAAGCAATCCAGGAGGTTCCTCGATGGTGTGGAAGACAACCTCCTCTTGCAAGTAATAGAGGAGCCAACAAGGAGAGGTGCCATGCTTGACCTCGTGCTCACCAACAGGGAGGAGCTGGTGGGGAATGTGATGCTCCAGGGCAGCCTGGTTGTAGTGATCATGAGATGGTGGGGTTCAAGATCCTCAGAGCAGTGAGAAGGGCGTGCAGCAAGTTCACTGCCCTGGACTTCAAGAGAGCAGACTCTGGCCTCTTCAGGAGCCTGCTCAGTAAGGTTCCATGGGATAAATCCCTAGAGGGCAGGAGTGCCCAAGACTGTTGGTTGATATGCAAGGATCACCAGCTCCAAGCCCAGGAGCATTGTATCCTGACAAGAAGAAAAAGGAGGCCTTCACGGATGGATAAGATGCTGCTGAGAAAGCTCAGAAGGAAAAAGGAAGCTTATAGAAGGTGGAAGCAAGGACAGGCAGCCTGGGAAGAATACAGGGACGTTGCCTGGGAAGCTAGGGACCAGATCAAGAAAGCTAAGGCTCAGTTAGAAATTAGCCTGGCCAGGGATGTCAGAGATAACAGGAAGGGCTTCTGCAGGTATGTTGCTAACAAAAGACAGACTAGGAATAATGTGGGGCCTCTCTGGAGAGAAAAAAGAGAACTGGCTACCCTGGATTTGGAGAAGGCTGAGGTTCTCAATGGCTTCTTTGCCTCAGTCTTCCCTGGCAAGTGCTCTGACCACACCGCTCAAGTCTTGGAAAGCAAATACAGGGACTAGAAGAATGAAGACCTTAGACCCACTGTAGGAGGGGATCAGGTTTAAGATCATCTTAAGAACCTGAATGTGCACAAGTCCATGGGACCTGATGAAATCCATCCATGGGTCCTGAAGGAGCTGGCAAATGAAGTTGCGAAGCCACTGTCCATCATATTTGAAAAATCATGGCAGTCAGGTGAAGTTCCCAACAACTGGAAAAAGTGAAACATAACCCTCATTTTCAAGAAGGGGAAAATGGAAGATCCAGGAAAACTACAGACCAGTTGGCCTCACCTCTGTGCCAGGCATGATCATGGAACAGATGCTCCTGGAAACCATGGGAGCACACATGAAAAACAACAAGGTGGTTGGAGACAGCCAGCATGGCTTCAGCAAGGGTAAATCCTGCCTGACCAATTTGGTGGCCTTCTATGATGGGGCTACAAAACTGACAGACAGGGGCAGAGCAGTTGACATCAACTACCTGGACTTGTGCAAAGCGTTTGACACTGTCCCACACGACATCCTTGTCTCTAAATTGGAGAGACATCAATTTGATGGGTGGACCACTCGGTGGATAAAGAACTGGCTGGATGGCTGCACGCAAAGAGCTGTGGTCAATGGCTCAATGTCCAGTTGGAGACCAGTAACAAGTGGTGTCCCTCAGGGATCTGTGTTGGGACCGGTCTTGTTCAACATCTTTGTCAGTGACATGGACAGTGGGATTGAGTGCACCCTCAGCAAGTTTGCCAATGACACCAAGCTGTGTGGTTCGGTTGATACACTGGAGGGAAGGAATGCCATCCAGAGGGACCTGGACACGCTTGAGAAGTGGGCCGATGCCAACCTCATGCAGTTCAACAGTGCGAACTGCAAAGTCCTACAGCTGGGTCGAAGCAATCCCAGGCGCAGCTACAGGTTGGGCAGAGAAGAGATTCAGAGCAGCCCTGCAGAGAAGGACTTGGGGTGTTGGTTGATGAGAAACCGAACATGAGCCGGCTTCAGTGTGCTCTCGCAGCCCAGAAAGCCAACTGTATCCTGGGCTGCATCAAAAGGAGCGTGACCAGCAGGTCAAAGGAGGTGATCCTGTCCCTCTACTCTGCTCTCGTGAGAACTCACTTGGAGTATTGTGTGCAGTTCTGGTGTCCTCAACATAAAAAGGACATGGAACTGTTGGAACAAGTCCAGAGGAGGGCCCCAAGGATGATCAGGGGACTGGAGCACCTCCCCTATGAAGATAGGCTGAGAAAGTTGGGGCTGTTCAGCCTGGAGAAGAGAAGGCTGCGTGGAGACCTCATAGCAGCCTTCCAGTATCTGAAGGGGGCCTACAAGGATGCTGGGGATGGACTGTTCATCAGGGACTGTAGTGACAGGACAAGGGGTAATGGGTTCAAACTTAAATAGGGGAAGTTTAGATTGGATATAAGGAAGAAATTCTTTACTGTAAGGGTGGTGAGGCAGGTTGCTCAAAAAAGTGGCAAACACTCCATCCCTGGCAGTGTTCAAGGCCAGGTAGGACAGAGCCTTGGGTGACATGGTCTAGGGTTAGGTGTCCCTGCCCATGGTAGGGAGGTTGGAATTAGATGATCTTAAGGTTCTTTCCACCCCAAACCATTCTATGATTCTATGACTGTGACATAATAAAGAATTACTGGTATCTCTATCTCACAAAAAACTTGCCATTTGTAAGGCTTAACGCTGAAATACGCTTGCCTTTACCAGCAACAACATTAGGAAAAACTGGCAAGTGATTACATTAAAAATATTGACAGAGATCACAAGCATCCTGGCAGGAGGCCTCCTAGCAGTAGGCCTCATCATTACTCTAGACCACATGCAAGAGGCACATCCCAGTCACAGAAGAGCATGCTGGGAGGTAAAGGAGCTCAGTTTAAAAGTGCTTTTATGCAGACATGCCACGGGAGCAATGCAGTACCTGTGTGTGCTGTAACCCTGGGTACTGTGAAAACTGAGACGGGGGTTGAACTTGCGGAGAAAAAATAGCAGCTTGGTCCATTGGCTGACCCTGAAAGACACATCATGCATCAGATACAGCCTCCACACCCCAGACAAGTCCAGCTCTCGGTGCAAACCCCACCAAGTTGTGTCCTAAAGAGTCATGGAGAAGCTTGACTATTTCCTTCACGACAGCACCACTGCTCACTACCAAACTGCTGAACTGTATTTACTCATAGGGAGATGGAAGAATTGACTTTTGCTTGATGTCTGACACTACTGTAACACTGCAGCAGTGAAGAAACAGCTGTTTACTGAATAGGCACTCTTTAAAATGGGGCTTTGGAAAGGATTACCCTGCTCTTGCAGGGGGGTTGGACTAGATGATCTTTTGAGTTCCCTTCCAACCCTCAGGATTCTGTGATTCTGTGATTAGGAAAAAGATATTCTTTTGAAGACAGGATATTAAATCATACAGGGAGCTCAGAGCAAATACTAATCTCTATTATAGCACAGCTGGTATATTTCTTAGGCTACCTGATTACTAGCCTTCCCTCAGATGAAGCAAGCAAAATGCTGATTAGCATATTTGATCATACCAGTACAATCAATGGGCAATGCAAGCATCTCCAGCTCCCAACCAGTACAGCATGAAAACACACTTGTAAGCAACATACAGGCTCATTTGTTCATTTCAGACTGCCAAAATATTTATGTGTACCTAATGGAAATCATTTGAAGGTTTCACCTTTAACAGCATTTGTGTGTTTTGAAGCACCAGAAAAGAGAAAAAAAAAATTATAGACTTAATTTCAGGACCAAGATTGTAAAAAACTAGTGAATGAGAAATTGGCAAGGATACAAGCAAGTTCGTGTATTTTCTGTGAGATTGTGATGCTGCACAGCTGCACCTCATGATTTCGAAATCCATTTTACTCAAAAAGGCTCAGTGGCAGACATGAGCTGGAAGCAGCAATGCCCCTTCCTGCTGGTACCTTCCCAGTTCACCACAGAAACAGCCAGAAAATCCAAGTCCTCTAACAAAGCCTCTACTATTTTAATCAGGATATCCTTACAGAAATCCAGACCCAAGAGATATGACCTGCTGTGACCAGGGCTGGATTAACTACCCGGTGCTTTGTTAGAGAGCAGACAAAAGAGGTCAAGATGCAAAACCAGGGGCAAAGCTGCCATAGGGTGCCACAGGGTTGTCACACACTCATTCTTCATACCTACCTTTCTTTTAAAAACAAAAAGAAGACTGACCTAGCTAGGCTCTGGGACCACTACTACAGGGGTCCCTAAGGTGCAGACAAGAGAGCAGAACACTCTGATACTACAAGCTATACTAAGGAAGCATAAGCCACATGACAGACTTGTTTTAAAAACAAGCCAAATCTCATAGAAAATTCTAAAAAACAAATTAGGGAGTACAGGACATGTGAACAGAGTAACATCCATCAGTTCTGAAAAAAGTTCAGACAAAACTAAGTTTATCTGGAAAAATATCTGCAAAATCAGATGGGAAACTCTGAAAACAGCAACCTGATGGGTGAAAAACTGAAACACTGAGCAGAATGTACATCTTGCAGATGGGATGCACATAAAACAGATGACAGCAAGCACAGGGGAAAGTACTCAAGTACATCAGATTTTTCTTTTTTTAAACAGAGGCAAAAGAAGAAAAATAAGCAAGCAAAAAAAAAAAAAAAAAAGAACAATAACTTCTTTGAGCAACTCAAAGATGAAACTTCTTCATGAGGTGCCAAACACAGCATAGATAAAGATGTAACTTGAAGTCACCCAAAAATGAAATCTGGTAAAACCATGACTGATTTCTAGAATAATGTGTGCCTTAAACTTCTCCCCAGAGAAATACAAATCACCCTGTGGGCTCTGCGGAAGCTGGTCTGCAAAGTGCTGCTCTATGCACTGTCCTTTGGTTCTCTCAGCAACAGGTAACCTGGTGTGCCCAGGAGCAAAATTTGTCTGCTTATGCCCACACAGTGGAAACAGTGCCCCTCCAAAGTCAGGGAAGTTACATCAATGGAAATCAGATCAGGCCTTAATTCTATAAGAAAATACTGAAGAAGCAGCTGCACGATCCTCATGACACACAATGGGGAGGAAGCCAAGGGCGAGTGTTACCACCCATCTCTTCCCCACTATGTAAAGCACAGGTAGAGCAGCAGAGCCAGCGGGATGTGAAGCTCAAGAGCAGCACACCCAGACTGAAGGCACCACTGCCAAGGCCAGACAAGCGCACACATACACCACCACATGTGAAATGTAAGCAGAAAACCGCTCATTGGGTAGAGGACAGATCAATTTATTCCATGGTCACAAATGGCCACTGAGCATGCTCCTGTGTTGTGGGAGCTCTGCATTCCTGAGCAGCAGCAGCAGCAGATATTGCTAAATTCAAGGGACTTCTCCCTCCAGGCATAATTTAATAATGAGTTAACTACACATGCAGGCCAATTGCTGCAAGCCAGAACTGTGCACACATGTCACACAAAAACTAAACAGAAAAAAAAAACCAAACAGAAAAGGAGAAAAAACCCAAACATGTTTTATTCAATGCCGATGCAATGTTACAGTAATAACCACTGTTCTCTTTGTTCCACTCGCATCCTAAATTGAAGCAAAACTTACTTCTTTTTCTTGTTGAGGTATGTGACTATCGTGTATCTGGAAGGAATTTTGTTTTCTACATGGTGCCGGGACTGGCAAAGGTGATAGAAGCAGGCATGGCACTGATTTTTACCAAAATCTGACCACATCTGACTTCGGAAGTAGGTAGCGGAACACTAACACTTATTTAGATATGATGATGATGGATTTGAGAGACCTCACTGTGTATTTGCTGCATATCTAGGTGTGCCTAATTAACTGCAAATATGGTGAGCTATAACCTGTTCTGAGATGCTACCAGTAATAACAGGAATAATTGCATACATACAAAATACGGACAACGGGGTAAGCAGCAAAGCCTTTTTAAAAACACTTTGCTTTGTCTTTCCAATTAGTGCTTTTAACAGCATTGTGGTTTCCCTAAAAAAGGATGAAAGTCCTGCAAACTAACTCTGAAACAGGTTTTCTAATTAGTATCTAGAAAGCTTTCCAACACAGGTATTAGGGATGAAACTTCATGGCATCATTGGTTTTCCCCAGAAATTACTGAATTCTATGAAATCTAATAATTTAACAGGTGTTAACCATTACTTGTTTTGGAGATGAGGGCAAGATGATCACACCAGCCATGCTTAGATGAACATGGCATCAGACAGATCTTGCAGCTATTTCCAATCTTTCACAGTGAGAAACACAACAGAAGAGGAAAAAAAATATCAATGATGCAGTTACTGGAAATATTTATAAGAAAAAAATATTCTGTGTGTGCAAGTGTATTATTCACAGCCTTCCACATGCAGGCACCGCATTACCTAGGTGAAAGGAATGCCGAAGCGCATAATTCATACCAAAAGCAAAGTGTGCAGCCTTTGTGTTGAAATACACGCATGTCTGTGCAAAAAAAAAATAAGAAGTTCATAGTCTCAAGGCAGTTACCATTATGTTGTCAAAGCCATCCTGAAGGGATACAGCAGTGCTACAGACATCCTAAAGAAAAGGACAGGCGAGAAAATAGCAAACAATACAAAGAATATGTACAATTAGGCTTTGTCTGTTAGTGGAGCAGTACAGCACCTTTACAGAGTTCACCTGTATGTACTCAAAATGCTGTTTAGGAATGGCATTTACGAATGCTAACAAGGTTCTTTCAGGTGGTTTTTACGCTCAATACTTATATGAAATTTATGAACAGAAACTCTAACTGTAGAAGGACTCCTCATCCACAGGCGTCTATTAATAGCTGTATACGTAATACTCAGCATTTTTTTTAACAAGTCATAGTTCTTAAAGATCTGGCACAACAGCTATTTGTTTTCAAGAGCACAGCAAGTGCAGCACAGCACTGACGAGCAGAACCCTTCTGCACTGCTTTTGCAGAACTGTCCAGACCCCTGCTAGTGACTTCAAGCTGAGTAGGTAATTTCATTCTGCAGGGGCAGAAAAATAAATACCTTCCTTATTTAAGCTCCACCTAACAACATACAGCACACAGTAGCAATGCTTACAAATCATTTTGTTCCTAAATTTTCAGCTACAACCTCCAGGCTCTTCACTGCTATAGCTTTTCCTACTCTAAATCCAGGACCACAGGAAGAACTACTGCAAGCTCTCCAGGGATGTGTTTCTGACCTAGAGCACCATGCATGCATCCCCCTGGGGCAGCCCGCAGTCCAGGGAGCATGCAGAACCCTGGGCCATTGGGACCTCGGAGGGGTTCTCTGGTGTCAGCATTGCCAGCACAGGCTTCGACAACAAAGAAAGCAAACAGGCCAGCCTGGTGAAATGTTCATTCATTTCACTACAGTGATAGTTTTCACATATCAGGCTGAATGAATCTTCCCAAACCTCCAATAAGGCAAAATATTAGAAGCAGAGAGAAAACGATGTGCCCACCTGTCTCCAGCAGACCACAACAGACAACTATGCCACTATGTGCAAGTAACTGGGAAACAAAGTTTGGGTTTGGATAGCTCTGTTTTGCCTTCATTTACACCTGTTTAACTTGTAGCTGATTTATGGCTGAAATAAAAACACAGTTGATACAGAAACACTGACTGATGAACATCCAGCACATGTCGCACCTTAGGTGAAACAGGCACCTGAACCTATACTGCTGAATTTTAGTGCAACTTTTAATTTTTTACTGTTACATTCTAACAGTTTGATCCAAATTTTATGAAAAAATTCATCATAGACACTTTATTAATCTTATTTAGGCATGGATGCATGTCTTCATGGTAAGTTTATTCTCCCTACTGACAACCTGTCTATGCCATGCTTCAGAGCAGAAGTTAACTGTTGTTCTTAACACCTCAGATACTATTCCCGTTTTAAACCAAAAGGGAAATGCAACATCCTTTTTCCTCTAAACATGATAATGTTAAACAACAGCACTTCTTAAGTGTGAAAATGATGTGTTATTTTAGATCTTCAGTTATTACTTTTCGATTCCCTAGCTATAGGTAGTGATCATCATTTGTTTACTCAAGGCTGTCACTGAAGCCTGTATTCTATCATAGTAATTGAAAGCTAGTTGGACCTAACAGTAAAATAGTGAGATATTGCCTAATGTAAAAAATACCACAGGGTTGCTATTAAATAAGAAGTGATGGCTCACCACAAAGCCCAGTACTCTAACATGTAAGGTATCTAATCCTGAGTACCTCATAGTGCCCACAGGACACTAATGAGCGATCAAATATCCACTATACACTGATATGATAAAACACGCATCTGGAGCTTGGAGGGGGAAGGGCTCTTTGAAACAGAAAAATCCTGGTTTCACAATTATGAACAGTCCCCTATAAAACTATTATAGCCCATCAGCAATTTAAGCACCACAGAGGGCTTTGCAGGGAGACTGAAAGAGGGGTGAGAAGGATAAGGGAAGAGCTGGAACAAAATAGAGACAGTGTGGGAGAAATTATGAGGAGACTTGCTGAAAATTTGTGCTATTTTGAGCAAAGTGGGCACATCACAGAGTCTGAAGACAAGATAGTATAAAAGCAATATAATATATACTTCAGTGAGGATAAGAATGGGTGCAGAAGGACTTTAAAATAAAGAAGAAAAGTTACTGGTTTTACCATCAACTACTGTACACACATTGCTGTTTATCTGGGATCCAAAACCAATTTTCTGTTCTTACACCATCTGTTCTAAAGCAGCCTATCTGCAGCAATGCTCTGAAAACTCACTCAGGCTCTGAAGGGTGTTGCACAACAGCTGCGCGTGGCTTGGCACACAGCAGCTGTACTCTGCAAAACTGTTGGAAGAAATACCAGCTATTTCTAGAGAACACAAGAGTGTCTGCGTGCACACGTGTATGGAAACAGCTCCTGATGGACTTCCTGGGTTTTTAATTGTGAGGACCATTGCTGGGCCCCTGCTGCTTATGCGTAGCTTGGTTCTACACAGCACCATGCAATTCCACTAGGAAGGCCTCTGCAACACAACAGGGAACAAGAATACCATCAAGTAGCAGAAGAAAACCTGATGTTACGAAACACAGGAAAAATAGAATGGACTAAGAGACCAAAGGGCAGATGAAGTTTCAAAGCAGATGGCCCTGGTTAAGCAATATTTGGGGAATTACTGCAATTGTCAATACCGCTGGCTCCCTGCTCTATAAGCCTATGCAGAGCAAGCAGCCCCGATGGAAGGCAGAAACACTGTGGTGTTCTTCAGAGTTAGGTGTTTGGACAAACCTGTTGGAGAGACCGTGACTGTGCTTGCTGCCTGAGGAGCCGCTGCTGCTGCTGCTCTTGCTGCAGGAGTTTCATCTGGAGCAACTGCTGCTGAGGCGTGATTGCATGGATAGAGGGGGGCTGCATCATGGTGCCAGAGCGCCGCTGCAGCATGTTCGACAGGGCTTGCTTCGTATTAGTTGGAACAAAGGAGCCTGTGGGATCCAGCCTGGAACCACCTAAAACCACCCAAAACATAAATGCGTTCTCTGCCTTCCGTGAGAGTGTTGTTGGTACAGATCACTGCTAATTCATCAGCTCCTATTTGGTTAGCTCTACAATAAAGATGATAAACTTATTTCTGTAAAGGCAGACAGTGAACTGGATTAAACCAGATTACTGGCCTGAAAAATGAAACACGCAAAATAACTTTGAAGACTGTCACTTGTAAATGAGAGAGAAAAGTGAAAAGGCTGTTGCATGTTCTATGTCACATAAAACATGTGCTTACTACTGATGAACAGAAGTTGCATGTCAGATCAAAAGCACAGTATGAGCAGTTTATTATGTCATGCCAATTTTATTATGAGATGGCAGTAATTTATGCACTCTATGCTATTTGATAAAAATCATATATCTATGTCAGACTTACAAAGGTGATTTTATGTGTTTGTTTTCAATATCATCATCTCCTTAAACTTTTTAGACACAGTCTGGTATATTCTGAAGACTTTTACACACTTAAAATACAGATCTAGTTGTACAGGGAGCTTCAGAAAAAATAGTTAACATTTATAATTGGAACCAAACTTCTAAAATTCTCCTGTATACTATTGGACAAGGACACAGTAGGATCTCTCAAAACATCATAAACTGCTGCCCCCTAGAGAAAGTAAAATACCTATATTAATCTGTATGCATATTAACTGGAAGAAACAAAACAATCCTACAAAAAAATTAAGCACATATCACAAGCACAAATGTTGAAAAAAAAGTGAGCCCCTGGACTTCTTTATTCCATACAGTAGATGCCAAATTAGTCCGCATAGCTCCTGACATGAATCAAAGAAGAAATAACCCCCAAAGGTCATTCTTTCTTTTTAATCTTCCCTCTCTTATTTGACTCCTTACTGAACTTCTATCAGTTTTCTTATACTATCACCACAGCAGGTCATTTTTGCTTATCTATCAAAAAAGCTTAATAGCTTAATAGAGACAGACCTACAACTGATAACAGAAAGCCCTAAAAAAATAAAAGGGCTAACTAAGGAATGAAATAAATGGCCTCAGCAGACACAGCCTACTTCAGGGAAAGTCACAGACAAAATGGGATTGTAAGAAGTCAACTTTTGCCACATACACCAAGCCACACGTTTGTCAATACAAAGTTTACCCATACCTGGTGGGAGGGGCTGGTTCTGCACAAAGAAGCCCGGGTGCTGTGTCTGGCCTATGATACTGTAACCCCACAAGGCAGGCTGCGGAGGATGCATCACTTGAGAGGAGACTGGGGAGTAGGTGGGAGGCACTCTGTATAAGTTGTTCTGGGGATATTCCTTAAAATATACAGCAAAAGTGAATGTTACTGACATTCATACCTTACTAACTCATAAATAATGCCAATTTTCCTACTAAATTATTAAAGGACAGAGACAGTTCCCTTTGTCATTTACAATGATGTAAAAACCAGATTAAGTCTCAGGCTGCCCACAGGTAATTAACATGCACAACTTCATGCACACACCATCCATTTTTACCTTAGTAGCAAGTATTTTCTCTAGGCTATAATTAGGTATAGCACAAGGACTGCTTACTGTATCAGCATAGAAATTACAAGAAGAATTTAACTGAAACATCAAAAAGGCCAGAAAATGATCTTAAAATTATAGCTACTGAAAATGCAACGTGTAGACAAACCAGCTGGATGCTGACAGAACACTATCACATCTACAGTGTGTACAAATATGCTGGCAGCAGTGTGAAGAGGATGTAATTGCACAGAATGCTGCTTCTGGAAACACACGTTATTATTTGGGTGGTGCCAGGGATGTTTTTCAAACCTTTGCTCTAATGATTCTTCAGCTTAGGAACCCACACCTCAAAACCCAATAAAAACTAAGAGGGAAAGCATCTCAGAAACCAGAACAAACTGCAGAGTAAACCAGCTTATGTATGTGAAAGAATCTCTTTCAAATCGGGTTACATTTGAATGGGACCAGGGTTTAAACCAACATGTTTGCTCTCAATGTAATTTGAACAGGAGGAATTTTAGAAACGGATACGAACAGTAACAGCTGTACTTTACACCAAATGAAAGCATAAACAGAACCTGAATAATATTTAGTAAGATCCAGTCTAGCCTATTTTACACAGCACATAATGTCCTAAGCATATTACACTTCTACCCTAAGCTGTATTTGATAGAAATCCGCCCTCCTCTTGACCATTTCATTCGTTCCCTTTATTAGGACTCTCTCCTCTCGGTGTGAAGCAATTTTTGAAGGCAGCTAGGACAGCACCATGCAACATCAGATGCTTCAGTGAGATATTTCAAGCTTCGTATGGGGCACCAACAACTTACATCAGCCCTTGAGCTTGACTTTGACTTTCGCTTCCTGCTCTTTGCCTTCTTCTCGTCATCCATGGCATGTTTTCCCTGATCAGAGAACTCTCCTGACTTTCTTTCTGGTTCCTGAGACACAGGTGTGGTGGGCTCTTCCTCCTCCTCCTCTGGAGGAAGGGGTAAGGGCTCGAGGTAGTAACTCCGTGGCTTGGGTTTGTTGTGCATGTGGTACAGGAGGAGATGCTGCTGCTCCTCATATTTGATCACCTTCCTGTCGACACGAACTGTACCAAACCATGCCCAGGAGAGAGGAGCAGGATTTTTGTGACCTTCAAATAAATCCCAAGGGGACACCTTTTGTTTTGTTGAAACCTGAAGACCCTGTTTCAGAATAAAAGTGAAGTTCATATTTTAAGAAAGCTGAACACTAGGAGCAGATGCTTTCTGTATCATTTGAATCAGAAAAATCCAGTAAGGATTTTTTTCCTCCAAAAAATGTACCAAACACATACATGTGGGATTTTAACCTCTATCCAAGCCTGCCACTATAGTACCATTTGCTTATAGCTATGCTAAAAATCTCAAATTCCATTATCATATTTTGAATGAGAAGTCAAATCTCTATCAAAAATTACTACTCTGAGAATATCCTGACTAAAAGTTTACATAGTCAAGGGAGGAAAGCCTAAGCACTACATCACAAAAAAATGCCTACCCAGTCTGCAGAATAAAACCCTCTACCCTAAGCTCTATTCTTCTCTTGTAAATAAATTCACTTTAAAAGTTACGCATCCCTTTGTATTCCAAATAATCCAAAACAATTAATACACTTTTCTTTTTCCCCCTCTGTCTTTTGTAAGTAGGATCAATCACCCTCCATCTTCCTCCAAGCAAGTCAAAAGGTTCCCAGGTCAAATGAGCTCTCAAATGTAGGATTGTGGTTGAAAAACAAATACTCTTTTTAAGAGCTGCTGCTTTTCAACTCCAAGTCAAATGTCATTTCCTGTTTGGAAACTTTTGTGGAGTTGGCATTATCAGTGAAGACCCTGTATCGCAGAACTGAGCAAGCGTATGTAAACACTCATCCCATTAGCAGTTGCAAATTGACCGTGTACTCTGCAGATATAACGAGGGTGGGCATGCAGCAAATGTAATGACTGAAGTTTAAACAAATGAGAAAGTAAAAGGTTATCCAAAGTCTTGAATTTGTACAACTGGCATAAAACTGTTTCCAATAAAGATGCACATCATCTATCTAAAGCTCCAAAACTCTGCAGTGAGTTGTCAGAGAGAGCGGGATGGGATGCTTCCAGTTCTGCTGCAGAGGTGGATGCTGGTGCATGGTCCCAGTCACACGAGGCTGCTCAAACCCCTTTGGCTGTTTTGTTTGACTCTCCACATGCCTCTAAACCCACTCCTGGTTTCACTCTCTCTAAGGATTTTCACATGGATCATGGAAACAAAAACTGTGCAAGAATATCTGGAACAGAAATGTATTTGATTCTAAAAACAGTCTGTCATTTGCAACTTTTTTTAAAGGTACTATTCAAACAGGCCAGGTTTTCCTCTTTTGGCACCAATCTCATGGAATGCCTACCTGTTTTTTTAAGAGACTGCATTGCTGTGGCTGAAGGTTTAGTAATGACTGAGAGTGCACCAGAAGCTGAATTAAAGCAGAAGTGCAATGCTTTCATGTTACTGCATATAGACACACGTACTGTCCAAGTTGTACCTGTTTGCTTTAATTTCCTACGCTTCAAAAAGCATGGAAAACCTGAGATGAAAGCAAACATTTACTCTTGCCTGTTTCTTATCAATGGAGTCAAATCCTGCAATTTTGTTCCCCTTGGTGTCTATCAAGGATCCCATTGGCTCACAAGTGATAATATCACATGTCTGCTTCGGCAAAGGGAGCAGCTGGCGAACCTTGTCAATGCTTTCCGACCGCTTGTCTCCCAGCTCTTTCTAGAGAATAAATACATCCATCAATCAAACAAGGAGCAGGGGAGAGAGACACATTACACTGCTTTCACTATTAGAAAGTGTCCAGTTTCTGGATGAGTCGTTTCCTTGTACTTCTGATAAATTTAAACAAGTGGCTTTGCAAGGGTTTGTTAGGGGTTTTTTTGCTGAGTTTTGGGGTTTTTTAGAATTTAAGTTATCTTTTCATCTCTTGTTTATACAGAACATAGAAAATGTGTAACACAAATTTAGTGCCTCAAACATGAATAAAAGTGACTAAGCATCTTGCAGGGTCCCCAATTTTAATTTAATATGAAGAAAACACTGAAAATCTGTCTTCCCACCCCCACATTCCTGTATTCTTATTTTCTTCTTTTTTCCCATGTTATCACTTAGGGCTGTTTCAATCTCTCCTCTTTTTCCAAGAGGCCTTCCCACACACTAGAAGGAACAGGACTAAAACATAGGCACAAGGCAATTTGAAAGAAATGCTGAAAACGACAAGACATAACACTTACTTTTAATTTTTTCACTAAATTCATGTAAGCCCTTTTGTTTTCCTCAGGCCCTCCTTGTGAAGCGTTTGACAAGTCTGAGGCAAGTGTCCCGTTGATGAGGACACCCAGCATATCGAGCACGGTTGTGAACAGTTCACTAGGAGTAAAGACAAGTATTACCCTGAGAACTACTGATTGCCAAGAGATTCAGGGACAGATACAGCAAAGGCCACAAGTGCAGCCCTTCAGAGAAGCTGGGTTTTTCAGGGCTTTCTGCACAGACACACACCTCAGCTTGCATGCATAAGCCCCAGCATATACATGCAGGTGAACTGTCAACACAGACATACAAATCTTATCATAAACCCCTGCTCAGAGCTACAAACAGCACAAACTGCTAACAGACAGTCATTGGGAATGACAGGCTCCAACTCAGGGAACCACTCAGGTGTGTGCTTGTTAAGGAAGAGTATAAATAGTGGCTCCAGTGCTTTCCAAAACAGAGGTACCTCCCCAAACAAGACCAACACAAAAATTGCACTCAGGCAGTAGTAGGGTAATAGTAAGAAAAACATAACAATAACATACATGCCATCTAATCTTAAAAGCACTAAGCACATGAATTAGCTTGTTTAAATAGTGCAGACGTACTTGTTGGTCTGCAAATCAACAGTTCCTGAAGTGATTATCTGGAGGAGCAGAAGTGCCCAGTCCGTGGTCCACTGGGTACTCCTCTGCACAGTGTCAAACATGCCACCTACCTGCAAAATAACACAGCACATAGCTAGGCTCTGCATGTATCTCATAGAGGCAAGCTTTCCTTATCAAATGGATTACTTATGAATAAAACTTCCTTCCAGTCCTACAAGTTCTTGTTTGCTGAATGCCATCTTGAAGTGCAGACTTTAAATAATGTTTCCTACCCACTCCATGCTCCCAGCAAAAAGCTTATCCCAAGGAGCTATAGAAAAGCAGAATATTATTACACTTCTCTTTCAGCTTTGTATCTTCACTTTCATGTTTGATGCAACAAATTTAAGTTAGTGAAAAAATTCTCAGAACTGAAATAGTGTCAAATTAAAACCTTCTAGTTATCACTTTCTCACACCCAAAAATTAGACAATAATGTCCAGTGCAAAGAGAAAACAGATCTGAAGAACAATATAGCATTGATTGAAAATGAAAACTGCTAAAAGATGTATTTCACCCTATGAACAATTTTTCACTATTGCTACCAGTGTAGCGTGATACTGTAAAACATGTCTTGGCTTTGAGAAGGAGCCATTTTGCTCTTTACTTTAAGTGCAGTCACAGTGATCCCAAAGCTTGTTACAGCTGGCTGAAGTCCCCTTGACCTGAACCAGGAGCAGTGCAAAGTTACCCCTCTAGCTGCACAGCTGCATCTAAGCAGCTTACAAAGAGACACAAAGAGAACAACACTGCAGTGTTAGTCCTACCTTGGTGCTCCCTTATTTGGCCTCCGCAATCCTATTGCACTGTGCTAAACAAGCTGTGGTGGCCCTGACCTCTGGTACACAGGTTTCAAGAGACATGGGACTCTAGAGAACTCAATGGAAACTTTCGAAGTTAATATGTGTATCCAAGTAGCAGCAACTGAAATTGCACATGGAAGTTAAATAGCCAAAAGTTACATTCCCTGGGAGCTCTGAAAGTCTCAACTATATTGACTGCCCAGTTCCGTAAAATCCTTGCTTGTTACATAGGGATAAAACATCAGTGGGCAACAGCCTGGAACATCCACAAAAAGATGATACATTTCCAAGGTTCCAGGGACACTGAAAGGATGAAAGCACCACAAAAATAAAGGCACAAATAAGGTATAGGGTGCCATTCCCATTCATTTTATATGATTAATGTCCAAACATTATGGTCAGGAGGCATTAGATGAAACAAGAGAGACAGAAAGAACAGAGACAACCACGAATGGAGCAGAGACATCTTTGTGTCAGGGCAGAGGGGTACTAACAGCCCTTGCTGTCCCTGGCCAGCCCCACCTGGGGCTAATCCCACCCCAGCCCAGGAGCACCAAGCCAGGAGCCTGAGCCCTTCCCCATGGCCCTGCCTAGCCATGCCAGGGCTGCATCTGACCCTGGCTGCCCTCACTGGTCCTGATCCTGAGCCTGCACAGTAGGCTGATGTCCTTGTGTGGCTTCAGCACATCCCCATCCCAGTAGAGGCGCCTGATGCCCAGGCTGGGAGCTGCAGGACTCAGCTGCAAGCTCTCAGGAAGCTCTGGCCTATGCAACACCCTGACATGGTACTTCCCACTCCTTACCACCTGCTCCAGAGTAGCTGTTACATCTTTTCATAACATCAGGATAACCACAAAAGTTTTTCTTACCAAATTAAGACGAAGTTGTAGGGCTTCATGCATCATTTGCCTAGCTTTAACATCATCCTGGTACCGTTCTTCCCTCCAGTTGCTAAGGATCTAAGAAAAAGCATTTGATTAAGGTTGTTTTCTTCCTGTAAAGGAATGTTTTTCTATTATTTGTGACCATTACCTGTAAGGAATCATAAAAGATTATTAACCTTTTTATCCTTGTGCCTGTTTAAGGATTAGAGCAGATTAAGCTCACTAGTGGAGGGGAAATGTAAAGAGTTGATACTATGCTATCAGTTGTGTTAGTTATGCTTTTATTAAAAATATTGTTTCAAACACACAGTTCAACTGTTCACCACAGGTAAGTAAATAGAGCTCTTGCACTGGATGCAGCTTCTCAATGGGATCTGGTGGTATCTCTTAATGAGAAATGACCGGAGTCTTAGGGACCAGCTGCATTTCAGGGCAGAACCCATACAATAAAAGAAAGCCCAAGTGGCAATGACAGCAGGGGGACAAAAAAACCTCAAAAAATTAACTTCTCGTACTGCCTCTCAGCTCAGATCCAGGCTGTGACATAGCTCCAGCCTGCACCTGAGCTGAAAGTCAATATGAGAAAATAATGGCCCTACAGGTATCAATTTTCATTGTCACAGTAATTCACAGAAACTGAAGACAGAGAAAAGAAAACATGCACCCACTATACTGGGCACTGTATACATTCCTTTTAAAGACTGTCTTTAAGGAGCTATTGTAGGCTACAGCATGAATCACATGAGAGCAGGAAGTTCAGAGCAGAATCAGCAGAAGTTGTGAGGAAGCATAAGTGATCCAAAGGAAAAGCTGTAGGCAATGGGCCAGTCTGGGACTAGCAATGTTGTTTTTTTAAAATACAAAGAACTCTTAATTTGTACCAGCTGGAGAAGATGAAGGATTTTCCTAAACAACGAAAATTTTGAACTTACAAAAACCTTTTATGATCAGCTAGAGACTGAGAAGACTGTTCCTTTCAGGAGAAACATCAGTTACTGTTTTTCCTGGAAACAACTGAAATCAGATTAAAGTTCATTATATTTCTCTGTAACAATTTTAGAAAAATAGATGTATTCACCCTCTAAAAGGAACAAACACCTCCTCATTCTTCCTTCCTTGGACTGCTCCTTTTGGCATAGCATTGCATTGTAATTTTCCTGGGTTTACACATCATATACCCATAAAAACAATGACACACAAAACATCTCACAAAGGGTGCTCATGGTTATGTGCTTGTTTTACCTGATTAACTTGATTCTGCAGTGACGTTAGAAGCCCTTCCCGTTGCTCATCCTGTCCCTTAAGGCAAGTAAGTACCAATGAAAGGAAAGGTTGCTGACTCAAGAGAGACATGCTTTAAGAGAGGCAAACATAGAAGTCAATTAGTAAAGTTATTTTGATAGTTCCCATCCTTGCTCCCTTCCTTGTTTTGTCTACTTTTTTTCCCTTGAAGTGGCACTGCCTGCATCTGAGTCTCTTTCTGGTTTAGTAAATTAAAGCCTTGCCAGGTGAATTAAAAGACCATGAACATAAGTGGGCACAGCACCAGCCAGGGTAAATGCACACATTATGCATGTCATTAACTGAGAACCCACCTAGCTTAGGGCATGGAATGATCAAGAGTTGCATGGACACTTGAAGGCCTGACTCAGAATCAGTCCAGGTTATTTTAAAACTACTTTAATTAACTGGGGATACAATTTTAGTGGAGATTAGGCAGCTAAAGTTTCTAACCCATGTTAGTGGTCTGACGCAAATCCCAAGTAAGTTTCTCATGCAAGCACTGATTAGTGACAGCTGCCTACCTAAACTGCACTAAAATTCTATCACAGGCTTAGTGTAAGTAAATTGAGATGCAGCTTTAGCTGATCATAGGAGCTATGCCATACCAATGCAAGGGTGTTCAATATTTAATTTTTTTTTTAGATTAATGTGTATCCATTATAACATAAAATTAAGACAAACTGAAAGAAACACACAAATATTAATTTGAAAGTACATGTGAAGCAGAGGAGAATTTTAAAATGTCAGCAAAGGGATTTAAGTAACAGCTTGTGCAATGATTTTTGCAGTTTTAGGTATATAAGCTCCTTGAAAATTCCATGCATCCATAAACACAATATAAATACAATATAAATACATATGCATACATACACACGTGTATTGATTACAAGTATTCATTTCAACAGTTATTTTCATTTGGAATTTAACTTGACTTCAACAATTTAGGTGACAATTAGTATAAAGGAATGGCAAAATCCCAAGGTCCAATGAAAGGTGAAAAATAGGAAGTCTGCATTTTCAAAAAGTCATGTTAAAGAGCAATTTTTCAGATTTTGAGAGCAACACGGTAGGAACACCTCTTCATTTTCTCATTAATTTCCATAAGAAAAATTTACAGTTTACAAGACAGTTATTATTGCAACTGCTATCCCTACTACACAAAGCAGAGCATGAAAAAAGAGTTCTTATATAGGCGCTCTGGTTTCAGCTGGAACAGAGTTAATTTTCTTCCTACTAGCTGGGGCAGTGCTGTGTTTTGGCTTTAGTCTGAGAACAATGCTGATAACACATCAATGTTTTAGTTGTTGCTAACTAGCACTTACCCTGATCAAGGACTTCTTAGTCTCTCATGCTCTGCCAGTGAGGAGGGGCACAAGAGGCCAGGAGGAGCCAGGACAAATTAACCAAACCATACCACAGCACATCGTGCCCAGTATATAAACTGGGGGGAGTTACCCAGAAGGGACCAATCATAGCTTGGGTCAAGCTGGGTATCAGTCAGCAGGTGGTGAGCAATAATACCGTGCATCACTTGTGTTTCTGAATTTTCATTTCTCTTTTTTTTTTTTTTTCTGTTGTTCCCTATTGTTATTAGCAGTATTGTGGGGTTGTTGTTTTTTTTGTTGTGTTTTTTTTTTTTTTTGTATTATTTCTATTATCACTATATTTTACTTTATTTCAACTACTAAACTGTTGTTATCTCATCCTGCATGTTTTGCATTCTTTCAAGTCTCCCCATCTTGCTCAGGGAGCTTTGGGAGGAAGAGGGCTAGTGAGCAAGCAGTACTTAGTTACCAGCATGGTATTTAGCTACCAGCTGGGTTTAAACCATGACAATATGTAAAATACGATTTCATACTTTCCCATAGTATCACTGGTTTTGTCACTCACAAAGTAATGAAGTTTGTTTTCAATCAAGAAGTGGCTTGTTTTCTTGAGCAACTGTACTTTGGAAGAGTTTCACAAGAAAGATAGTTGGTATTTGGAGCTAAGAGGCCCTGTGTGTAGTATTGAATGTAATTTCTATCATAACTCTAAGGAAGTATAAAAATTACGGGCACTGTGGAAGAATATTTGACTAAAGGAAAATCAATAACCATTAAGTCATTAAAATTCTCATGTGCTTTGAGAGTTAAGAGATGATCTTAAGCTTAATCTGCAACAGGACTTAGATGACATCTTATGACAATTATGGGATCTTAATGGCAAGGAAAGTGGCCTACTGACATGGAAAGGGAGAGACAACAAGTGCTCTAACTATTATCTTAAATGTCTAACTTTTCCCATCAGCAAGCTGTAGAATAGCCACTGGAAGATGTGCTACAAAGCTTTCACATTTTGTCCTCTGATACCAACGATATTTCTTCAAACTAAATGAAATCTGAACCCTGTTTGGTGTTAATGTTTTGCTCCACAAAAGTGAAGCAATGAGGTTTGGTGAAGCCAAAATCCAGCCCTCAGTATACCCCTCCTTCAGAACTACCTTTCAACTCTGCATATAAGTATTTCCCAAGGTCGTACCTTTTTTGTTTCTGTCTGTCTCTCTCCTTCTTAGAAGATGACCCCAAATGCTGACCTTTCTCCAGCTCCTCTCCCGCAGCTTTCAAGACCCTACCTTGAACTGAGGTAGGAAGTTTTGCAATCAAGGGAGCGACCAGCCACACTCCTCGCCGTTCAGAGGAACTAGAAGTAGAATAAACTTACTTCAGCCAAAATATCCATATACTTTTGCAAAAAATATTAGCTGTTACAAGACTGAACTGCTTTAATGAAACAGTTGGCACAACGCATCTGGAGTAACTAGTGTGGACTGAGCAGTCACAATTTCTGGTTTACAGAAAGTTCAAGAATATCAACTATATTTAATGTTAAACAAAAGCGAACAGAAGTAACCTTCAGGTAACTCATTTCGGTAGACTCCTTTTTCAAGTGCAAAAAAGTCTAGGCAATCCATACATAATTAAGCATCATGTTGGCTAAAATAATTAAAAAGGTGCTACAAAAAAAATACCTTAGGAATGTCTTTTTACCATTCTGTCTTGTATTACTTGTGTCAGCATTTCCAACAGAGTTTGGATTGAAGAGGCCTATACCAGAGTTAGAAGAGTTATTGTTTAGATCAGCGGATTGCTGAAACACCTCTATTGTCGCCTTTGCAATATTATCCAACAAGCTGTTCATTTCAGCCACAGACCCAGAACCCTACAGTAAAACATAAGTAAACTAGCACATTCATGGTATGTTTGCTCATGGACTACGTTAAAATTTAACATACTTTTTTGCATTAAATATTTAGATAAGAAAGTTTGAAAACAAATACTCACAGGCTCCTTCATGCACTGTTTGATCATTAGTTGGAGCTCCAACCAAGACTGCCGGAGAGTCCACTGATCTAAGTTCTGGGTAAGAATTAACATTACAAATACAAATGTCAACTCTTCAGGTCTGAAGAAAAAAAATAAATCTCATAATTGAACATGGTACATGCAAAACCTCATTAAAAAAAAAACTTATAAACAGGTCATCACAATCACTACTCTTTAATAGTTTAATGACATGTAAAAATATAATGTAAAAATACCTATTAAAGAATGTACATTAACTTCCACATCTTTGCAACTAATATCATTACTCAATATTTTTGACCACACAACTTCTCTCAATAAAAATCTTGCTCTCTGCAAAATCTGAGTTTAGTTAAGTGTGAATACAGAAAATGTAATTCCCTCTTTCATTAGTAATTACATTACTCCACAGCACTGCCACCCTAGTGGACATGTCTGCATTTAGCACAATTGCCAATTTGATTCTTCACAGGTCTATTCCAAGAAAATCCAAGACAAAGTACTTGGTCTTCATAGTTTAAGAAATTAAGTGTCCCTAGTGCAGCAGAATTTGAAGAAATGACCAGTTTAGGATTGTCCAGGAAGGCATCTGAGCCTTTTCCGTGGGGCAGGAGTGCCTTTCACCACAGTACTGTTACAGAGGCCTACTGAGACCACAGGCATCTCAATGTAGGCAACCCCAAAAGCAGCTCCCTTTTCAGTGGCTTCCTAATGACTGACAGTGGTGAACAGCAACAATGAGCATGCTGCATGCTTTTCTCTTTCATAACTGTGGAATCAGACATAATGAGACACCAGAAGTCACACTATAAAATGTTTCCCACAGCCAGTGGGTATCCTGAGCATGTGCAATCTTTAAAGAAGAATCTAATGCTTGGTTGCACCAGAAACTGCAAATCAGTGTCAACTGGTGATGCTGGTGAATGACAGGTTAAGAGTCAGTGCATCACAGGTAGTTTTTCTTCCTTTTCCCCATTGCATTACCTGAAGTATGCACTTGATATGCTGCCTCTGAGGGTTGTCACCCTCAGCGCATTCTTTAATACCATGAGGATAACAGATAAGTTGAAGCAGTTTCTGAGCTTGCTTGTTTGAAAGAACAGGATCCAAAATAAGATCTTTGTCTGTGCACAACCTCTCAGGTTCTTTTAAACAGTGTTCTCCAACCCATTCCTGTAAGTAATCAGATAAAAAGTCCACAAGATAATTTCAAGACAATATTAATTTTTGGTAAGCTAAACAGAAAAGTGATTTTTCCATATGCAAAACTTGAATTAAATTACGGTTCATGCAACACGTGAGATTATAAATGTCTTCTGTCATTCAGTACCTCCTGAAAGTATAAGACTAACATTTTTTTTCCAAAATTAATTTATTCTGTATTCTAAAAGCAACTTTGCAATAAAGCAAATGTTAATGCAAAAGCACTTGAGCAGACAGCAATGGTGTGGTCCTACTGTCTGCTCAAAGCCTTCAAGATTCAGGCAGGAATTTTTAGAGTTCTTATAGAGTGCAGGGAGATGCTAATAACTAAAGCAATTTCTTCCCCCCCAGTAACATACTACTCTATATATAAATTTTCCAAATGAGGAAACCCAAACAGAACTCAAATACTGAAATACTTCAACATTCCTTTTGTGCCCAAATATGTAATACACTTTTCAAAATAAAATTTGGTTTCTCCAAATGAAGACAGATGAGTACTTTTAGAGATTACCTGCTGGCAAATTGTTCTTAGTACATATCTAGCATACTCGCTTAAACTAGCAGTTTCTATGGAAACAGCTTTTCCACATGCTTTCAAAGCGTGAGAAGAATCCCAGACTTCATCCTCATTGAGTTCATCTAACAAGCCTCTCATATGGAAGTCTTCACTCTTCAAGGAGTTGACATTGTTGCTGCCAATTTCAGCATCACCTGCACAGCAGAAGCACGGAAGCAGGGAGTGAACTTCCGCCCATGCCCTCACAGACCGCTTACCTGCCAGGGGATGTATCTGGAGGCACAGGCCAGCTGAGGGGTAAAACAGGAGTGACACAGACACAGTAGAAGAGCAGCACTAATGGACTCTGAAAATCACCATGGCCAAAGTATTGTCCACTTGCTTCATTTTGCATACCATCTTTGTAATGGATATTTCAGAAGTAGAAAAAGGTTTATACGAATCAAACAAAAGTAAAGCCCCTACGTGCTCAACAAGAAAAGTTCTGTGAGTGTATGAAATTGCTTTGGCAGATAAGGAAGTGTTGGATTACTCACTATTCTCAGATGTCCCTTTCCCAAGTCTTACTTTGATTTATTATCATTCCATAGATCAAGAGACAAGCTTTGATCAGTGGCCACTTAGCCCACCTTCCTATGAACTTCTTGACAAGAGAGACTGATCTTCCTGGGAATGGAGGAGGGCAGAACATGCTGAAGGAGCCTGGCCAACTGGTGAGCCCCTTCTCCCTGTAAGGCACGGGCACAGTGTTACAATCACCATCTACCTGAAACCAACAGGGCTGACCAAAGACAAGGAAAAACACTTCAGATACAGTGCAAAAAAAATAAACAAAAAAAACCCCAAAAAAACCAGAACTGTAGCAGTGCCCGGTTTACATGTTTACAGGCCTGGAACCTTGGGCAAGGAAAAAGATGCAACTATAGTATGTAGTAGTGGGGAAAACAACACAAACCACTCCATATAATCATACCCCAGCAGCCTGCATGAAGAGTGGGCTAACATAGCCTAATATTTTAAGTCAGAAGAAAGTCACATGGATCTTAACTGAGGCATTGCATATAATAGTCATCCCTTAGAAAACACCTCAGATCAACAACTAACATGACATGACAAGGCTAAATGGCTTGCTTCAGTCACTTGCACACACACAGAGCAGCACAAGGAATCATCTCCTTACAGAGAGGGAAAAGACTGAACGAACAGTATTGTCACTCATGAGGCTGAGTAGAAATTATTTTTCCAATAGCAGAACAGCAGAACATATCCTGAGAGGTGACAGTTATAATCTCTCTTCCCGCAAATTCAGAAATCTCCATTGAGTCCATATCACTGACCCAATGACTGGTACATCAGGCACATCAAGCCCCAAAGGACTCAAAGGTCAGGACAAGCTCATTGCAAAGAGCATGGGAAACAACCTGATGGGAGCCTGTGCCCAACACACATGAACAGAGACCAGCAGCAAACAGCCTCTCCACACCCTCCATTCAACATCTTATGAGCTTGTGAGCACAAACATATCAAGCCCAAATCTGTACCCGTGAAGGACAAGAGGGAAGAACCTGGCAGACAAATAACACATTTCCAAATATAACATTTTTGGTATAGAAGGAGATGTGCTGCAGTAGAGGCACAAATAAACTGTGCGCCTGAACCTTCCTTCATATCACCCTGCAGCAGACACTCTCCAAACCACATCTCTGCACAGAGATGAAACAATACATATTCACACCACACACCATTAATGAAGAAAACCAGCAAATCTCAGCACTCTAAATAGCAAAAGAACATCAATAACAGCCATAAACTTATTTCGAACTCCCTCTCAAATCCACCAGTCCATCCCAGAGGGCTATGCCTTTAATACCTTTCCCAATATAGCCACATCATTAAGGATCAAAGGGTTTTGAGACAGTTCTGAGACACTGGCCAACAGAAAATACAATAATGGCACTCTAGGGAGGTGTACCTCTGCGGGTATGTCCACATCTGGAAGATCTTACTTGGTTAACTGGACATTTACTTAACTCCAAAAGTACACATCACCATAGGTTACAAGCTTTAATTGAACTTAAGCCAAACCAAAGCTCTTAGGCATTTGTTCGGAAAAACAACATGCTCATTATTTGTGAAGAGTTGCTTAGCAGTGATTCTTTCACAGCTTCTACAATGACAGACATATGATTTGTGGTAAGACACAGAAAAAGGTGGGAAAATTGATCTGAGATCACATTTCCTCTCTGTATTTGAGAGGGACTCGCCTGAGTTTGAAATGTACTTGGACTTGGTGGCGGGAGTAGGGGTCAAAATGTGGAAAAAGTCACATCTGCTTAAAGCCTCATCAGCTGGGGCCTACTCACCAAAGAAAAATCCTGTCTCTTGACCTTCTGGGGAAATGTTACTTACATACTACACAAGCACAGACAGCAAACACATCTGTCTCCTGTCATCAGGGTTTTCCTTTCCCAGGAGCACTCCCAGGAAAGTGAACTGGCACAATCTTTTTTACACAAACACTAAAACAAAAACACTACACGACTCTGCATAATCTTACCAAGCATTAAAATTGCTTTTAAGACTGCAAACACAGCTCCCACTTCTATACTGTTGTGAGCAGCAGCCAAGAGGTGACGATCACAAGAAGAACGAATTCCAGGAAATAATTTGCCTACGGAAAGAAGAGCAAATCTTGTAGAAAACAGTGGTTGTTTACCAACTAAAATTTCCTTTGTACAAAATCCCTTTCATCTAGAATGGTTATAGAAGTATAATAACTGAATGAAGAACTGAATTTTCTGGAATTGAAAGTGAAGAACAACAGGTATGTCATTAAAATCAACTGGGATACATGGTTATGATGTATTAACAAAATAAGAGATGATCATTTAAATAGAAAAAGGATTTTGTCTTTCACTGTGTCCATGTAAACAGTGAATTTAACCACAATACACTGACATGGATTTTGATTTTGACTTCACAGATTTAGGAAATTACTTCCCTCACCTAGTCTTCATAACAAATGAGGTAAAATTAATTAATATAAATGCCTGTTGCAGTTAAGCCTAATTCTGCAGGTCAGAGGCAGACTCTAGTGAGTAAAGCCCTTGAGTGTTTTTTCTAACTTGCAGATAAACAGACAGAAAGACAGGGAGGGAGGGAGGGAAAGAGGGAAGGAGAATGAAACCACCTTTCTGAGAGTGGTTAACTGAGCCACATGTAAGAGGAGACTGTAACGCAGTCACATTTTGTTTGACTTGCACTACTTCCTAGAGTTCAGCCATCATTTTTCCTATCCATTCAAATCCACTTTTATTTCCTGGGAGGCCTGGGACCATTTAACATATCTTTGTTACTCAGACAGTATTCTTCATGGCTCTCATTTTGCCCAAATATGCAACAAAAGCCCACTGATTTCTGGTCAAAAAAGAAATTAATATTACTTTTAGATGGAAGAACTAGACACCATTGAAGAGCTGATTTTTTTTTTCCTTTCAATTTCATTTTCCCGTATAAATAGTCTTGTCATCATATTTGCTGAAATACTTTTAAGTCAAAACACAAGTTATTGGCAGGCTTGTTTCCTTTTAGCTGTTAGGTGCCCTTCTCTCTCCCCTTTTGGTCTGTGGCAAACACATACAGGTCAGACCACAGAATATTCAAATTTAAAAGGAAAAAGAACTACATTAATATACCATGAGAACTAATTTCCTCATGTTTCTTCTGTTGGACTAGACGCTGTTATTGCACCCTATTTAAAAATCACATTTAGTTTCAGTTTCATGCAAGGCTACCAAACTGTGTGATGTTTGGTTTCCAGATCACTGCAGGATGACCCACCACTGCCCTGACAGTATTTATTAAGAAGGACGGTGGGGACTGTGGTAGGTACTATCACTGCCAACAGCAGCACTGGCACAAAACCCCTCTTAATAGTTCCCAGTCTCACATGATGGTTTCAGTGAAGTTCCAAAACAAAATGAGAACTATCAGAACAGAACAGTTCTTCTAAATGTATTCCTCTTTGCTGAAGTGTAGACAGCTGCTGTTAAAACTTAAGTTTCTTTTAATGTATAATATTAATATGGCTGAGTTTTATGTCAACATTATGTCACACCTGGGTAACCAGAGGTTGATAATGAATAAGTTTCAGAAAACTTCTGTAGTTTTACATGCATACAAAACATTTCCCAAACAAGTAACAAGCACATACCAATTTTTCACTAGTGAAACATCTGTAATTTTAAACAGGCTATCATTTGTATTTGCACTATAGATATTGTCACACATGAGCCATCAAAACTCATCTGTGTTTGCCTTCTGAAATGAAAGGACCACACAGAAAGGAACTTACATGTTCCCTGGGGAAAGAAGCAAACCTGGGGTGTCCTGAAGAGGTGCAGGAGCAGCCGACAGGTCATCCTCGCCCCAGGCTCAGCATCTGGATCTCCACAGGCTATGAAAGATGGGATGTGGACATAAAGCATCTGCCCAGGACCTTGCAAGTCTCAGTGGGAGGCCTGGAAATGTTCTACCTCACAATCCCATTTTAAATGGGAATACAAAAATTTCATCAGCATTTATGGCCTTGAGTGATTAAAAACCAGGAAAGAATAGTATGATTTTTGGTAAACAAGAGACCTAAATATGGCAGAAAATAATGCATAGTTAAAATGGTTTTGATAGTCAAAGCAGAAATAAGAAACACAAATCTAAGCAGTAAGTGAAAAGAAATGTGTAAAGTGGCCAGCAAAGAGTACCATAGCTAGAGTACTCCGGGGCTGCTGGCAAGGACAATGAGGTTAGAGAGAAAAAGCGGTATCAGGCAGACTGATGCCAGAAGGAAATGTACAACCTGACTAGATCTGGCTGACATCTGAACATATAGCATAGAGCAGAAGACAGTTGTAAGCAGAAGGTGAAGATGCATAACATAAGGAGATGGTGTGCTGTCAGCAACTCTGATACCACTTGTCACATACGGGTTCTCTGATCTAGCTTGGAATTGCTCCTTTTGGGAGCTTGCAGTGACACACATGCTGCAATGCACAAGAAGTGGCATTCCATACAAGAATGCAGCTGAGAACACACTACTGATTCAGTCAACAGAGACTTCTTAAAATGACAAGCTTAAAACTTCTTAAGTTCTTCTCTTAGTATTTTCTTACCAGCTGCAAGAAGAGAAGGCAGTGCAACATGCTGAACTACATCTTCCAGAGAAAAGCACTGACGGGCAATCAGTATAGCAACGAAAGTGGCCAGGGAATCGTGAAATGACAAGTCACTCACCTGGAAGGAAAAACATTGCAAGGGTTCATGTAATAGTACACAGACCACTGAAGCAACTATTAAGAATAAACATTAAAATGTTTACACATAGGTATTTGTCTCTAATTTTAATGCATTTCCCAAATATTTTATGGCAAATATTGATCATTTTTAACTTAATTTTAGCAAATACCTACTTCAAATACCACGAATTCTGAAATAAAAAGCATTACCTTTATAAAAACTTAAGAAATTTTTATCATTGTATAAAACCTGATAACATCAATACTCATTCCTTAGCTTCAGGACAAGGATAGGTCCCAAATATACACAGCTTCAATCTGTAACCAATACGGACTCAAACTATAGATAAATATATTGAATCAGATATTGGATAACATATGTCACTATAATCCTGCTACTTTAACAGGACTACAGTAAGCTACAACAGATGAGTAAGAACAGCAAAGTATGCCACCCCTTCTACAATCTAAGACCCAACACCAAAGCAGGTCTTTAAAATGAAATGCAGTTATTTACACATCTCTCAACATTTTAGAAAAGTATACGGACACGCCTGCTCCTTTTAAAGAGTACCTTTGATATTCTGTATCACTCTGTAATAAACAAAAGAAAAAGTTTACAAAGAGGAAGCTCCAAGAACTGCCAAATTCTACATTAACCCTGAAGATGCAGGAAAGAATTAAAAACCAATCAGGAATCTCATTAAAAGCCTTGAAAACTCAAATGGATACAGGACCAAATTTGTGCTCCATCTTTTGTATTGAATGGAAACCTTACTACACCCTTAAGTGCACCCTAGGTAAATAGGTTTAACAGGTACTTCAGAAGATACTGAACTTACATCCACACTGCACAGCAGATCATTGAAGCCCCAGACGTGATTTGAAGAGCAGCAAAGAGCTTTTACAACTCCTAACCACTCTGAGCTAAGAACCGTGCAGCATGCCGTCAACTCTGCGCAAAGGTTTGCTATGTCATTAATCCTAGGAAAGAAGAGAAAAACTAATACAAGAGCAAGAGATTTTGTAAACAATAAATATTTAGGTCAAAGCAGATCAGTGCTTGGCAGAAGAAGTTGTGTTTCCTCACTTAAGGTGGGGTTTTATGCCTAAATGTGATTATGCTACTGTACATATAATCTATTGTTATTCAGTTACGGACAACTGAAGCACCTTGGGGAAAAACCCAGTATGTGACTTGTACCCCATAACCTGCAGCCATCCAATCTGCATTAGCACAGGGCCTTTATTTTGTGTAAACCCTATTTGGTATACCCTATGTTATCACCAGTTTCTCTACCAGTGCTGAGCTGCTCAGGAAGAGGGATGGAGCACCCAACCCCGCTGCCTGCAGCCCACCACAGCAGAAGGCCTGCTACTCTCTACAGGGACATGCTCCGACCTTCCCTCAGTCACACAAACAGCAGCTCCACCCCCTTTTATGCAAAAACATTACAAGAAAGTGGTGCATGTGGTGCACATCACCCAGTGCCCAGGTCAGCAGTGACTGACATCCCATTGCAGGAGCCCTCCCACCCTGTGCCAGGCCAGCACCGCTGTTCAGGAGGAAAGAGAGTCACAGAATCAACTGGCATTGACGAATTTCACTTCACAGATAGCATACAGTGTGATGTGTGATTTGGTGTACGATTCAGAGTTATGTAACTTTTTTTAAAAAACAGAGCAGAGTTGACTCATGCCAGTGCAAGTTATTTTTCCTCTGTTGCACAGTGAAACTCGTTTGGCCACATTTAGATGTTCCCCTTTGGTGCTCTTACAAAACTGCTTCCTCTGAGCTGCACTGCTCAGCCAAGGATGCCCCACATTTCATAGAATCAACAGAACGATTTGGGTTGGAAGGGACCTTACAGCTTAGTTCCAATCCCCTGCTACGGCAGGGATGCCTTCCACTAGACCAGAATGCTCAAAGCCCCATCCAACCTGGCCTTGAACACTGCCAGGGATAGGGCAGCCACAGCTTCTCTGGCAGCCCATTACCACTCTCACAGTAAAGAGTTTCTTCCTACTATTTAATCTAAATCTCCCCTTTTTCAGTTTAAAGCCATTACACCTCATCCTACTCCTACAGTCCCTCACAAAAAGCCCCTCTCTACCCTATAAGTCCTCTTTATATATTGAAAGACCATAAGAAGACCTCTCTGGAGCCTTCTCTTCTCCAGGCTGAACAAGCCCAACTCTCTCAGCCTCTCTTTACAGGAAAGTTGCTTCAGCCCTCTAAACATTTCTGTGGCCTCCTCTGGACATTTTAGAGACTGCTTTATACTGGGGACAGGGAGAAGGATAGCAGAAAAGCACAAACTTTGGGCAGGACTCAATCAGAAAAGAAAAAAAGAAAACAAAATCCACAATTTCCTTGAGTTTTGTGATCTGTCAGTGACCTTAACAATGGCCGTTGGCTACTGCCTCACCGAGGCCTAACTATCAATACCATGGATTTTTTAATAAAAATTAGAACAGGATCAGAACAGAAAAACAAGTTGTGTAAAAGTAATACTGGTGCTGAGGGCAGGGATAAAGGCTAGATGCAGCATTAGTGTCTGTTTCACCCCGATCACAGACTGCAGAACGGAAAACCAGGGTAAAACAGTTTCAGCACTGCAGTGCTCTGTTTGCACAGGAAGGCTGAGTTTATGTTCTTGTATGCTGGAAGGAGGAAGCAACTGAGAGAAGAACACCTGAATTACTAAAGAAACATACTGTCAGTGTAAAACCTAACACTGATATTGTTTTACTGAGAGGGTTCTTCACTATCCTTCTTGTCTGAATCTTGAGATCATCTAAAAAGATCCAACATAGACTTCACATCCAAGAAGCATTATGCTGAATCAGACCAAAGCTCCACCTGGCAGTGGCAGGAGCCAGTGCCTGCTGGTGTTGGATGAAAACTGCTCCCAGCAGTGCTGTGGAAGTGCAAGTCTCATCCTAAATTCTAATCATGGGGGATTAATTTGAACTGTGTACCACAAGGCAGAAGCTACTCTCAAAATGTAACAGGCAGCTCTTATACCTCTAGTAGCTTCTAGATAATACAACTCCTAATACTGCACATGAAGATGAAATCCATAAGTAGTAAATTACACATTTAACAAATGAAACACTGATTGCATCAGGAGAAGGAAGTGACCTAATGCAGAACCTTCCCTCATTTACAGGCTTCTCATGAGCAAAGATTGTGCTGAGCTGTTCTGCCTGAAACAGCCCAACTGCTCATATGAAAAAAACTAACTGCCTCATAGGAGTACTTTCTACTTGTTACTCCCTTCTGTTAAAATCTGCAGGTTGATTTACCAAAATAACTTAGAGAAAACAATAGGTTTTCAGCAACCAGAAAGAATAATGAAAGAAAACAATCGCCACAGAGACACAAAAGAGAAAGGTGAGAGGAAACCTCATATACACCTTGTAAAAATCCATCCAGTTCTAATTTCGGCATGGTTTTGCCTTACCTTCCTGCATCTTGGTGCCCCATGCACACGTTCATTAGCGCATTGCAGACAAAGCTGTAGCGGTTGGCAGCATTATCACTCAGGATCTTGCCCAACATTGAGTAGTTAATGCTGTGAGCAGAAGGATTCTCAATAAAATCTAGCATGAACTCTGGGTCCCACAGTAAATTGGAATTTGAAGGCTGAACATTGCTGTATATCGTTTGCTTCACCTTAGAACAGGCACTACTGAGGACCAAAAGAAGAAAGAGTTGCCAAAAAGAGTACTTTGCGGGAATGCTGTTGAACATGCCACATGGCATTAGAAAATTATAGTTTGGTTACCATTCTGTACATGCTTGCAAACTCATTTTTGATAAGGGGCATCTACCAGAAAACAAGGCTGATAAGCCAATTTAATTCAAGTTTTCCTGCAAATAAAGTTTTGCATTTCCAAATTGCTTATACGACATTTCTGTGAATGAAACAGTGAGCAGCTGGACAAGGACCACCCATTCATTCCTTACTAGCAATAACTTCCTGGAATATCAGATGCCTCTACAGGGAATGGTAACAGTACTTCATAATGCTGCTTCCTGTTACCACACAGTGAACTGCAGTGGTGGTAAGAAGAATTAATTAAGGAAAAAGAAGGATATGTATCTAAGTTTAAACCTCTATATTTGGTAATAATGAGACATATCAGACAACTTGCTGAAAGATCAGATCAGTAAACAGAGAAAAGATACTCAAAGGCCATATTTTGTCAGTAATAATTATGACAAAAGGTTAATAAATGTTCCAGGTCAGGAAAGCCTGTATGTAAATTTGCTTTCTTCAGGGCAAAAAAAAAGTGTTAATGAAGAACGAAAATTTCACCCACAAAGTGTGAGCAAAGCAGACTCTGAAACTGTATTTGCACAAGAAGTAATGCTGGGGGAGTGGTCAGGAGATAAGGTTTAAAAAAAAAAAAAAAAAAAAAATTAAAGGAATGATTTAAAAAAGGAAGTTTAGTGAACACAACTAAATACACTGAGCATATGAAACCAAAGCATGCAGCTCACTTAGCAAAACCCAGTCATGAGAAATACTGCAGATGATACCAGAAGCCATTAGCAAAGCACAGCGATAGACAGAAGGTAAGTCTCTAATTTTAAACATTTAAGAACTGTAATTTATTGTCACTTCAAACTGACTTAGAGAAACAGCCGGACTTAGTGTGCTGAAATGGGGCAAACAAAGCTGCCATGTACATTGTTGTAAAACTTTAGGTTTTAGTCAGAAAAATAAACGTAGAACTAGGACACTTCTGTAGTTCTATATTTCATATTTCTTTTCCCTAGCCTTTCTCATATTAAATGCTACAGTTCCCATGTCTTTGTAAACCTATTAAAATATTAAGGTTATTACTGAGAGCTCTTTTCCTGCTCCCTATGAAATGAAAACCACAAATCTGAAATATGCAAAACAAAACCGGGTACGTAAACTAGGAGGGGAAACAGTAACTGAAGTGGTTTGCAAACTTCACAAGATACATATTTACGTATGAAAGCTTTTCACCCCCCTTTAAAAAATAAGAGCCAAAAAAAAAAAAAAACCCACCAAAAAAAGCATAGATACCTAAAACATTTTTTAATTTAAAAATCAAGGAACTGAGCATTTGAGCATAAAAATTCACAAACTCAAACATGTTTGTGCCTCTCCCCACATCAAAAGAAATATTTAATAGAATATTACAGCTGCGTCAGCTAAGATTTTGTTATTTTTCATTCCAGTATTGTATGTATTACAGCCAACTGGCTGATGCATTATAGGAACTGAATCAGTCACACCATAATCTGTGAAAGCAAAGGTGTGTGTGGAAGCGTCCAGTGCTGCGTGGTGCAGCTGCCTCAGCAGCTCGATGCCAATGGTCCCTGCATCCCTTGCCTGCTTGCCCCATGGCCTGCTTGCCACTTGCAAAGCAACCCTTTGAGCTTACTCCTGTGCTGTACAGAGGGCTCAGCCTCTGCACCTCCCCAGCACATACCCACACAGCGCAAGGGCTTCACAGACTCGGGACCACACGCTGTGCTGCCATGCTGGCACAGGCCAGAGAACTGCAGCCCACATTAGTCTACAGGGTAGGCAGTGGTGAGAAAAATCCCATTACCACCCACCTGAAGAGGTCTCCAAACTTGCTTCTCAGGTGACTACAGGACACGTACAGATCATAGAGGTAAGCTAGAATACACCTTTCTGGGGAAGAGCACTCTGAGGGATTAACAACGTGCTTTACTACTCCACACAACCTGCAAAAACAAAAGCATTCTGAGCTTGTTCCAATACACCTTAGAAGTGCATCTCATACTTCTATGTAACGTATAAACCTCACCATTATCTAGGTAGCATGATGACAGCACTTACACTCAGGGAGCCCAGGGCAGAATGGGAGGAGCAGGAAGGAAATCCTGATATGCAATTTCCCCCTTTTCCTGGGTCACCAAGCGTGCAGGTCCCACAAGCCCCCAGCGGTGGGGAGCAGGCTGTGGAGGTGAGCCATCCACTTTGCTCACCTGGGCTCACTTACAGCCTTCCAACAGCATCGTGATAGCTGGTCTCACTACCTCAGCCTAAACACACTTTTTACTTAAGAGAGAATACCAAAAATATATGTTGAAAAACTGTAGCTGCCACAAACCCTTCAAAGACTTGTGCAGTTTGCTCTGAGTTGAGGATGAGGCAGGCATGGTAACGCCGCAGAACAGCAACAATGCAGACACACAGCCCTGTCGTGTAGCTTCCTGCCAGGCTGGATGACTTCAGCAGCAGCTCTGCCTCCACAACACTCAGCTCATTCAACAGCTGAAAACACATACACAGAAACAATGAAACGAAAGTAACTTCCAAGTTACATACATAAAATGAGTGCAAAAAAACCCCAACCAAACAACAAACCATATATTAAGGAAAAACTACGGCAAACAAAAATGAAATTTTTGTCTTGCTACAGGACAAGGGAAAGAAGAAGCAAAATAAGCTGTTCAAGTCTAAAACACATCCCCAGAACTGCTCTTCAGAAATACATTGTCTGGAGTGAAGCCCATCCTAAAATACTCCAGAACTGTATTAATTTTGAAAGATTTTAAAAAAAAATACCATTATAATGGTCAAAGTAAGACAGAAGGGGAAGTATCTGGCATTCCATTTCAAAGGTTAGGAAACTGAAACAGGTCAAAGTGCATGGCAGCAAATCAGAATTTGCGGTCCAGCTTGGGTTTTTTATGGTTTTACAGAAAACATATCACAGCTTTATCCTGGCATAACCCCCCCAAAAATGAACTCTGATTACCTGTATTGCGAAGTCTATAAGTCCATTGATATTCAGTGCTGGCTCCATGAGATCAAAGATGAGCTGTATATGGTGAGCCAAGGGAAGATGATACGATGTTCCTGAGGCAAAACTGGTTATCTGCTCGAGAACATTACTGGAAATCTGTGAAAATGAATGTTGAAAAGCCATACGGTGACTGAGGGCTTCTCAGACATACTAGTGCTCCCAAAGTCCTATTTTATAAGTGGTAATAGCAAGTGACAGCCTTTTGCAGATAACAGCACTAACAAATCACACCTGAGTATATCTATTACTCTGCTGTCTTCCAAGTCCATCACATTGCTGTTTTATTTGCAAAACTGACAACACCAAAAATGCTGTTCTGCTGCTTTACAGCTGGGAGTCAAACTTTTCTTAACATCTACAGTACTGATTTCTATTCTGTGTCATATTTTGCTTTAAAGAAGAGGTAAAATCATTTTTCTTTTCATCTTACTGCATTGTGTTTTTTTATTGATGGCTTTCAGACAACTAATAACACGTCATCCTGCAAACAAAGCATGTAATAAATTCATTCCAAAGAACACAGCCAAAGCTGCTTTATAAATGAAGTATCAAAAGCATATGTCTTTCACTCTGTTTCTAATGTTAGCCTTAACTTCTAATGTTAAGCTATACTTAAACACAATAACACCTGACAAAGTGATAAAATCCTATGGTGATACATTTTCCCACTTACGTGGGCAATCCTAATATGAACCAGGATATGAATCAATCCTAATATGAACCAGGAAAACTAGGCTTGCCATTTAAAACTAATTACTTATGTTCTCCAGTCAGCCACTGATACAGCTTTTTAACAGTAAATTCTACAAATAATTCTAATATCCAGAAAAGAACAAACCATATTATCCACCAGCTTCTCTAAGAGACATAGTTTGTTCCACAAAAACACAGAAGAGTTTGCTGCCCTTCATGAACATCTATACGGTAACATAACCTTGCACACATGCAAGAGATTGGGTAATGAGTATCTAATTTGGCAGCAATCCCTAAACAATGCTATTAATGGAAATTTATGTAAAGTTTGTCATAAATTTTTCATTAAAAAAATCATAAAATCCATAATAATCCAGAAAGTTTCTTGCAAACAAACCAACCAGCCACCCCCTTGCCAACAGACAAACCAAACCCCCAAATATCTACTGAAGAAGGGATTTCAGAAGGCCAAGGCAGCATTCTTCTTCTTGCCTTTGAAGAAGCAGTGCAGTGAAAAGTCTGGGTATGTACAAAACACTTCTAAAAGCCTAGATTTGCTTCCTATTTGATATCTCTACAGCAGAATGTAAAAGGCTACAATTTTATATAGGCAGTACCTGAGATGTCACCTGATGTTGATCAAAATAGGACAGCTGCTGTAGTTTTGTGAACACAGTCTCTAGGGTTGGAAATGCTTCTTGTTTGGTCTTCCTGGCTTTCTGCCCTTCATCCCCAACTTAACAGACACAAAATTATTTTGGTCATTTTATATTTAATGGATCCCTAGTAGCTTTTTGCATTATCACTGATTTAAAAGACAATAAAAATCTTCCTAAGCATTCCTCAGGACTACATAAGCTCTTACTTGCCCCAGTTTTTCCATTATATTTGGGACAAATATAGGCCACAGCATGTAACAATATCAAAGCTACTTTGAGGTTATTCCAATGTAAAAAAAGGCAACACCCAAGAAAAACTGTCACACAGTTTTACCAGGAGGGTAAGGAATATGCATTCCTCACTGGCCAGGATCTCCTATTTCAGGCCTTAGCTTAACACAAACATTTACAGCCAAGTTGCTATAATGAAAAATAGGGATTTCTCGCCACATCAACCCTTTGCCGTCCTGGCGCAGTCGTACATAAGGCCACCAGATTGCACCTTGTGCTGCAGGACTCTGGTCAGTACTGCATCCTGTCACCGTGAAGGGGATGAAAGCCAAATTACATGACCAGCATGCATGGCTCCAGACAACTTGCTGAGCACCTTACAGCTCCCACGATCTTCACTACAGGCTACCACACAGCAGCATTAAAGCATTTACCACCCATTTCAGTAGTACTCTTCTTATTCAGAATTTTGAGGATGTCTTTGGTAATCTTCTTCAGCTGATGTCTCGCTTCATCACGCTCCTTACCAACGCCATAAAGGAGAATCATGCGCTGGTTACACTCATGACTTGAAGATTCATCCTGAAAAGACCAGATACAAGTGACATAGAATTATCTCTTTTCTTTTTATTGTCACCTTCTGTAGAAACCCAATTGGAGCAGCTCAGGCTGTGATAAACAATAATTAACTCTTTGGCAAAAAAGCATCTCCTGTGGTTACCAGTGTGGATGAAATACTGCCTAGCGAAATGACTAAAGAAATAGGGGAAAAAAACATAATTTGATATTATGAATTATGCTTGCACCCCTAAGGACAGAGTCGGAGGATGTATACGGTGACTCTCTTAACTGTTCCTGGATTGATATTCAGTAGCAGATTAGTAAATAGAAGACAGATGCCTAGAAACTGTGTGACATTTCTCTTATTATGTACAAGTCCCTTGAAAAAGGCTGAAGACCAACTCCTTAAATTCTTGTTTGCACATCCCAAAGAAATAAGAATATGTATGGTTTATTTAAACTGGAACTACTTATATTTAGTCTTTTAATAAGATGTGTCATATAATTTTGACACACTGCATATAATTACAAACTTAGAGCACTGCTCTGCAAGTCATGTAAGATACAATTATTTAGTTATCCAAATTAAGCAATCAATACTCATTTCAACTACTTAAATTTTTTCTAAGAAATAAAGCTGTGTACAGAAATAATATTAAAGAACCACAAAGCAAAAAATGCAGCAGATGGGAGTGCAACTCTACGCTCAGAAAAGTTGCAGAGTCCTACAAAACACAGGCTCTCTTAAAAATAGTGACTCCGTTAGCAGGCCAAAAGCAGGAAGTCAACAGCTAATTCTTTTTTAAAAATCTGTTTCTCCCTCTCTTCTAGAGGGAACAAAAGCAGAAGCACCAAAAGCATGACCTGGACTTTGCAGCTGTCTCTGGCTAAGAAGTCAGTTCACAGCCAGAGGAAGGTCTAAGTCTCAGAGCTGGGATGCACAGTGCCTCCTTCAGCTGCCCCTTGCTCTGAGGGATGGACACATGAACACTCCTGCCTGCTCACAGGGGGAAGAGCTAGAAGAACTGCGAACAACCCTCTGCCAACAACACTAGCTTCCCATCACGGGAACACCTAAGTGTTTCATCGCTCCTCCACAACACACTACGGTAACCTTCTCCTTTATTTTGGGGTGGGGAGCAGCTGTCTGATTTTGCATGCGTAGGGAATACTCATTTTATTAGGATTAGACTTGGCAGCTGAATCTATTACCAGTTTCAAAGCATAAACCAGTTGATTTCTATCTTAGAGATAGAAATAAAACTTTGCAGCTCTGTAAGGATTATTTCAGGGATGTCTGGGCATCATCTGACAAAGCACCAGCTTCCCTGAGTGCTTTGTTTTTACAAAGGCAGAGATAAACAGAAATAGAGCTATTTTATGTGCACCTACACATCTGAAAGTTGCTCCTTTTGAAACACAGCCTTTACTGATTCAACATCCCTTCCTGGTTTTCCCAGGCAACTAGTTTGGATCGAACCTGGCCTGACCAAGTTTTTTAGAGTAAGAGCACTGGTTTTCAGCCCAGCCACTGGCACCAGTGCTGCAGACGTCCAGCACACAGTGGCTGTGTGTGACAGGCCAGCCGACATACTCGGGTTCACAGTAAGGGTGGGCTCGGAGGGGCACATCACTATGCAGGGGCTCAGCGGCGGCTTCACACAGGTGCTTGCTGCAGAGCACGGGATGCTGATGCTGCAACTCCTGCATGGTGGCTCAAGTCAGTGAAGTTTTAAATTCACTTGCAACACAGTACAGGTAAAGCAAGTGATTTAGGAAAAGGACAGGATAAACTGACAAACTAGAAGTAATGGTATACATGAATATCCACATGAATAAAGCTACAAGTAACTTCAGATTTTGCTGGCAAAAGCGTAGTCTCTGAAGTAAAAGACACCATTAGCTGTCCAAGTGCCAATATGTATGGTTGAAGAGCAGGTATTCCTCTTTCACTTTCTTCCCCTTGAAAGCAACAAAAAGTGACTCTGTGGGATGCCACGTCTGTTCTTTGAGCACCCAGGTGAAATGGCAGCAGCCCACAAGCAGCTATTCCCAGGGTGTGAGCAGGGGCAGGAAGGGGAAGGCAGAGATTTGCTTCAAAAACAACCAAAAGAAAGGCTAAAATAACACCATGGGGAGAAACAGAGTCCAGCCATACAGAAACGTAATAAAAGAGGCATTCAATTCCTTTTACTTCAACCCAGCATTGCTAAATAGGCAGACAAAATGAGTTTAAATGCTTCCCTTTTCCACAATGAGGAAGATGAGGGAAGGGGTATTTCTTCCTGGGAGTAGATGGGCAGTTTGGATGATGGGTCTCATACGAGTGAAACTGCAGCCTGGACATCCTGTGTGCAGCACCATGGCCTTGCCACCAGCAGTGTGCACCGCAGTGTGCCCGTACCACACAGACCCACATACCATGGCCCTCATCAGCTCCTCGCCAGCTGTAATGCCAGCACCAGGGCTGTGGTGACCAGGACATCCATGGCAGGGTCCCCAGGTCTGGACCGCACCCAGCAAGAGCTGTGCCGTCACCTACACACACCATGAGACAGGCGGCATGATGCTGGCTGCACCACCATGCCAGGCCCTTGCCCATCCCTGCCGGCAAGTCTCAGGAAATCTGTGTGGGAAGCTCATGAGGTCAGGATGGAAGCTCAGGAGATCAGGATGGAAGGTCATCTTAGCATTTCAGCCACAGAAGATCAAACCAGACTGCCTTACAAACATAGCTACATCTAGTGCTCTTCTCCTGTAGAAACCTGCCATGCTCAGTAGAATAAAACACAATTACAGCAGTCAAAATCCCCAACAAAATGTTCACAACACAAAAATTAAAACTAGACTAAAAAAGGTTGAAGACTTATGACAGCTATAACTCAAAAGTTAATTTTCTTTTTTGTTTTTACAGGAAAGGGTGGAAAGACAAAGTGCAAATGAAAGTCATAACCAACTTCAGCTACCCTAGAAACAACAGCAACTGCACCAGCGATAACAGAATCAGTCAAGTCATTTTTCCTTTGCTTTATACAGTTCTGTTCCTGGTGGGTATCACAATGAATGGCCTGGCAATGTGGATCTTTTTTAAAATATCCAGTAAATCCAATTTCATCATCTTCCTCAAGAACACTGTCATTTCTGACTTCCTTATGATCTTGACTTTTCCATTTAAAATCCTTAGTGATGCAAAATTGGTATCATGGGTACTGAGAGGATTTGTGTGCCAGGTCACTCAGGTTGTGTTTTACTTTACCATGTACATTAGCATTTTGTTTCTTGGTCTGATAACTATTGATCGCTACCATAAAGCTGCTTCACCATTCAGAACGTCAACACCAAGGAGCCTCTTAGGGGCGAAGATCCTTTCCACAGCAATCTGGATATCAATGTTTGCTCTTTCATTACCCAACATGATTCTAACAAACAAGAAGCAAACACCTAAGAACGTAAAAAAGTGTGCTCTCTTGAAATCAGAGTTTGGCTTAGTCTGGCATGAAATTGTAAACTACATATGTCAACTTATCTTCTGGATTAATTTAGCACTTATAGTTGTATGCTACATTCTCATAAGTAAAGAACTGTATAAATCCTACAAAAGGACAAGATCCACAGGAAAGGCATCCAAAAAGACCGTAAATATGAAAGTTTTCATCATTATCACAGTGTTCTTTATTTGCTTTGTGCCTTTTCACTTTACTAGAATCCCCTACACGTTGAGCCAAACAAGAGATGTTTTTGAATGCTCTGCTCAGAACACCTTGTTTTACTTGAAAGAGAGCACGCTGTGGCTGACATCACTAAATGCTTGCCTAGACCCATTCATATACTTTTTCCTTTGCAAATCATTTAGAAAGTCTTTGCTCAACATGCTGTGCAAGCACACAGCATCATCAGAACTCAGAGCACAGACGAAGGAGCAGAATGAAGAAGATGACACAGATGAAACACCACTCTAGAGCTACCGTGCTCCTTCTTGGCCACTTACGTTTACTGGTAGGTAGAAGCAGAACTACTCCTGCAAATAATATCTAGAATTTCACTGACCTCTTTAGAAACTGTCCTGCAAATGAAGCACAAACACCCTGGAACCAACATCCCCTGCTGCAAAAATTGCGAAACTAGAAAACTTCAACCACCCAATCACAACTTCCATGCTTGTAAGAATTGCTGGGAGGAAGTCTGCACTTATAGTTGGAGCTGTAAGGAAAAATTTAAAACAGAGTCATGAAATGTTACAGATGAGATTACAAACTGCAAAGATTTTGTAGGAAGAGTTGTCCGTGACAACACAAGATACGGGAAATGCAAATAAAATACAAAGTAAATGTGATTCTTAAATACAGGGACTCGTCACCTTGTACACAACTGGCAAACAGAAATATAGGACATAGGTATGTAAGTTAATAATCTGTGCAGATTTTGGGTGACAGAATAACATTTTGCTTATCTCATTATATTCTTGCAATTCTTAATTCATTGACCAATAATTAACAGTTGTATGTCACAGGAAATTATTTCATAATCAGGCTTATCTTGATGTGAGTTAAACCTTCATATATTTCACCTAAATAAATAAATAAAAATGTACACTTTTATGGAGAACACCATATTATATTAGAAAATACACAAAGATTCAATTTACAGAATACTTAGATCTTAGAGAAAGGAAGACTCAGGGTAAAATGCTTTCTGATTATTAAGGGCAGGTTTTTTGCACTATACAAAAATTTTAACAATGTCCCCTTTTTCATTTGGAAAAAATTGAAAAAAAAAAGGAAGTATTTTCAGGTACATAACATTTTCAGGTATCAAAACCACCACACATGAAAAAGAGCCTAGGCTACCACAACCAATTATGGTATGTTTATCATCCCTGCAAAACAGCTCCAATTCAGAAGAGTGTTTCACCATCATGCAAGAGCTCAATTCTGCCAAACGCCATTGCTTGTCTACCCTTCTCTGGTACTTTCTGTGCCTGGCAGGGCATCGGGCATTTTTATGACTGATAATTTCCTAAAAGGTTAAAAGACAGTTCACTTACTTTAGCAACTTACTTAGTTTATAACCTGCCTGGGTGAATTAAATAAAATTTTACAAAATTTAAATAAATTTTACAAAGCATTTTGTGCACTGCTTATATTGACAGACACACCAACACATATTACAATCAGTAACTGGGAGGGCACTGGTATTTCCATAGAACCACCGCTGCAGGTGACTGAAGCTCGCTCTCCACAACCAGCCCCATAGGGCCCAGGACCAACTCGCTCCAGCTGGTGCACAGAAAAGAAGTGCAAGATGCCGCACTTCAACCCAACACTAATTTCCCACCTGTTTTTTTTTTGTGCCTACAGAGGGAGAAAGGGTGGCAGCTGCGTTTCCTGGTCAGACTTGCTGTCAGACAACAGGTATAGCACAGCTCCCTGTGCACCACTCAGTAGTCACTGACAGGATACACGGAGGCACTTAGCACCTGCTTCTTACTGCTAGGAACAGTGTCTGGAGGTCAGTTTAGAAGAAAACATGCAAGGTGCTGCTGCGTACATCAGTCCTGGGTATTGCAATGGCCCATCTCAGCTTTATCTAGTCCTTGATGAATGACAAAAAGTCAGGTCAGGCAGTTAGAGACATGTCCCACTGGTGACAGTAGTGAAGGTGACCTTCATCCTGGTCATCCTCAAGGCTCTTTGCTCTCTGCCAGCCATTTAACACTGACATCAGCATGCAGGCCTACATTAATCAAAACATAGCTACTAATGCACCAACTTGCTGTCAATATAGCTGCAGCTTGAGAACCTCAAAAGCAAACCATGCCTGCTCACAAGGACGGCTTGGATGTGAGCCATTCCCCACACAGCGGCGAGGAGCCAGAACCCCAAGTCACATCAGTCAATAGGAAAAATTCAAGACAAATCACATGACTCAGTTAAACTTACACAAAAGGTTCTGTTTACAGAGCAATCCACTAGATTCCAACATTATACATAACAAACACATTATAAATGCAAGCAGTGGCAGCAGCCTCTGCCAGAACCAGAAAGCATCTGTAACCAGCATGCTGCATCACCTGGACACACTGATGCCAAAAGAAACCAGAAATCCCATTTAGAAGATCAAAAGTCAACCTTAGACTCGTGTCAATACTAACAAGCTGCCGAGAGAGCATACAGTTCCTGAACACGTGCACATGACTTTGTAGATGAGACCAGTGTAAAGGTGTACAACCCAGTATAAGGATGGCTCAGACCAGCCTTTCTAGTCATGTGTCTATGTTTCCAGAACAGGGGAATTCACACACGCAAACAAAAACTCAGAACTATTTTTGAGGATTATCCTGGAAAACTGCCAGGAGACACTGTGTTTGTGCATCCCACATCTGCAAGACACATGAATTGTAACAGCACGATGTAAGTGCCATCAGGTCTGCCCCACACAAACAAAAGGCCAGAAAATGTGCCTGGATGGATAGATACGTTCTTTTTTTTTTTTTTCTTTTTAAAATTTTTTAGCATAGGAGAAGGCAGTGACTTTCTGACAAAGAGCAAAAGGAAGAGAGAAAAGCAACAGCACTCAGGCAATACATGGAAATGAGGAAGGAAACAACATACACACACCAACAGAAAAAGTCTCATCTTTCTACATATTTCCCCATTCTTAATACTTTGCTTGAGGCTCCTGTCAGCAGAGGAACAGTGGATGAACCAGAGTTAGCCAAAGACGCCTCTCTGAAACAGCTGCTGCCAGGCTTGCTCAGGTATTTGTATGATCAGAGCATTCATGTGGTGTGATGGGGCACTCGGTCATCGGGCTTTCAGATGAAAAAGGCGGATAAGTGTGCACCTTATCTTGAAAATGTCATTTAAATCTCTGCTGAGAAGGGGAAAATGGTGTGTTCTTGGTAAGAAATATCAGAAGCGTATTACTTCTGGGCCATAACTGTGAAATTTCTGTTCAATGTTAAAATACATTACCATGTAAAGACAAATGGGGCTTGCCCTAGGCACTCTGCTGTTATATTTTGCTATTATATTATCTTAGTTTTCCATAATGAATATATACCATTTTAACTTTTCATGAGACATCAGTTTGCAGCAACTTAAACTTAGGGAAGGATTTAGATTCTACAAACTAGAAGAGAAATTGGTCAGATTATTTAATGCATGTTCAGATTTTGTGTTTGTGTAAATCTGCCAGTCACTGTAAGGAACACTTAACTTTAAATACAGAATATTATGGTTTATGGTTTCTCTCTCCTTTTCACCCTAGTCTATTTCCAACCATGGGAGACTTTGCAAATGAGACCATTGTCAGCAACTCCAGTGGAGCACCTTCCTCTGCGCTGTGCCACCGAGACACCACAGTCACGCACCTGGTCTTCCCAGCACTGTATACACTCATCTTCCTGCTGGGACTCATACTAAACAGCCTGGCTTTGGGGGCTTTCTGCCACATTCCAAGCACATCAACTTTCATTGTCTACCTGAAAAATATCTTAGTTTCTGATTTGATAATGACCCTGATGCTTCCTCTGAAAATCCTGACGGACTCTGGCCTGGGACCATGGCAACTCAAAGCCTTTGTTTGCCGCTTCTCAGCTGTAGTGTTTTATGACACCATGTATATTAGCATCGTGCTACTGGGTTTCATTGCCTTTGACAGATTTCTCAAGATTGTGCAACCTTTTGGGAAGTTCTGGGTGCAAAACCTGACCTCAGCAAAGATCCTCACGGGTCTCGTCTGGCTCTTCTTCTTTGTTCTCTCTCTGCCTAACATGATCTTTTCAAACAAGAAAGCAACACCCCAATCTGTGAAGAAGTGTGCCTTGTTGAAGAATCACTTTGGGCTCAAATGGCATGAAGCTGTCAATTACATATGTCAATTTGTCTTCTGGTCTGTTCTCATCCTCATGCTTCTATTTTATATAATTATTGCCAAAAAAGTCTATGAGTCTTATATGAAAACACAGAAGAAAGACAACAAAAGCGAACGGAGGATCACGGGAAAAGTATTCATCATTTTTACTGTGTTTTTCTTATGCTTTGCCCCCTTTCATTTCAGCAGGGTCCCCTATACCCTGAGTCAAACAACCACCCAAATAGACTGCCATCTGCAGAATCAGCTCTTTGTGGCAAAAGAAAGTACTCTGTGGCTGGCTGCCACAAACATCTGCATGGACCCCCTGATATACGTGTGCTTGTGCAAACCATTTGTAGAAAAGGTGTTATGCAGGAGAGTAAAGACATTTCAGAAGACAGTTCATACAAACCCTAAAACCGAACTGGACACACGAATGTCTCCTACTGAATCTTGATTCTGCAGCTTCACTCACTACAACTTCTGCATGTTCACTTAGAACTTAAAAAAATAATTTGTTTTACTTCTGCTGTAAAAAATGAAAGGGCAGTTGTATTGTAATATTAATACTTAATAAAACCAGCTAAATGGATTTCCCCATTGATGCTCACTGCTTAGTCTTAATACGCAAAAAGCTGTCACTCAAAGTGCTGGCCCTGGTCTGACAGCAATCTTCTCCCAAGCTGGCCACTTTCCCTGACACCATCATCAGGAACCAAAGCTGTGGAAGCCCAGTGCATCTTGGCTCTGCTTGTGCCCAGCAGCAGCAGCACTGCTGCTTTCCCACCACAGAAGTCTATATTACCCAAAGTCACTCACATGTCTTCACAGCCATCACCACAGCATCAACGATGCATAACACTAATAATGATCAGCTTGTAACTTTGCACTGCTCTGCTGGCTCTGCAAAGCGAACAAGAAGAGAAGTTTTTCTGATTTGGTCCCTAAATCCTGCCCACCTCATAGAATACAGACAAAAAAAAAATAGACATACAGCCTATGAATTAAAGTACCTTCATATAACTTAAGACAATCTACAGAATAATTCTATCTACTTTAAACAAAAAAACCCTTACTTGTTAACACTTGAGCTGCTTACTGACTATGGCTGCTTCTAAAGACAATTTAGCTTTATTTGAGATTCAAACCCAGAGCTATTGGCTTTGCATATCAGTAATTCTTACACTGGGTGTCAGCTCAGCTGCCATGTCACAGGCCAGGGAAGAGGAAAAACAGAGGGAAGAAGGGCACAGTTCCCCCCTACCTCCCCACTTCTTTCACACACGTAACTACTTTCCTACCACCTCCGCTGCTTCACCATCCTTCCCCTCCACTGCCAGCAAGGACTTCAGTGGAGAATGCGGTCAGCAATGTCCCAGTCACCCCAGGGCACACTCCTTGTGGGGACCAGCAGAAGACCCAGAGCTGCTTCCCAGCACCGCAGCATTCATCCCTACCCTACTCACCAGAGGGGAGCACCCAGACTGTGGTGGCATGTTCACCCTTTCCAGTCCCAATGACAGGCAAAGAGAAAGAAGAAAGCAGCACTGCCTAACCCTCCCTGTCCAAAGAACCTCTCTCCACCTGGCTCACCACACCACTCTCCCTTAGCTCTTCCACAGGGAAAGTCCAAATGGGCTGCGCTCCTCAGAAGCTGCTTTCTACACCAAAATCCTGGAATTTTTTTTCACTATTTTAAGACATGAAAGAGATATCAAACACTTATTGACTCCAACTCTACAAAGCACATTAAAAACACTGTTAAATTTACCTTATCCTCAATAATGTTTTCTTGCTTCTCAATGTGTCCCCATTGCTGCCTGTCCCCTGACATACCTACTGCCTCTGCCTCATGTGCTGCCCAGGTGACACAGCATTGAAGAAGGGGCCTCAGGGAGAACACCACAACTTGATCTCTTCCATCAGCCACACTGCTGGCTATAGTGCCCGTCACTCCTTCTGCCCATACCCTGACACTCATATATCACTGCTCTGTGACACACTGGAGCCAAGGTGTGGGAGTCCCCAGCACCCCGCTGAGGAAACACTCATGACCCTGTTAACAAACTCCACCCCTTCTCAAGCTCTCCTGCTAGCTTTGTGGCTTCTCACATGTGCTAGATGCTTTGATCACCACTCGATTTCTATTTTTAGACATTAAATATTTACAGCAGCCTAGCACAGTCACACAGGTTGCTCCATGCAGCCCAATTTTTCCTCAGCTGTTTTTAGATTACTGTGCATTAACTACATCTGCCTTTGCAATTCCCCAACCTCTGCCATACAGGTAGATGTATGTCTCATTTAGTAATTTCTATTCACTACATCTTCTCCAGTAGGCAGGTTACATACTTTCCATTACTGTAACACCCTTTTACAACTGGAAACTGGACTAATCCCCAGTCAGCTTCCAGCTGGTTCGAACTTACCTATAAAACCAACATTATATCAAGCAGCGTCTTCCTTTCAGGATTAAATGCTATTGAGGAATTAATTCCTCTCTCCCCACACACACATAGCGTTTAACAGGATTAACTTAGCTACTTTAGTAAAAATAAATATATTAAATTCTTAGCTGCTATAATAGTCACCACTTTAGCAACTGCTTAAAGAAACATAGGCATAGCCTGAAAATGTGTCTCTAAGCCCACTGACAAGCACGGCAATTAATGTAGTGACCAGAGCTAAACATCAGGAGAAGACAGATTGAAAACAAGCAGTGATCTTTCACTAAGGAGGTGCCCATGGAAATCTGTGTTCCTGAGCTTTGGGTGTATATAGCGAAGAATCCAGCATGAAACTTTGCAGCTTGGTCTTCCCTCTTCCAAATGAATCAAACCAGCACAGCTAACACAGAAGTCCCAGGGACTCTCAGCACAGACTAACATCAAGCTCTGGATTGAGAAGTGGAACCCTGGCCCATTTTTGTGATTATTACAGAAAGAGAGACAGTAACATAAGATGGGCAATATGGCAGTGCTAAACTATGAAAATGATGAAGAACAGAAAACTTATTCCACTGTGAAAGTTTCTGTTTCTCATTTCTACTACTTTTAACACCAGGCTCACTTTATGCTGTGCACACACACGCTGGCAGCGCACACAGTGAAGGACTAAGAGCCTGCATGCAATGGTGGGTGTAACCACAAAATGGGCTGAGTTGCTCCTTAAATAAGGGGTGTGCCAAGGCTTCCAGAGGAGTCTTAATCATCTGTTTTTCAGCTGCTGCTTCTTCCATAGGTAAAAGGGAGAGAGAGTTACCAAACTGCAGCAGAGAAATGCAAGGTGAGTGAAAGGATAGGAGGTCTGGTTCTTCCAGTTACAGAAAAAAAAAAAAAAAGTCCTCCAAATTCTAAGATTTGGGATTTTCACTTTTTTTCTGAAAGTTTTTAGATCCTTTGTTTTTCCTAGATTTAGCACTTGTGCAAGACAGAGAAAATGCATGCAACATTCCCACCTTATGCATACTCACTCCAGTCCATCACCACAAAGCAGCAGCAGGGCTTTTCCTTTTCACAGCCAAATGTTCACTTCTTTGGCTTGCCTACACTCCAGGTAGAAGCAGCAGACAATCTAGAAACTGGAAAACTGGCACCAGGCCTTAAACTTGTTAAGACAAATTAATCTTATTCCATGCATCTATGGTCCACAATTCACACAGAAACTATTGACACTTTTTCTAAACATTTTTCCAGGGTGTTCGGTTTCCAAAAGGGAAACTACAGGGTACTAAGCAGTCGAGTTTTGTAGGAACTCAATCTTATTTGGGTACACAAAGGCTTTCATATATTTTTTGTATTTTTTACTTTCTTGTGTTTCAGAAGAAGGAAATATATTATACCTAGAAAAAAAAACATATTACACCTTTGCCTAATACACAAATCAGCTAGCCTTCCAGATTCTGTATTAGACTGCCTCTTCTCAGAGGCACAGGAAGTTAATTCCTGAATGCCTAAAGACAAATTGTGTACTTCGTACGTGTCCCGACTCTCTGGCACAGCGACGCACATCCTTCCATCATGGTTCCTTCAACTCTGAGTACTGAGAAAACTCTCATAACATACAGCAGTACTTCAATTAATTAGAAATGCAAATTAACAATTTGCATCATGAACACGAGCTGGGAAACCAAGTTGAGCAACCAAGGTATTACCCATATGATGACACACAAACACACAGAGCCAGCAGGTCACATACGAAAACTAAAGGCACTAGAACAGGCCTAAGTCTATAGAGAGGATCAGTCAGCCAAGGTGTGTAACTCTAGGTTGCCTGTCAACATCGGGTGAGGAACAATGAAATGAGCTGTTTAAAGTCAGCTCTTAATTAGTCCCTTTCAGTGAAAGCCACCAAAACAGTGATTGAAGTAAACCACCTAAGGAAAGGGGAAGTGTCAAACTCTTTCAAGACACTTCCATTAACAAAAGCACCTCCATCTTGAACATCTGCAGGTAGAATGCTGGAGGAATCCTCCCAGTGTTGCAAGCCCTGATCCTGCTACCAGTTTTCTATGCTTAAAAAAATGTCAGTCTCATATATTATCCAGGTAGTTAATCTGCTTTAAAAATAACCCTGTAGTTCATATTGTTAAATGTGATAGTAAGGTAGTTTTAGAATGAAGCAACACCATAATTTTTGTAATAACATTGCTCAGGCTCTTATGAAATCTGAGAATTGCTCTCTAATCACCAGAACACAAAAAGGGACATCCAACCTTTAAATAATGTGAACAATAGTAAAGTTACAGGCTAGCTTTCAGCTTTTCTTTACATCAGAGCTTCACATGTCTTTTGCGCTGTTTTTACAACAAGCTCCACAGCATTTCCTTTTCATGTGCCAGCTAGTCCTGACATGCTCCAGCCTGAGAATAGCCAAACAACACGTCTTACTTAAAAGCCTGCTAGGGGATGCTAACACAGTGGCTTCTAACTCATTTTTACTGATACACCAAAATATAGAGACTTAAAAAAAATTAATGTAATATTGCACCACATTCAAAAAACAAACAAATCCATTCTCATGTAGATTCTATGAATCTGTTTATTAACTGACCACTCAATAAACAGACTTTGGTGTGTGTACTCCATTCACAGGGTACCAACTATCAAACACATTGGTCCCTGCAGGAAATTAAATTATATTTTTAAACATTTCAAGTTTCAATTTCTTCCCTTCTTGCCACACTGCGTCCTGCAGCACTGTTTCCTACACCCCAGCCTAAGACAACACCAGCATTAGAAGTGCCTGAATAACAACAGTGCAAATCAACTGTCATGCTGTGTCTTGAGTGAAGTCCATGGGACTGAGACCAGAGGAGCAGCCACATCTGCCAGCACCACCCCAGGGCTGGAACTGTACTCAATGCCAGTACAGCACCCAGCCTGGGAGCACATGATCTTGTGCAAAACACAAGCCAAATGTGTAACTTTCAGATTTAAGTGTTAAAATACTGTTCATGATCAATCTGCAAATCTGGTTCCAGCCTTCAGCCCTGGCATCCAGCGGTCTGCTGTTCCTCAGAACAGTGGCAGGAGCTCATCTGACGGGCCCTCACCTGAGGGCCATGCTGCCAGGCAGTCTGCACAGAAACACTAGAAGCAAGACCAGCGCAGCACAAATGCTTTGTTCAGTGCCCAAGCTGTGAAGTCTCTGCTCCGCTAAGGATCCCCGACACTGGAATTTGGGGCTGTCCAAATATCCCAAAGGAGGACCATCTATTACAAGCTCTCTCAATGGAAGAGAGAGGATGTTTTCTTCTGCAACTTCAGCAATGTTTCCCCAGAAACATCAAACAGAAGGCTTCTCTTCAGAAAACCTGAAAGACTAACTCTGTAGCCTCCAACAAGTGGGTGTCCACCATCACATCTGGAGGAGTGTTCGGACACAGCTCTGAGAGGCAGGTTTCTGAAAGACAGGGATTTTGAAGAATCTAATCCCATGCAATTTTCAAGAACCCAGCATGAGAATCGACCTTCACAAAACTCTCCCTTGAAAGGACGCAGTATCTGAGAGGTGAATCAAATAGCATCATATGGGAAACTGGCTTGAAACATGTGGTGAAGATAATTTCTCTGTGTGTGCAGAACAGCAGTCATAGACTGTGACACTCATCAACTACACCTAGTAGAGAGTCCTTTGCAAAATCAGGCCTCCCAGATACAGACAGAAAATCACTGCTGGTAATACCCACAGAAAAAGACCAAGAAGAAATCACCTTGTCAGAGCTTAAACTCACAGAGCTCTAACACAAGTACTAACTGGTCTAAGTTGCAACAAGGCCAAAGAATAGACCATTCGGACAATGGTTGCTTTACCAGTGGTAACTGCAGAGGAGACGACAGTGCAGAAAAAGTGGTGCTAAGATAAGATGCACAGCTGAGTATTAACAGGTCTGACTCCAGCATCAAACATCTGGTATTGGGGAAGAGATCTGAGAAATCTCCAAAAGGACAAAGAAACAAAAAGATTTAAATAATATCCCTCAAACTCTCAGAAGGAAGAACAGGCTGACCCCTAAATCAGCACAGAGTTTGCACAGCACTCTGTACTCAGATAAACTCAGATGCTGAATGTCAACCAAAGAGCTGCCAGTAAAAGGCCCAGCATGATTAACAGAGGCAGAGGTATTCTCAGAACTCTGCAGCCTCCCAGCTACCGCAAAGCCACAGAAGAAAGGGCAAGACAAACAGCCCTGTACACTCTCCAGAGGAAGAATGAGATCTCCACTTAACAGAGAGCTAAGTTAGTGATTAACAGAGATAGGAGAGAAACACCTTGAAAACGATTTAATGCTGTGCAGTCAAGTTGTTTGTGTGGCTACACAGAGAGCTACATGGCACCTGAGCTGCACTGACTGATGACAGCACTTACCATCATATTCAGGGAGGCCCTCACTGCCCTCTCCATGGGATAATTTCTCAGTTTGAAGGAGCAGCCTACAGATCATCAGTCAGGCATGTATTCCTGTCCTACACAGGCTCCACCTAGAACAGAGAACTGGACCACCACAAGCAATGTTAAGGTGGCAAATAACTGAAAGCCACAGAGGAGGTGAACCAAGGACTGTAAGGAAAAACAGAAGGCACCACTGGTCTAGAAGCAGGACAAGCAGCTGGGAAGAGAACAAAGCAGAAGCAGCTGCTAAATATTGGAACACAAGGGACAGCTGAAAGAAGGTAAAATTGTGGCTGGCACACATTGGTTTACGTAGCAATGTGCAAGGTCTAAGAGAGGCAGACTTCATCAAGCCTACTCTCCCTTACTGCAGAAAAAGCCTTCTCCATCCTCAGGTGATGCAACATGCGTACTCCAGCACATGTGCAACAGAGACCCTCTCTTAATGTCAGAACATCCAGCTCCCGAGATCAGTTTGGCAGCTTGTAGTAATAAAGGTGAAAACATAAGAGAGACGTATAACACATGTTCCTGCTGCCTCCATTTACATTATCTGCAAAAGGTGGTCTTCAAAGATGAGCCATGTCAGAAGTCTCCTATGATCAGGGACTGTACCTGCTTCAAGGGAGAGGTCCTGAGGCAAGTGGGAATTTTACAGTCTGCCCACTAGCTGAAATGTGGAAATTAGTACAGAGCTTCCCTGGATACACAGCCAGAGGAAGCTGTTCACCACTACAGAGAGGCAGCTGGTAGGCCCAGCTCCTGCTCCCACTCCTCACAGGGCTCCACGTGGCTGTCAAGGCACCGATGCAGAAGGCTGTCCAGTCTCAGAAGAGAGTGGCTGGGAAACCAGCTCCTCAGATCTTTGATAAAAAAGAACGAAACGTGCATGAAGAAGTCCAGGCAGAACAGAGCAGTCTGAGATAAGTGACTTGACAGCCATTGCTCTTGTAGCATTACGATTGTTTTTTCTTTTCTCCTGAAGATTTAATGAGGGAGATACATATATCTGCTTTCTTTTTAAGAAGGTGGCAGAAATGGGAAATTAACCACTCATTCCTCTACTGACACAAAGCAAAATTTTGTCCTGATGTAAATACTGCCATGATTATTTCAATGCTCTTTAGACACTGAATTGTCTTACTCTAAATGTGTGTACACCCAGGACCACTGACAGGATGACTGCCAGAGTCAGTGAACTCAGACAATCTTAAAGAACACTATGTCAATAAAAAGCATGCATTAAACAGACAGCAGAGTCATTTTAGCTGAATGTTTAGTTACAGACTTAACACTTTGCTTTCATCCTGCATGCTATTTAAAAGAAGGTCTATTCAAAGCACAACATTAAAGGTGTCTAAATATAGTCAAATTAATAATTGACATGATAATCTTGATTAGCAGATATTTGCATCTATCCAGCACAAGATTTTTCAGCATGACATTAAATTCACATTCACCCTGCAGACAAGACTGCATTAACCAAAAGGCACAGGCACAGTTGCACACGTTGCTGTAAAACATAGCTTCAGACAGTTTGCAACGTCTCCCTGCATGAAGGCTGCTGCCTTTTACAGGCACTAACCTACCTCTCAGGTGAATCACTGTCTGCGTCCTGGGTGCCTGAGCTGCTCCGGAGCCAGGAAGTGAGCGGGAGCGCACTGCTCACCTACCTTGGCATGTGAGTCATTCCCAGGAATGAGAAAGCCAGTTGCTCCAGTTGCTCCTGGCCAGGGGAATTTTGACTCTCTGATCAAGTATCGCAAAAAAAGCCATCAGAAGCAAAAAAGCTTACTTCCAGATATGGTTTATTTAACGACCTTATCACAAGAAGCCTTCTCATGCCTACTGTAGTTTCAAGATGCATTTTGGACAAGTCTAAGGCACTTTGGAGATGCAGCTCCGAGATAAGCGGAGGGCGACTATGGTGACAGGTAAGTGATTTTTGACCATCTGAAAAGCATTTGATAACTTGTTCTGTGAATCTTCTTGCTCTTAATCACCCTCAAGTGAATAGAAACCAGAGGTTAAGATACAGTTGCTGAAAAACAGGGTTGGAACCATAAACTGAGTATCAGATCAATTAGAAATGTGAAAAGTTTTCAAAATAGCACAACCTTACTAACCTTGTATTTGTTCATTAAGAGTTACTCATTATCTTTTTTCCAATTGCAAAAAAAAAAGGTTTTCTAAAATAATTTCTTCTAAGATACAAATCAAAGTGCAGGAGGGCTCAGGCTTTCAATAACTTACTTCCTGACAGAGCTTAATTTATATAAAATAAGATGCATTAACTATAACATCTGAATCTGGTATAAAAGGTTTGTGCTGTATTCCTTTTCACCTCTTTCAGTAAAGGAAAGCACACTTGAATTCTCTTAATTATACTATACAGAATAAAGGTTCTCTTCCTTCATACTTCACTCAGATCATGTTAAAACTTGTCAAGTTCACTGGAAAAACCACATAGCTCCAAACAAGCAACTTGCAAACTATACGTCTGATTAGTCTCAAAGTCTGGGAAATATGTAAGGGGCTTGCAAAAACCTACGCCATTTAAGGAGTATTTTAGATTGAAAAGGTTATACTTAGTTACGAAGAACTGAAAGTGCAGCGCAATTTAAGTTTTTGTATAGTAAAAAATTACTTGCCATTTGTGCATTATAGGGACTGTAGACATCTGCCTTCTCATTACATATGCTTGGTCTGGGTAAACTCGGGTAGTGTTTCACTTTTTTTATTCCTCTTTAAAGAAGATTCTGCAATCTTCTTTTAAAAAGGGAAACCAGGAAACTCAGGCAAGCATTAAGGTGATGTCGCTGATTCACTCCCAGAAGCACAGGCCCCAGATCACATGAAAGCTGCCAACATATCTCTGGTTATGAGGGCACCTTACTCTTTGGGTAGGCAGCCAGCTTTCAGGCACCAGCCAGACATTCTCCTCCTTCTCCACTCAATGGGTGGTGGCACCTGGGGACAACCTCCAAGAGAGAAGGCCATGGGTTGGCTCTTGAAGGAGGGAGAGGAGATCAAGGGAGCAGAGAAGAGGAGAGAGGCCAAAGGGTGTTCAGGGACTTCAGAAACAGAAAGCATCTGTTTGCATTAGGGGTGTGTGAGGAAAAAAAGAACCAAAATCTCAGCAGCACCCGCTGCCAGTTCCTCCTCCTTTCCTCCCTCCCTGAAGAGGGTTGCCTTTCCCAGCTCAGCCTGCTGTCTCACCCTGGCTCCCCTCCCTAGCTGTCGGGGCCCCCCCAGGGCAGGGAGGGAGCGGGGAGACCAGCTCGCCCAGCACCTGCACCCTGCAGCCCGTCGTGCACTAGCATGCACCCGTGCTGGGTACTGGAGCACCAGAGCTCCCAAGGAGTTGGGAGCTGCCTGGCCACGTGGATCCCAGGAGCACGGCTGAGCCAGGAAGACACCTGGGCAGGGTGGCCAGAGAGGGAACAAGCACCTTGAGTGAGGCAGCCAAGTCACAGTCTGGAGTCCGTCCAACACCAAAGCAGCCCTTCAGAGGCTAGATGTTCCTTCTCAGCCAGGAACCTACTCCACTCATTGCACGTAACCCTAGATGAGATGTACCCAGGAATAACTGGAGAGCGAAGCTCCTTCTCCTCTTTATGACAAGTTGCTTGCTCACTTTCACACAGCAAAGTTCAGAAAGACTGCCTCTTTGACCAAGCAGGCGCTAGGAAAAGCCGGTCAAGATATCTGCAGTAGACTGTAGCATTAAATGTGGAGTGTGCAATATTTATTAAAGTTTGGAATGACGTGAAAATGCACCTGACATAAGCCAAGTGCTATAGATCCACCACACTGTCAGGGCTCTGGAGAAAACCAAGCTGCAAGATACACTAACCCCAGTGCTGCCAGGAAGGCACTAGAGGAAGTCAGTGATACGTTTCAGAGGTCTTAACCCTTCCCATCATAAAAAATTACTATACTGTCTTAAAAAACATGAATAAAAAAACCCCACACCCTCAATTATCACAAGTAGGTTTTCACATCTGACCAACACTGAACCTGAGATACCACGATAACCACAACTTCTCATTTTTCCTTGAGAAAATATCAATGACTTATCAAAGTGACAGCTAATGATGAGCAGTGTCAATTAGGCTTACATCATGGCCCAGCAGCTTCTGCCACTAGACAAGGAACAGGCAAGCGCTGGCAAAGCAGTTGGGTCAGAGGCAGAGCAGCAGGTCCCTGCATCCGGCACCCCAAAATCCTGCCAGGATTTGCAGCCTGTCTGCTTCTGAGAACTGCAGGCAGGGAGGGAACTCTCCAGACTGCTCAAGAAAAATCAGGGTTGCACCAGGCTGAACTTCTCCCAGTCGTACCCCAAAATCCATGTGTCCTTTTTGTTCCTCTTCAAAATAGTGTTGTGGCTACAAGCAGCTAACATGCTTGCTTGCTTCGCACCAGTGTATACTGAAGCACAAAAAACCCAGCTGACAACAGCAGATAAGGATTTTTTGACCTTTTGCAATGTGAAATAGAATTGCATATTAAAAAAAAAAAGGAAAAAAAAAAAAAGAAAACACAAAAAAAAACCCAGAAATTGTTTCAAAGCAAAGTAAAACACCTAAAAGCAAGACTTTTAGGAATTACTCTAAAATAATTTTAATTACTTAGGTTTAGGAATTACTTAAAAGTTTAAATGGCACTGTCTACATGCATGTACCAATAAGAATAATTGCTTCCTCATGAGATACTTGTTTCACAGTATCCCCTGTAGCACTTGAGATGTGACAGATGCACAGTAGCTACAATGGATGAAGGTGTAATGTGACCGATCACAAACCTCTTTTTTTTCTGCTCTGTGACCCAGACAATATCTTGACTGTTTCTAAAGTTTCTCCATGAGCCTTTTAACTTGTCGTTTCTCATTGCATAATACCAACAATCAAACCTAAAAGTCAGTATTTTCAGCAGAAGGCTCCCACCTGATGCCCATGAGCCCTTGGCCTCGCTCAGGCCCCTTGGAGGGCTCTGCCACAAAGCGAACTAGGAGCGGCTGCATGGCACAGACCTCTGTGGCAGCACCAAGCAGAGCCGCCAGCTGCCGCTCGCCTGAGTAAAGCCAGCTCCTCTGGAAGGAGCTCAAGACCACCCAAGCACCACATGCTGAAACTTAACAACCAGTTTTTGCTCTTCTCCCAAACTATTGTGTTTATAAGATTTTAAGTTTAAGAGACTCTGACTTCAGGATAATAAAGCACACTGGATAAGTACGGAACAGCCTATGGAGTCAAAGAGTGATTACTTGACAAAGATTTCCATGCTGCCCGTTGTGCCAAGAGCAGAGCCCATAAAAACACAAGTGACAGGAATGGAAAGGCTGGGAGAGAAGCTTGTAAAGAGATTAAAAGAGGAAAAAGTCTAAGTTATTCTGGAGGAATACATGTAAATGTGAACCTGCTTCTGGCCTCCCCCTTGGAAGGGAAGACTAAGTGACTTAGTGAGAGATTAAAACTACATCTTCCAAGCAGCAAAAGAACTGTAATCCAGTGGGATGGAAAGAGGACGAAGTTTGCACATGACACCAAGCTGAGAGAAGCGGCAGGTACCCTGGGGACCGTGCTGCCATCCAGAGGGACCTTGGCAGGCTGGAGAAATGGGCCGACAGGATCCATTTGCAGTTCATCAAGAGAAGCACAAAGTCCTGTTCCCAGGGAGGAAGAGCCCCTTGCACCAGGACATGCTGGGAAGCCAGCTGGAAAGCAGCTCCACAGGGAAAGACCTGGTAGAGAAGTTGACTGTGAGCCAGCAGCGTGCTCTGGCAGCACAACAGGCCAACAGCCTCCCAGGCAAAACACTGCCAGCAGGTTGAGGGAGGTGATCCCTCCCCCCCCAGGTCAGCACCGTGAGGCCACACCTGCAGCACCGGGCTCCCCAGGATAGGATAGGGACAGGCTGGAGCCCAGCACAGGGCCCTAATGCTACTGACATACAGGGGAGTGATTGAGCTAGGGCTGTTTAGCTTGGAGAAGGGACAGCTCGGGAGGATCTTATCCAGGTGTTCAACCAACTGAGGATTTTTTTGAGGTGTTCATCATCTACAGGGAGGGTGCCAAGAGGACAGAGCCAGGCTCCCATCAGCGGTGCCCAGTGACAGGACAGGAGACAGTGGGCACAAACTGACACACAGGAGGTTCTCTCTGAACAGAAGGGGTTTAGATTTACCAGAGAGGTTGTGGAGTCTCTGTCCTGGAATATACTCACCGCTTGATGGGACGTCACTGTCAGCCAGCTGTTGCTGATGCTGCTCTAAGCAAGGAGCTGGAGCTGATAAGGAATGAACAGACTGCAGGCGTTGGTTGACCAGACAGCAGTTGCCAGCAAATGCTGCCAGCAGAGGGGCCCAGACAGCAATGCTCAGAATTCCGGCACTGCCACCTACACCTGACCCCATGGAGAGCATTTGTGTGGAAGTTGCATCTTCCATGGGATATTCTTAATGGGGGAGTTCAAAAAAAGCAACTCTACAGGGTTACAGAACAGCTTCCACAAACTAGCAGTAGGTTTGTGCAATCAGAAACAACCATCAACAGCATCTTCTAGAAAGAAGCAAAGGAAACATTCCAGAGTTAATCCTTTCCTTCTGTCTAATTAGAGGCTGCCATACTGAGAAAACATTAATTATCCCAACTCTGCCAACCACTGCATTGTGCACTTTTTTTTATTTTTTTACCAAAAAAAAAAAAAAAAGGGCAAGCAATTGCAACATGGCTCCTCTGCCACTGCCAACAGCCTTTTACCTACTGCCCAACAGGATGCCATTTCTGTTGGCAGTTCTCTCCTAATTCTTCATGTAAAAGCAACTACAGCCTAAAGGAGATGCACTTGAGCACCACACTTCATACTCCGCCAGCCCCCAACAGCAAAGCACAACACACTGACCAGGACCCGCACCAAATGTCTTGGAGCAGTTTCTGCTTTTCGGTCACAAAAAATGCACATGCTTGTCATGAATGCAACAAAGGACTGGAAAGCATTCCTTCAACATCACTTAAGAACTGCAATGCACATTCAACAGGAAAGAGAATTCATACATCTTCAGATTCTACAAATAACTTTAAAAAATAAACAGTATTACATCAGATTAACGCATTTATAGATTTGTAACCTCTGTACAGAAAATCCAATCCTAAGTAATATTAATCCATGAACTTTTAACGTGGAGCAGTTCAAAAGACAGAAAAAAGAACAAACTTGACAGTTCAGGCAGCATCCCCAGAAGGTCTCGTCAGCTATCCCACATACGGGAAAATAAGGGTTCATAATCACTCACTTGAATCAAGAAAAAAAAAAATGGCTACATTTGGACAAAATATTCTAAATGTGACTTTCAGAATAACATATTGTGGTATGGTATATTTAAATTTTTTTACTAAGTGAGGAAATCATGTTTCCCAAAGACATAGTCCCCCAAAATTGAGAATTCTGCATACTAAACAGTACTATTTAATGCTCACTGCAACATTCTGCTATGCTCAGTTCAGGCTCTCCTGTAAGTATAAAACAACTGAGTTACAGTTGCACACGAAATGTGAAATTCCAGGCAACACCTACAGTAAAGCGTGGGCAGACTGATGTAGAAAGCGTAAATAAGCGCATTTATCTGGGTACTCAGATGCAAGGTAAATCTAGCACAGCCACTGGAAATATGCATGGTACTTTTAGCAGTCATAATCAAAGGACCGAGAAAGACCCCTAATTTCAGTAAGTGATGGCACGTGGGAAGCTCTACAGTTTACAGGAATAGTAACTATAGGTAGTTTTTTTCAGAGACACTTCTTAGGCAAAATGAACATGGGGAAGGAACTCTCCGTTAGCAGCATGTCTCAGTGTGGATGTGAAAGGATTGCTCTCCTACATGCGCACTGACACAGATGTCAACTCAGAGTCAGACAGAGGCTTTCACCAGGAGGCATGCTCCCTAACAACTGGTGTCCCATGTCTTCTGTTGAAGATAAATGGATAGGATAGGGTAGAAATAGGATAGCATTCTGGAGACAAAGGAGGGAAGTTGCACTGCAGCTTGCCTGGGAGCTGTGCTATTCAGAGAAGTGGGAGAGAAAAGTTAGGTCAGAATTGAGGGGGAAGTTCAAGGAGGAACCCGAGAAAGAAGGGGGTTTTGCACTAGATACTGAAACAGATGAAAAGCTTTCTCAGCAGAGGCAGTGGTTCCTGTTTCTTGATATGACTAAGACAAGCGCTGTAAGCCACAGCTGCAGAAAGTTAAACCCTAGTTCTTATTTTTCAAGCTCTCCACAACTCAGTTGGCTAAGCACAGCAGCATTACTGTGTTACAGGGAACTAGCATATACTGTTTGCATGCCCCTTACTGCCACACTCCAAGGAAGGCAAACAGAGGAGCCAAAGGCACAAAGCCCCAGAGGGCCATTTTCGCTCTCTTCCCCAGCCACCCCATACTGAAGCGGTTGCCAGTTTGAAGCGGCAAACACGTGCCAGCCATCTGAGTCAGACCATGCAGGGTGGTGGACACCACCATTCAGCTTGGCCAGCCTTTGACAGGCATGCAGGAGCAGACACATGGGGATTCCACCACTGAAGTGGAGCATGACTGGGGTGCAGGCACCCCAGGAGCTCCGCACCCACCCCAGGCAAGACCAGCAATACCAGGCTGTGGGGCCACGCCAGTTGGGAGGTATCTCCCAGGAGGTAGATCCATGGCTTCCATGAGCAACCTGCACCTGTGTGACCACCTGCACAGTAGAGAAAAGTGTTTTCTTGCGCTCAGGTGTAATTTCCTGAGTCTCAGTTTGTGCCCACTGCCTCCTGTCCAGTCAGTAGGTGTCACTGAATAGAAAGAGCCAGGCTTCCTCCCATCAAGTAGCCATGCAGACTGCAGAAGCCCCTGAGCCTTCTCTGGCCCAGGCTGAACCACTGCAGCTCTCCCAGCCCCTCCACAGATGAAAGATGGTATACTTGGTATATGTTTTGAAGAACACTGCTTTACAGATGCTTGCCTCATTGCTTAATCTCCACCTCCAAAGGCACTACAATACAGCAGCAATGAGCTGCGCAAGACAACCATTACAGAACAGAATCAAGCAAAACAGCTTCTTTAACTTTGCCATTACACCCTGAGTTTTGCCATGTAGAGATAGAATCAGCAAAACAGGGCAGATGCTTTTGTCTACAAGCAGCTGTGGTACTGCAGTGAACAGGAGTTTCTGAGTAACGCGAACCCTGGCATTACATGAGTTCTTGTTACCACCTGCTCTGCTGCCAACAGCATGGTATCACTTGGCACAACTGGCACAGAAACACAGTTCCAAGGACAGGGATGTGACAGCTAGAAAAATGCAAAATACAATGAAGTGTGCAAAGCACAAGAGAGTAAGAGGCACATACTTAACCACTGTAGGTACAAATTCCAATAGGAACATCAAATTATTCCACTATGCATTAACAGTACATTAAGATACACTTTTACCAAAGGGGAGATGAACAATATTTAACAGAGGTCTCTGAGAAGGGAAAAGGTGGTAGTGTCCTTGATACTGGGATTGGGCTCTCTTAGTGAACAGGAAAAACCAGCAAGGAAGATAAATAGAGTCAAGCAGAAGCAGGGTAAACCAGAACATTGAAACTTGTTCAGGTGACGCAGTGCAGGAGTGGACTGAAATAAAAGAGAGAGCATGGATGTGGGCTCCACTTGTCTGCTTGCAGCTGCTTTACCCTGCAGCCTGATTTGGTTCTGATGTGCAACAGAAAAGAACATAATCACAGCCAGCCAATAGCAAATTTAATGAACTGCCTCACATTTCTATTGCTTACATTAACTCTGTCATTGCCAAACGTTACGGTGATGAATAGAGGTTGACTGGCAAGAAGGCACACACAGAATCACAGAACAGTTCAGGCTGGAAGAAACCTTAAAGACTATCTAGCTACAACCCCCCTGCCATGGGCAGGGACACGTTCCACTTGACAATGTTGCTCAAAGGCCCATTCAACCTGGCCTTGAAAAGTGCAAGGGATGGGGCAGCCACAGCTTCTCTGGGCAACCTGTGCCAGTGCCTCACCACCCTCATAGTGGAGAATTTTTTTCTAATATCTAATATAAATCTCCCTTCTGTTAGCTTAAAGCCATCAAAAAGTTATGTGCTCAAATAAAAAAAAGTCACTTAAAACTCTGCAGCCCTATGACCTAGAATATCTAGTCTAGCTCACAGAGAATTTTCCAGTGTTTAAAAAGCTGCAAAATAAGATGAAAAAAATGCTACTAGATTTGAAGATACAGAATTTCTTTAAACAGCGAGGCAACTTAAAGCCTTAGTCATTAGAAAAACTATAGTCATTCCCTACCCATATGACACTGAAGTCTGCCATGCAACCTATTATTTCATTTCTCATCTGAGGTTATATCAGTCATGCATATAAACCAGTCTATCAACATTAGCAATAAAATATTGCCTCATATGTGAAACAGTGTGTACTTAGCTTAAATTTAATGCAGCTGACAGCCTTTAGGGGAATGATAGGAAAAAAAATAACCAAAAAAAACAACCACTGACCAAGTGTATAAACTACAAAAAGTAGAAAGTATCCTGGTTTAAAAAGCTACTTGAATACAGGAGCAGCTTCCAGTGCATCTTCAAAACCATGCAAGTAGGATACATTTAGATGGAAGAATGAGACAGTTGTTTAGGATGAAATTGGTCAGAAGTAAAGCATCTGGAGAGCTGGACAAGGAGTGGAAAACCAACCTTACCCAGCACTGAAATACCATATTCAAACAGGTAAAAAAGCCTGTGTAAACCACTCAGTGAACCAGTATGAAATACCTTAAAATACTCTTTAAAGAGAAGGCAGTGTTCATCTCCCATTCCAAAAGAAGGCATGGAAAAGGGTGAATTCTCTGTATGTGATAACTTTTTCCTACTCATAGAGTCTGCAATATAGTGGTCTTTATCAGAAAAAATTAAGCTTCTGGAGTACAGGGATACACCAGATTTGACCCAGATGAGCCTTGCTCACCCACCCCAGCATGTAAACAATGAAAACACACTACTCCCAAGTGCTTGGCCTACCACAGTAGCCCTTAACTTGATTGGCTAGGGTAGGAAGCTATGAAAACACCTTCAGACTGGTGAGTCTCAGCAGGATCATCTCTGTGCATCCCAAAATGCTGTCATACAACCAGATCTGTGCAGCAGAGGTGATGGTGCCTGCATTCCTCTGCTGCTCTGCACAAACCTGTTTAAGACTTTAAAGCTTCCAACTACAGCAGCATGAGAGAAAGTCTTTAGCACATAACTAGGGCAGCCATCAGTAGGTGTTGCCTCTAACCTCCACCTCTTGCAGGCACCAAAGCCACTCTGCTGAGCTCAGCCATGCCAGCAAGGTGGGATACAGAACACTGCTAACGCAGTTTGGCTGTCACAGTCTGCATTTGTGATGAGTTTGCTGCTTTCGTTTTCCAACCCATCTTTTTGGGACATTTTTGGAATATGTTTTAACCATCAGGAACAAGATGACCCAGAGATATCCATTCAGAGGTTTGACCCTAATTTGTCTGCTGAGACAATAAGTAAACTCCCACTATGGCTTCCAGGTGACCTAGATTTCCCTGAGCAGTCAGAATGTGATCACATCTTCACTGGCCAAGAAGATGCATGTGGCAGGATCATCCATGGTCAGTACTCGGGGCAGGAATCAGCAAGCCCTTATGGGATTTGCTTAAAGCATGTTTCCCAAGTTTGCGCTTCTGAAGAGGTGGGATGCTGCTGTTCCTGTGAGCTGTGAAGCACCTTCCCAAGTTGCACCTGGAAGGGACACAGAGCCCAACAGCAGAGCAGCCGGGCTGCTTCAGCAAGTCCAGGTTTTGCATAGTCTGGGAGATAAGCAGACCTGAGCAGAGAAGTTGCAAGGGCAGGTACAGGAGCAGTGCTGATACCATCAAACCCCAAGAGGCACTGGTGAGCCCATCAGAGCCTGCGGACACATTCCCTGGGGTGGTAAGAAACATGTCTGTCTAGGCAGAGCCTTCTGCAACCATGATTTGGCCATGTCTGGTTCAAGTTACTGCAGTCCATCCTCTGCAGTAGTTTTCAGCTATGAAAGGTTAAATCCCAAGACTCACATGGGCCAGAGGATTCAAGTACCCAAGAAAGAAGACATTAACCACAAGGAGGAAGGAAACTGGATTTTGATCCATGCTGAGGAGGGGCTGTAGAGTTTTGAAGATGTTGTGGATGGCCCAGCTCTGCTGACAGTAAAGTGCATGAAAAGTGCCATCTTGAGGAGAGCTTGAATGACAGGTAGGCAGAGATCCCCTGCAGTAAGGGAGCTTTCTCACCAGTGTCAGAAAATACCCATCAGTTTTCTGATGTACAACAAGAGACAGAGCCTTTGGAGAGTGCAGGGGCTGTCTATACATGATTTTTTACAGTCTCTTAGTGACAACATCCACCTAAAAGCACGGATGCAGATGTGGAAAAAGGAACGAGCCTTTTTTGACAGGATTTAAAGCAAATCCCTTTGGGACCTAGAGACCGACAGTACATGCCAAGTCCCTCTAGCACAAATCTGATCCCCAGCTTCATCAAACCCCTCAGCATTTCCAAGGGTTAAAGCACAGGAATACCAGAGCCAGCAGTCACACTGCTGCAAGTCCTAGGCAACCCAGGCGATACTTCATCTGTTTCTCCGGACTGAGGACCTGGGAGAATGCCCTCCTGAAGAGCTTGAGAACAGGAAGCTTTCTAGGGGCCAGGACCAGGAATTACACAGACCTGAAAGGAACTCTGAAAAGCAGGGAAATAAGCATCTTATTTGCATAAGACTATAGATATGGATCTTTTCATAAAATCACATATTCTTTTGATCTCTGTGCCTTCTGGGCATAAAAAGGATAGCTGCAAATTATAAACAACAGCAAAAAAGTGATAGGTTACTGCTTCTCAGACCAAGAGAAAACAAAATATCTAAAATACCCCGGACAATTTCACTATGGACCCCAGTTATTATAAGAGCAAATAATAACAGACAAGAAGCCAATCAATAATAAGCTTGAAAAATCAGAATTAAAATTTTTACTGACACTTTAAAATTTAATGATTTGCTTTACTGCCATCTAGTGACAATTCAACACAGTTCGTAATGCAGTGATAATGTCATAAAAGTAGTTTAGGTCTGCAAAAGGGCTTCAGTAATTTCGCATCTGTTCATACTCATAAGAAAGGCAGTCAGGTCTACTGTAATTGATGAGGGAAGAATTTTTTTGCAGTGAGGGTGGTAAAGTACTGGCACAGGTTGCCCAGAGAGGTGGTAGATCTCTGGAGACATTCAAGGTTGGATGTGATTCTGGGCAATGTGATCTAGTTGAACACGTCCTTGTTTATTGCAGGGCGGTTGGACTAGATCACCTTTGAAGGTCCCTTCCAAGCCAAACTGTTTAAGATTTTGCTAGTTTTCCTATCAAAACCTGTAAACACAAAGTGAAGCATGGTAAAACTAATGCATTTGTGTACTGCAAGGGTAAAGCAATAATCTGGAATGTAGTCTTACAAATCAATACTGTCAAAATTTCTGTGAATAGTATCAAAACATTCTAATGCCATCACAGCAAAAATCAGATTCTGCAGTTTTTCCATATTCCCCATAGACTGGCTTTTGAAGTACTTCATTTAAAGCAATAAGAAAGGAACAGCAACTTACAATTTCCACCCCAATTTCATGGACACATTATAAAGTTATACAACATATATCTCAAAATTATATGAAACTTTTTTACTTCAAGAAGTAAGAATGACAAGCTTCTGTCACTGAAATGTTCAAGATCAAATATAAACAAATATGATGCCCGAGCAACAGATGTGGGGAATGAGGTCAAAGGCCTTTACCAAGAAGTAAGAAGCCAGTTGTAGAGGCAGCCATAACGAAGGCATGAAGCCACCAAACCAGAATGTTCTGGCAGTTAAGAGACAAACTTCTTGCAAAGGTTTAGTCCAAAATTTCTGAAAGAAATCAAAATAAAGCAAGTTTAGTTGAAATCCAACCTATTTTCACAGAACTTAACAAGCTTGAACTGAAGTTTGCTGGAATAAAAATTGCAAGATCATGCAGCTAAGGACAATAAGAAGACAGGTACACACTGCTGCTGACCCCTGTGAAGCACTGAGGGGATAGAAAGTGTGTCAGTGCTGATCCCAGCACTGTGTTACGATGTATGGAGGAACTGAGCAAGTGAGACCCCAGAAAATGTTAGATGAGGTGTTTCAGTGGTGACAAGAAACCCAACCACCATGAAACAACCTTTTCTTAAGCCTCACTTGTAAAACAGCACACAAATTTGGCAGTGGACTTCAAAGAAGGCTATCTTAACTGGAGCAGACACAGAGGAGGGTACGTTCAAGTCCTGCAGAAATACGAGAAGGGTTTGAGCTTGCTTCATCACTAGAGTAAGAAACATACGCAGGCAGCTAAGTATCCAAGATGAAGATGGGTTCTTTAAATGAAAGGCACTGGTACAAGAATATACAGGACAGAAAGTGGCCACAGAGACATTCAGGCTGGAAATTGCAATAATGTTTCTAAATATTACAGAGATAAGGCCCCAGCACAGCTTTGTTAGAGAGGCAGAGAAAGAAAGAAAAATACGTTTAACAGTGAAACTGATAGGCTTACAAAAGCTACCATGGCAGAATTGCCTGCAACAATAAAGCAGGCACCCAGCCATAAGTAAAGATATGGCAGTGATGACCCTGACAACAGAACAGCTGTGCAGTATCCAGAGGTCAGCCAGCAGCATGCCTCAGCCCTTTCCCTGGGAATTCTAGAGAATGCTCATCTTACAAAGCTCCTGTCCATGCTGGGAAGAGGAAGGTAGGGTCTTCTGTTTTGCTTTGGGTTTAATTCCAGTTTATTTTCCCTAGAACGTAATGCTGGCACAGCCTATGCCACATCCTGGACCTACAGCAGCCAGTGGGACTCCTGAAAAGCATTTCAGCTGAAAACCTACAGCAACGCAAATGATGGGGTACAATTTGTCATATGGAAAACTGCCAGGTAAAATAACATTGGAAATTTATGTGATTGAGAAGTGTTCATTGTATTACTATCAATTCCTACCACCACTTTAAAGAATTAAGTAATTTCAGAAAAGGCTCTCTGAATACTGCTGAATGCTGCCCATGGGTGTCAGTCCTGGCTTATCACACCAGCCAAGTTCAGAGTATAAACACTATGAAATAAAGCATGCTATAGTTTCGTGAGATAATTTAGAAGTCTGAAGTTTTTTCCAAATATTTAGACATAAAATCTTAACACCCCCAGACGCTGGGATTTTTAAATACATTTATGTAAGCCAAGTTTTAAATTAGTGTTTTAATAGGCCCGAAGAGTCTCTCCAGAGTCCTATCTCCTGATAAACAGATCACCTCAGCTCACAAGTTGCGATCTGTGAAGACAGCCAAGCACTGGTGCCCTGTGACATTAACGTTGCGTTCCCAGCACACCGGCATGCAGCTGCTCTTGTCCACACCCCTATATGAGACTAGCGACGGGCACTGCAGCCCTCAACCTGCAGCATGGGGTGTGCCCCGCTCCCCTTGGAGAGCAGATGGATGAAGGGAACTCCAATCCTTTTCACACTGCACTCAGCTGGGCTGTACGGTCTTCCAACCTGCAGGGCAGCAGCAAGGGCAGGTAGGGAGCTCACACACAGCATGGGAACCTTGGGAATATACACACACCCACATCCTGCATTTTTTCCCTATCAAGCTATATGCAGAAGCACCTTGATAGTTAAGCAGAAAGCACAGATGATGTGCTTGAAACCTACCAAGCCAGAAGCATATTTATTTTGACATGTGCAGTATTTAGGACACTATTTTAAAGGCAGGTTTTCCAGGCTGGTTAATCAGGAATTGCCCAGAGATAGGACATTTTCTACAGGTCAGTTCTAAAACAGCCCCACTTGTAAAATGATAGAAACATACTTGAAACTTCTTGTTCTCCCTCATTCCCACAGATGACCGTCTCAGCCAAGACAACAATACCTCACCCAATTTCACAACAGGCTTACTTGGGAATTCTACACACAACGAATTCACCACTATCGTCTTGCCTGTGCTTTACCTCATCATTTTCCTGGCAAGCATCTTGCTGAATGGCCTAGCAGTGTGGATTTTTTTCCACATCAGAAATAAAACGAGTTTTATATTTTACCTCAAAAACATCGTGGTTGCAGACCTTCTCATGACACTGACGTTCCCATTCAAGATAATCCAGGACTCGCAGCTAGGACCATGGCACTTCAACTCTTTCCTGTGCCGATACACCACAGTTCTGTTTTACGCAAACATGTACACCACGATTGTGTTCCTTGGACTCATCAGCATTGACCGCTACCTGAAAGTAGTGAAGCCTTTTGGAGACTCCAGGATGTACAGCATCACTTTCACCAAGATCCTATCTGCCTGCGTTTGGGTTGTCATGGCTTTCCTAGCTTTGCCAAACCTGATTCTTACCAATGGCTACCCAACAAAGAAAAACATTGATGACTGCATAAAGCTCAAGTCTCCCCTAGGAGTCAAGTGGCACACAGCTGTCATTTACATCAACACTTGCATGTTTGTAGTGGTGCTGATTGTACTGATAGGATGTTATATCGCGATATCCAGGTACATTTATAAATCGAGCAAACAATTTATTAGCTCATCAAGCAGAAAGCGAAAGCATAATCAAAGTATAAGGGTTGTTGTGGCTGTATTTTTCACTTGCTTTCTGCCATATCATTTGTGCAGGATACCCTTTACATTTAGCCATCTAGATAAAATTTTAGATGACTCTGCACATAAAATCTTGTATTATTGTAAGGAAATGACACTGTTCCTGTCTGCATGTAATGTCTGTCTGGATCCAATAATTTACTTTTTCATGTGTAGATCATTCTCAAGAAGGCTGTTTAGAAAATCAAATATGAGAACCAGGAGTGAGAGTATTAGATCACTTCAGAGTGTTAGAAGATCAGAAGTGCGCATATACCATGAATACACCGACGTCTGACGTCACCCACACAGAGACTTTTGCTAGCTCATGAGAATGTTTGTATATCATGTAAATAAAACATCTTTGAATATCTGACCATGGAAGTTCATTAAGAAATTGCAGATATGAACAGCTTTTCTGTTTCAGCTGACTAATATCCATCTCAAAATCCAAATGCTTAAATCCACACAGTGATCAGGTTCGCTTCAGAGGGTTTCAGGGTTGTTTTGGTTTGTTGGGATTTTTAAAGGCCAACAGATGCTAAGGATGTTGGCTCAGAAACCAACCTGGAGCTCCAGGAGGCTCCAGCTGAGACAGACAACCTCTGGCCTCAGAGAAGGATCATAGAATCATAGAATAGTTAAGGTTGGAAAGGACCTTAAGATCATCTAGTTCCAACACCCCTGCCATGGGCAGGGACACCCGACACTAAACCATGCCACCCAAGGCCTCATCCAACCTGGTCTTGAACCAATAAGACAAGTCAACATCCCTAGGTATGGTGTATGGCTGCTGAAGGGCTTGCAGCAAGCGAAGGAGAGGGGAGGAAGTGGCACTTGGTGTTGCAGAGACCCCTTGTCATGCCCGTAGGCAGGGAAGCCACAGGGCTCAGTCTGCAGAAATGGTGCTTTGCCACCGGCCAACAGCATCTCAGCTTTTCCTTTTGGGCATTTGTGGTGCTGACAGCACCATCTCGTCCATAGATCAAACCTACCTAAATGCTTCTCACCCCTTCCAAAATATCAAACAGAAAAAATTCAAGCATGACGCTAGTTTAAGTTGCATCTCAAAAACCAAACCATACAAACAACAACAGACACCACACACGCACAAAAATAAAAGGGGAGGGGAAGAAAAAAAAAAAAGAAATAAAAAAGAAAAAGACTATTTAAACAACTCTTAACTCCCATTAATCTCATTCTAAGTGAAGACACAACAAAAAAAGATCCCTTGACAGACTCCAAGACTCACATGTGACAAGTCTGAGCAACCAACACCAAGCTGAAAATTCAGTTTCCCAGCACTTTCTATGCCTGCTTAATACAACAAGAGTGAGACATAAAGCATTGGAATTTTTTTGCTCAACATGATTGTAACTTTGGCTGCTTTTAGCTCTTGGAAAAACTGTGTGCAATAGGCAGGTGAAACTCATTTTTAGAGAGCAGTTCAGGCAACACATTCAGGTATAATTTTACACTGTGGTACACACCACCAGAGCAGAAGACATATTAAGGGAGAGTGTCCAAAATCAAGGCAAGAAGAAAGGAATAATAAAAGACTAACATAGCAGCTGCTGCATGAGAAAGACTTGACTTTAATAAGTACATTTAATAACTACATTATTTAAAAGAAGAAACCAAGTCCTGGAGAGTACGCACCAGAGCTAAAGTTGGCTGGGACATCTCAAGTCATTTCAGTGAGATTCTGGTCGGCTTCACACCACGTGAGCAGTCAACAGCACTCCAGATTTGTTTACAACAATGGCAGAAGAAAACAAAACCACTTGTCACAACCGCTTGCACAAACATTCAGCTGGCACTTGCAGAGGGAGCCAGGTGGCCAGGCTGGCTAGGGAACCCATGCCAATCAGGCAGCAAGAGCCACAACAGGATCCAAGGCTGCTCTCCAATAGCTCCTCCACCCCAGGACATGATGTGGGGAGCTCTCAGGGTGAAGCAGAGGCAGAAAGACAAGTTCCTCCTCCCTTGATGGCTGCACTCTATAAGGGCGGCCATCACCCACCAAAGGGCACAGGTCCCAAGTGCCTCCCACACTCTCCAGGAGCTCAGAGCAGCTCAGCCAGAGACACCAGCTGGGAAGGCAGGGACAGGGCAAGCACAGGCTCCCCAGGGGCTGGGAGAAGGATTTGCAGAGGAGGGGAATGCAGGGAACCAGGAGCATGCATTAAGTTGCCTTGAGACAGCAGAGACCACCCTGAATTTACAGCTTTTCAAGACCAGCTCACACACACGGTTCACACACACTGAGCAGAACACAGGCAGCTCCACCATTGCACAGCCCCAACACCTCCTCCCCTCCTGCAGCAACTTCCTCAGACACCCTCAGCAGGATGAGGCAGCAGCAGGGAGGGTGGATCTGGCCACTGTAGGCTACAAAGATGTGTTTGCATGTAATGCTGTAAACTGAACAATGTTTATGTGAATAATTTTGTCCTGTACTTCACCAGGGATTAAATCAGGTTTGCCCTGAGTAAAAGCTGCTCCTACAAAAAATAAACAGCCAACTTAAAAAATGCAGATTACAAGAAACTGACAGGTGTTTGGAGCAATCAATTTTTACATGCATCTTATGCAACGCAGTGCAATTGAACAAACAGAAGATGGCAACAGCCCATCATCAAGTGCCTCATTCAAACAAGGATTTTCCATTTAATACACACACACACAAAAAAAAGGGTTTGAAAAGAAAACCCTGGAAATGCAGCATTGAAATAACAAGATAAAATACTGCATGAGAACACCTTTGATGATGTTTTCTACTGGAACACAGGTTTGTTTTTTCTTTTATTTTTTTTTTAACAGCTTCACTTTAGACACTGTTTTATGCATGATGAAAAGGTTGACATGTATGTATTGTAATATTTGCTTATGTATTTGGATTAATGCAAGCATTCTAAAACTACTTACATTGTTCAGGGGAGATAGTTTCTGGAAAGGAAGATAGGATATTTTGGATATTTATCCTACTTTATAGAAAAGTATTTTAAATGGCTAAAATACCACAGAATGAATCCTATTTTTAATCATCTCTGTGGAAAACCGTGTTCACATAAAGTCTAGTTCCAGAATAAAATTTGTCATTTCGTACTCTTAGGGGTCTATGTACAAACCATATATATACAAAACCACACTGAGAACCATTTTTGGCACTGGGTTGCACAGCGTAAATTCTCATAAGCACCAAATTAGATGAAGCAGCATCCTGGGTTGGTTTTGTGAAATGGTAAATTTAGGACTGGAAGATCAGTTATGTACACACAGACATTAATAACCAAAGACTCTCTTCTTCAGGTCTTATATGGTTAAAGAAAACCAAGACCGAGTGCTTTTACGATGCAAGTAACGGTAAATCACAGAAGGGTTTGTGGCTTGCAAAATTGCGCTCAATAATTGCTGTGTTAAATTCATACTACACCACCACCTCTGGCCTCTGCTTTGCAGCTATTCCCCTTCTAATGCCTTTGCAACACTCGCACAGCTACAGGAACAGGCAGGTACACGCAGCCTGTCTTTTCCACTAACGGAGACTGCTACACAAAATCTTCTAATAACAAGATCCTTTATTTATAAGGCTGCAGCTTTTTCCCCTCTCACTTGGTGCCCTCCCCTTCACATGCACATTGCCTCACCACTAGGCTAAGCAGGTGGCTCATGCTACCGCATGTTCCCAAATGTGCTTAGCACGCAACATAGATGGTACCATCATATTTTTACTTTCTTGTAGCCTTCTCCAGTATTAACCTTTCGAGCTGAATTTTTCTGTGCACTATAAAGCCTATCTTTGTGCACCCAAAAGCATCTTCTGTCTTGCAAGAAGGCACATAGACCCATTACAACAGGTTTTACATCTGCTTGGAGAGAGAGAAACTGGATTCCACAGTCAGCTGTATCCCTTATCAGATGGAACTACAGACAAGCCCATTACTAGTGGATCAGCTATTGGCAGAACAACTGTGCTACAGATGAAGATGGCTTTTCCCATCTTCGTTGCCCACTACTGCTCAGAAACTCTCACCACTTGCATCACTGGAACTAATGCTCATGAGCCTGCTGGACATAAGGCTGCCTGACCACAGCCAGGCTATGAGTTTCCACCAGTCTCCCTCATGTCCGGTTTCATCCAGGTTTTTCTATTTTCTATTTATGCAAATTTCTATTTTCTATTTGCATTATTTTCTATTTTTCAGCTTCTATTTCTTCTATTTTCTAAGCTCCAGCACCTCCTCACCATAAACAACAGAAAACTGACTTTGCATCCCACACACTTCACTGAGTCAAGTCCTATCAGAAGCAGATCATAGAATAAGCACACACCTCCTAAGATTAAACTCAACTATCCTGACTACTAGACAATATTTTAAATATATAGTATAGCAGAGCAGAATCACAGAAAGGTTTGGTTTGGAAGAGACCTTAAAGACCATCCAGTTCCAATCCCCTGCCGTGAGTACGGACATCTTCCACTAGACTAAGTTGCTCAAAGTCCCATCCAACCTGGCCTTGAACACTGCCAGGGATGGGGCAGCCACAGCTTCTCTGGGCAAACTGTGCCAGTGCCTCATCATTCTCACAGCGAAGATTTTTTTCCTAATATCTAATCTAAATCTCCCCTCTTCCTCTTTAAAGCCATTCCTCCTTGTCCTGTCACTACATGCCTTTGTAAAAAGTCTCTCATTTCTACATATGACACATGCTATAGGATTCATTATAGACATGCAGAGCAAGAGAGCTCAAACCCCTCCCAGAATCATAACCTTATTCCAGGTGGATGGTAGGCTTCCTACTCAACTCCAGCAAAGCCCAGGGAGTTACTTCCATGGAAACCCCACCGTTTGTCCCTAAGCCGGGACACAAAGGACAGGTGCACAGGATTCAGGATGCTCCCCTTTCCCAACAGTGGAGCTTGCACATCAAATGGTGAAGCTCAGTGATGGCTGAAGACACAACGAGATGGCCACCTACATGTCTTCTAGCATGTTACATGCTGTCCTTACAGGATGTGGATGCACACATACTATGCTTTCTCACTATCCATTTATTTTTTAACTAAAGGCTACATTTACATCAGATTTCCTCCTAGGAGAAAGTACTGCTATTTCCTATTAAGAATTTTATACAAAAAAAATATCTATTACTCAAAGCAAGTGCACCAGGGGCGATGCCCTTCAAAGAATGGCCTAAAGATACCCCTTCCAGGAGACCAAAGAGATAAATCAGCCAGTAGTTTCTGGAAAACATAGTCACACAAGGGAACAGCGGGGCATCCACATGAAACCCCACTTTGGGAAAGGAAGACGCAGCCATGCGTTCCCAGCACACATGCCAGCCAGATGCTCTGCTCTGAAGTCTGATGACTTGGATGCACACAGCACTGTAAAATCACCCCCAAAATCAGTTTACTTTATCTTGACACAATGTATCTGTGATAATCTTTTATCACTGGTTTTATACACTAACTTACATATACAACACTCCTTTGAAGATGCTGTTTGTGAAGTATTTTCCCAGGGCTAAAAATTCATTATAAAAGAATATCCTAGTCCCCAAATACCAATAACTATATTTGTCTGGATTTGATATGGCATTTTGGTCCCTAGAAGTTCTTCTTGAAAGAAAAAGATACAAGGAAGTGCACAGGAAGTCTCCAGCCCTGACATACCGCTGTCATTTCAGAGAACCACATCAGGACAGAAGTGTACATAAATTCTGGCTGTGCAGTCTGAGACTCCCTTTTTTTATATGGTAAAATATGTAAAACATGGTTTCCTAGGCAGTGGCATAGCAGCAGATCAGACTCAAGCCTGCAAGGAGCACACAATTTATGAACACTTGCAATATTTCTTCATTTAGAAAGCCCTGCATTACTTTGTAATTAAGCAGCCCAGCCAGAACTCCCTGTGCCATCAGGTCATTGTGGAAGAAATGTTATTTGAACATGCACTTAGAGACACCTCCAGACCACTACCTGTGCAAGATTTTTGTCACTGTGTATATTATGCTCTTTACTTTAGAGATTCCTCTAGCAATAACCTTTACTGTAGCTTTGCACCAGTGCTGCTTCCTAAGGATCTTAGAAAGGCAAACTAAAACCCCAAAAGTTCTAAAAATGTGTCTCTGTATTGATGCAGACCAGAATCTCATGAGTTAAGATATAATACACATAATTGTGTAACTAGTGCAACTGTGACTGGGCTTATTCAAGTGCTATCCCCGCTGGACCCTGTGCCACCCTGCAAGACAAAACAGTTGCATTGTGAGCAACAGTGCTGCCATCATAATGCAGTCAGAGACCCCAATGACTCAGTTTCAGACAGATCCTTGTAAGGCCTCAGAAGGCTGTTCAACAACGATCCACAGGCATTTACCCATCAGCAAAACAAAACCAGGCAGGAAGTATTTGCCAGCAGCTTTGATAGGGTAAAAAACAAACTCCAGCAGTTCTGCAACACTTTTGTAATTAGCATGCCTTCTAGTAGGATTAGTCTAGAAAGATATTTATCTTGTTCATCCTGCTTTTAACAGCTTAGAGCTTGGCTACAGATAGAATACTATCTATGTGTTTTCACATTTAGTGGGGTTGGAAACACTGACTACTTCATCAGAAGGTTTTGAGAATGGGGCATAGATCTGTAAGATCAGTAATGACAGATATTGCTTATCTATGGCAATGGTTTGGTGGGGTAAGACCCTTAATTTAATAAAAAACAAGTCTCCGCCTGTCATTCCCATTCCTGTTCACAAAGGCTTCAGAGCTTCCACCCCAACTTGCACTTCTGTCCTCAGACATATGAAGAACCAAACTGTCACCACCAGCTTTTTCAGTCACCAGCTATGCCCTGATACATCGCCAGTTTTCTCCTGTCTCTGAATACATATTCTCCATTTCTGACACAGAAGTCCATCAGCAGGACCATAAAAAGGGTTTCTTTTCATAGGCACTGATTTCAGAAAAAAAGTTAAATTTACTTTCTTCGTAAAATGACAATTAGACCAGCAGAGGAATTTTGGCTTTGGGGGGAAGATGACAACTTGTATAGCTAAAGGTAAAATACATTATTAGTCTGAATCACCAGAAGTATGCGATTTACAGCAGGGGTCTTTGGCAATCACACTCACTGCTTGCTTTCTAACCCTTTGGGAATAGCAGCTGAATCTTTAGATCCCTAAATATCAGATTTGGCTGGCATTTTGGAAAAATATCCATGTTTGCATAACAAAGCAACCCTTTAGTTTGTCCTGCTGTCTAGAGTCATTCCAATGGGGTGAAACTGTACACAAGGCTGAGACATCCTACCCACCCTTCATGCTCTTAATCTTCTGCCCTTGAAAACTGCTTACTTCTCTCTGAAGCACGCAAAAAATTATCTGTGCTGTAACATTTAATCCACCACAGAATGGCAGCTTACACTTGAAAACATTTCTCCTTCTTTGGGACTTCACAAAGACTTCATGGAGAGCAGCATACTTCAATCTTTTACTAAAGGCAGCACTTTGGCTAATGCACTTGGTTAAAATTTGATTTGAATTGTTAAAATAGAACTAAGACCGACATTTCAAACAAAAAGTACAGCAGTGCCATTTGGCCATTTGATGTAATTTCAAAATATAAAGTATGAAAAAGTTATCCCCAAAGTTGCTCCCCCCGGGTTCTGTTGCTTTTCAGCATATTACAATTTTTTAAATAATTTCACACTAATGGTTAAAAAGCTTGAACTCTGTGCTGCATCATGAGATGGGCACAATGTTTCAGGGAGAAACCACATCATACACACATTTTAGCACCTCAACTGGTGTTTAAGATGACTTTTGCCTTCTTAGAATTGACTTCCTTTTCCAATATACACTGGCTACTCATGATCTTCAGAGAGAAAGACCAGTGACACTTCACTTCTGGTACCCAGCACGTGATGTTCTGCTTCTATTGCTCAAAAACTGCTGCAGCCAGAGCTCCCTGCAGCTTCTTTGCATGGGAGTAATGCCAAGGACCACTGCTGGCACAGCCTGCCAGCTCGATCCACAGAAAAAAAAGCAGCAGGTACATCCTTTCCATAGGATCAGCTAAACGTGAAAACATCATCTTAACTCAGCCTTGTATCTGGATGCCTATAACTAGCGAGTGCTTTACAGAGAGTGCACCACTGGAGCAGGCACCACTCTGTCTGCCTTCCTTTTATTTTCTTCCTAATCAATTACTCTTGACCACCATAAAAACAGATTTTTGCGTTAACGAGTAAATTGGTTTGAGTTAGTTCAGCAATTTTATGTTTCTATCAAAATATGATCAAGTTTTAAATAATCAAAAAACTAGGTTTTGGACAAAAAGAGCATGTGAGCATATTAAACATGTATGTCTGGTTTACAGCTATGTAAAACTACTCTCATATGTAGCCTTTTGATAAACTCCACTGGCAATAGTCTCCTATAACCATTCAGTGGAAACACTCTGCTCAAGTAACAAACTTTACAATACATGGAGTGTTTTGTTTAGTTTGTATTGTATTTCAAGTACAGTGATAGTGACCAGAAGCCCCAAATAATAAACAAAATGGAAAAATAACACAACAGGTGAAAGCGAAGTGAGAGGAAGAAAGGAAATGTCACTAATGGGACTGAAAAGTGGATGGCTCTCAAAAGCCACTGGGCAGCTTTGAACAGTTAACATGAAAAGGTGCATTTTGAGGGTTCAGCTTTTCCTCCTTTACCTCAAAAAAATCAAACACTTACAAAATCGTGTTCTTCACTCACTATTAAAGCTAAACATGCTTATATTTATACCTGATGGGCAGCAAAGTCAGTGAGTTACAGCATTAAACCGCAGGCCAGAGCAGCAGGGTCACACTGCCCATCTACATTTATTTTTAAATACTGTGGGTTCAAATCATCAGAAATATTTTACAAAGCACAGAAAATCATCCTTGACTTTGCAAAAATGAAATGGCAACTTTTGACTTCAACCTAAAGAAACTTCCCCTCTAGAAAGAACGAATGCAAGATTCCAGTCAAAGGCAGGCTGCGTTTAACAACCTTCCCATACTCTCACTCTGGGGATGTAATTACATTACGTAAGTGGAGACAAATAAAAATTGTTCTAAAAACACCTCATGAAATTTCAGTGGGTATTGTTCCGAAAAGTCATGGGACTATGAACAGTGACTAAGGATTAACATGAAGCCTGCCCACACAAAGAACAGGCATGCAATGTTCACTGGAGTACTGGGCTCTTCACTGTGTTGCTAGGAAGCCAGTCAGCCTTCCGAGAGCAAATCCAGATCCCCATTAATGCAATTGGTGGAAATCAACTGCAGTGCCAATCTGCTTACAGTGTTATTCTGAGTTACTCAGTATAAATGATTCATGTAATAGTCTACAGTAGTCATAAACATGGTACTGGAATTGTTTTTCTTCAGAGAAACAAAGTCAGTACAAAACCACGGTTTGTTAAACATTCACTCACCCACTATCAGCCCCAGCAGTGCACCCTTCCAGAACTCCACTACACAACATTGAAAAATAAGGACAGGCAGCAGTAACTTGCAATGCGTGTGTTGTTCATTGTATCATTACACTCAGCTGAGAAGCAAGAGCCAGCCCTGCCAAATGCATATTACACCAGACAGCTTTCTCTCAACATTATCAAGGCTGACAAGAACAAGATGCTTCCCTTTCCGTTTCAAAGCATTCTCTGTTTTATCTTTTGGGGGGCTGGGATTTAGGGCAGCAGCAGGGGGAGGGATATGAAAGGCTATCCACACAACTACGATTCAAAATGATATATCTGCTTAAAACATCAAAGCCCCGTTTCTAGGCTGCACAAGAACAACCCATGACCAGGTATGAAACCCAAGGAAAGGAACCAAGCGTTAGAAAGCACTGTGAATCCTCTTTAAGCAAGCTGGAATTTTTCAAGTCAGATTCTCAATTCAAATTGAGCCTTTCAAAATAGGGAACAATAACCATGCAATGAAAATCCAAGCATGCAATCAAAACTGTCCTACAACTTGCCTCATACTGGAGATCAACTCCAGCTCTCTGCTTCAGCTCTACCTGCTCCAGCGTCGGTGTGTACTATGGTCACACCTGGCCACGTGCTTTCAATAAGAACCAAAAGTCTCTAAAACATAAGTTCTGTCCCACTGACAAATGAACACCTCGTGACTGATGACAACATGCATAACGAGAGATGATAGCTGTGTAAGACTTATTGCTTTAGCACATGGCAAATCTTTTAATAAGCAGTTCCCAGAGCCTGGTCTTGATAAGACTGCAGGGATTTCACATGTACCTACACTTCTACCTGCTACAGTGCCAGAGAATAACAGTCTACCATACATAAAATCAAGTGGTTTGTCCATAAAGAAATACCTTTCTTGGAAGAGTACAACACACCCCCGACAAAGGAAAGACAACACACAACTATGTAGGGGACTCAAATGTGCCTGTTTCCTAACAGTTATTACCTTGAGGAGTGCTCATTCACCAGCTGCATCCCAGAGACAAGCTAATCTCTCATATTTGAATGAAAACATAAGCATGATGCATTTCTCCCTCTAACCAGAGCAGGGAGACTGCACAGAAAACCAGTCCCAAGATGGGACCTTGCAGAGGGAAGGGTAGTTCCTGCTCTGCAGAACCAGGGAGCTCACCTGTGGTGGGACGGAATGGTCAGTCTGAGCCTTGCCTTTCCTGAGGCAGGAGTACTGCAAGGTAAGCATAAGCACTCCTGATCACTTCCCTGTGCTCACATCCACCTTATTTAGCTAGGAGAAGTCTACTTTACAGATCTAAATATACCAAATTGTTAAGTCATTCAGGGATGAAGGCTTATGATTGGACTGTAATCAGTTAACCAGCCCAAGAAGGAACATTATACTAGAAAAAACAGAAGATAAACTGCTCTGCCTTGTAAAGAAGAGCTAGTTGTAGCTCATGCTTTCTGTACCCAGTCATGGCAGGGTTCCATGTATCTGCACCTCCTGGCATGACCTGAGTACAGCTGCAGTAAACCTGACACGCTTTAACAGTGTGTTAACGCTGGTTACATAGATGTGGCAGAAAAGACTTCTGTTCTCACGCATGTTCAAGTAACATTAACAAGTCCTGGTTGTGTTGAACTGTAAGAGCCTGTCCTGGGTTCAGCAGCAGCAGTCAGTTTTTCTCCTTCTTAGTAGCTGGTGCAGTGCTGTGTTTTTGACTTTCGGCCTGGGAATAATACTGATAAAGCCGATGTTTTCAGTTGCTGGTCAGAATTTTTACGCTGATCAAGGACTTTGTGAGTCTCATGCTCTGCCAAGGAGGAGGAGAAGCCGGCAGGAAGCAGGGACAGGACACCTGACCCAAACTAGCCAAAGAGGTATTCCATACCACATCATGTCATGCCAGGGGATGTAACTGGGAGCTACCCGGAAGGGCACGTCCTCTTTTATGTCGGGCTCTCTTTTCCGGCGGGCGGTATCGTATTCTCTTCCCTTGTTATTTCTCTTATCATTATTATTATTGGTGGCAGCAGTAGTGATTTGTGTTATACTTTAGTTACTGGACTGTTCTTATCTCAACCCGTGGGAGTTACATTCTTTCGATTCTCCTCCCCATCCCTCTGGGGAGTGGGGGGGGAGAAATAGACTGCGTGGTTCTAATTTACGGCCTGGGCTTAAACCACGACAGAGCCATCTCCAGAAACCCAAGCAATTCTTCCAGCAGGAGTCCCACTTCCACACCACATCATTACCGTCAGGTTCAACATGGTGCACATTCACCTCAAGCACACAGGTGGTTTGGGGCCACTTTGAGGAAACTGGAAAATAAAAAAATTAGGGGGATAGAAATAACATACCACACAACAGTGCTTCCTCCCCATCTGCCTACACAACAAAAATAGCATAAACACAGCAGCACAAACTGCCACAGCATAACACCTTTGACACTTTGCAACAGGCCTGTTGCCATAACAGACTCGCAGCCTCCCTTGAAAATCCTGATGTTGTCTTCAATCTGCTTTGTAACCACCTCCTCGGCTTCTTTTCAAACAGAGACAGGGTAAAAACCCTCCTTCTGCACTGTAACCTGTGTGCTGGTGCCCTTGGAGAATGGTCAGGAAGGGAGGGTGTGGAAAAGTCAAAAAAGCTCCTCATTCTGCACTGATAATTAAAGCTGAAGGGCGTCTGGGGAAGCCGGCTACCAGCCTGGGCTGTGCTCTGGACTCCACTGCCAGTTTGCTTTGAGTTGCTCAGTCTTCAAACAAGAATTTTAAGTTTTCTTGTGTGGCATTTTACTCTACCAGAGCCCAGTCCTTCAGTGACAAGTCTGCCATATTAGCCTGGAGGAAAGACTATTTCTGTCACACAAAGGCTGGCAGTCTGATCCAAACTGTTAGCTGCAGGCTCAAATCTTGATTTTCTGATGAATCAGCAAAAAAGGTTATTCAGTTCTTTCACTCAATTGCTTCAAACAACAGAAACAAATTTTGAATGTTTCAGCTATTTCCTCACTGCTCAAGTTTTCAATTTTGCTTGGCCTCCTCCAAGAGTCTGTGGTGCTGCACATGAAGTGAGAACTGTCCTCAGGAGGGAGAGATTTGATCGAGGCTGGTGGATAATTTTGCTTTGCCAAGAAGTTCCTCTTTTCCATTACTTTGTGTTTCTCTACCAAATGCACTTGTCTTGGCAGACTGCACTTTTCTTCCTCTTCTGCAAGGATTTCATCTAGACGCAAACGGAACATTGCTTATTTTAATATTAGGCTTAGATGAGGAAGCCATTGGAAAAAGTTTGTCGTGGGACACACTCTGGAAGTTGACCTTGGTCCCAAAAGGCCAAGACTTTTGCTGCAGCAACAGGCAAACAAAAACAAAGAAGCAACAAAAGGGTGGAGTTTTTTAGACTGAATTACAAAGCGCTTGTGATCAGCCAAAGCCTTATCTGACCCATTCCTCTTGTCCTTGCTTCAAAAAATGACAACAGGATGGATGGAAAGAGATGACAAAGTGGCTGACTGCGAGCCTTCCAGACAGCACCTGAAAAGCCTTGTTCATTGTCGTGCCTGATCCTTGCTCAGCTGCAGCTGGTCTGCCAGAGGAGAGGCCAACAGGGCAGGGCTGCCCTTGGCTGTGCTGCGATCAAGGAGGCTTGTCCCAGAGGAGCCAACTCTAGCGAACCTTCCTAGGGAATGGGCTTCATGGCTCAGGCAGCCCCTGATCCCATCTTGTGGCAGTGGACTCTCAAAGAGATGATGGCACTGTGCCCCACTGGGAGCAGAGCTGGACACCTGCCTGAACACAGGCTAGGAATGAACACGCTTCCCCCACAGAGCTGTGCTCCCATCACACAGCCAAGAACCTGGGCTATCTCCCACCCTGCACAAGGCCTGGGTCTGCCACCACGGGACTGCAGCCCAGCTGTAGAGAAGAAATAGCTTGTGCTGCCACCAACTCTTGTCTCACAGTGTAAACCTGAGCTCCCAGCTCACAGGCATGACTCCTCTCTAGCCAATTTCCACATTCGGAATGAGAATGAGAATGGAAACAGAAACCATATTTTTCCAAAACATGTTTCAGTTAAAATAATACCCTATGGCAAACAAGAAAAGCAACAGGCTTCTCAAGGGCCCCCTGCCTGAACCCCTTGGTAGGAGAACATGCCCCAGCAATGGCCGCCCACCATCCCCAGCAGAAACCCCCCCCAGTCTGGCAAACTGCTCGGAGCAACATGGCTCCTCCCGGCTGCTCCCAGCCTGTGCCACCACGCTGGGCATCAGAGCAAAGCAGGAGGATGGCCCCATCAAGCTGCCCAATAAGAGAGGGGAAAGGTGTCAAGTGGGGCCTAGGCATACAAGGACACTGGGCATGCACATGTGTGTGCACACACATAAGGAAGCAGCTGGCACAAGGGATGAAGTGGGGCTGGTCACACTGGGTAGGTGTGCTGAAACAGTTACACTCATGACATGGGTGCAGGATGGGGAAAAGAGTAAAGGGACATGCAAGTGCTCCTCCAAGGGTGGCTGACCATCAGGAGAAGGGTTAAAACCCTCAACCTCTGGTACTCACCACTTCTTCCTGTTACAAATTTAACTCTCTCTTCTCCTGAGGCACACGAAAAGCTATGACTCTTTAGGGCAGATGGATTTCCTTCAGTTTGCTTGAAACAGAAGCCTGATGACATCATCTACCTGGACTTGTGCAAGGCGTTCAACACTGTCCCACATGACATCCTTGTCTCTAAATTGGAGAGACATCAATTTGATGGGTGGACCACTCGGTGGATAAAGAACTGGCTGGATGGCCGCACGCAAAGAGTTGTGGTCAATGGCTCAATGTCCGGCTGGAGACCGGTAACGAGTGGTGTCCCTCAGGGATCGGTGTTGGGACCGGTCTTGTTCAACATCTTTGTCGGTGACATGGACAGTGGGATTGAGTGCGCCCTCAGCAAGTTTGCCAATGACACCAAGCTGTGTGGTTCGGTTGATACGCTGGAGGGAAGGAATGCCATCCAGAGGGACCTTGACACGCTTGTGAGGTGGGCTGATGCCAACCTGATGAAGTTTAACCATGGCAAGTGCAAGGTCCTGCACCTGGGTCGGAACAATCCCAGGCACAGTTACAGGTTGGGCAGAGAAGAGATTCAGAGCAGCCCTGCGGAGAAGGACTTGGGGGTGTTGGTCGATGAAAAAATGAACATGAGCCAGCTTCAGTGTGAGCTTGCAGCCCAGAAAGCCAACCGTATCCTGGGCTGCATCAAGAGGAGCGTGACCAGCAGGTCGAAGGAGGTGATCCTGCCCCTCTACTCTGCTCTCGTGAGAACTCACTTGGAGTATTGTGCGCAGTTCTGGTGTCCTCAACATAAAAAGGAGATGGAACTGTTGGAACAAGTCCAGAGGAGGGCCACAAGGATGATCAGGGGACTGGAGCACCTCCCGTATGAAGACAGGCTGAGAAAGTTGGGGCTGTTCAGCCTGGAGAAGAGGGGGCTGCGTGGAGACCTCATAGCAGCCTTCCAGTATCTGAAGGGGGCCTACAAGGATGCTGGGGATGGACTGTTCATCAGGGACTGTAGTGACAGGACAAGGGGTAATGGGTTCAAACTTAAACAGGGGAAGTTTAGATTGGATATAAGGAAGAAATTCTTTACTGAGAGGATGGTGAGGCACTGGAATGGGTTGCCCAGGGAGGTTGTGAATGCTCCATCCTTGGCGGTGTTCAAGGCCAGGTTGGATGAGGCCTTGGGTGGCATGGTTTAGTGTGAGGTGTCCCTGCCCATGGCAGGGGGGCTGGAACTATATGAACTTAAGGTCCTTTCCAACCCTAACTATTCTATGATTCTATGGTATGAGGTGTGACACAAAGTCCATAGGACATGAATCCTAAAGTTACAGCCCATCAGCCCACGGGGAAGATGTAGTGCAACAGGGCCCACAGAAGCAGTGCTAGCGAAGCAGGCTGTTATCCACTGGCATGATCCCCACAGGAGCTGCCACAGCTCAAGAAGACTGCCCTAAGAGGACAGAGCCCAGCGTTAGGAAGCTGAGAGGAGACCAGAATGCGCCCCAGCCTCTGACACACAAGAAAGTAACTGAAACCAAACTTTCACATCACAGTACCTGCCTACCTAGCAGAAGGTACGTTCATTTGTTCATGCCTTTGGGCCCTTCTTGTAAGGTGATAAACACTCACAGAAGGAAAGTCCACGAGGAAATTGTTTATTTAACAGAGGGTTTGGGTATGCTTTGTAAAGTAAAACAAAGCTCAAGTCATGTACTAGATGTTTAACAACACTAATGTATCCAACTTACGTACTTCACTTTTTTTTGAACATATAAACCTCAATTTATCTCCCCAAAACTCAGATCTCTCTCAGAACATACTACTTTCTCACCTTCATAGCTTTTCCATTACCATGTGCTTGATTTGAAAGCCTCCCAAGTAAATATATGGGAACAACAGGAAAGGAAGAAGACAGAAAAGGGATTAAGGGCAAAGAAAAAAAAATAATAAAAGAAGAAGAAGAAGAAGAAAAGGAGAAAGACATATACAAAAGATTCCTCCCAGATCTCAAGAATCCATCTTAGCCTTTGAGCATGCCCTGAGGAACCCCAGCATAAGCCCATGCACTCCAATGCAGAACTCTCCCATTAACTAAGGCAGCAGCTCTCCAGGCAGTAAGCTTCACAGGAAAGGTCACAGCCAGGCCTGGGAACAGTTTAAGAAAACACCAGCCCCCAAATTAAAATCGCTTGGTGCTTTGCCAACTGCACAAACGTGTCCTTCTTGAAATCGGTTCAACACTGAACTTCATGGAAGTACGTCTAAGTACACAAAAATAGCACTGGCCATCTGCAGCCCTGGAGATCTCAACCACATTTGGCCACGCAGCAAGGCACAACTCCACAGCTCTTCAGCCTTCTGCCTGCAGACAAACAGCACACTCCGACCCACAATCGCTACCAAGGCAGATAATGAAGATAATATTGCAAGGCATTTGCTTAAAGAGCTAAAGCCCGTCCAGCTGTAAGGGAGCTGCCAATGGATAATGCAGAGGAGACAGAACACTGTGCTCCAGCCAGTGAGTAACAGAACCGCCTGCAGCTTACACAGTTTTTACAGTGGTTTACATTACAAGGGCTTGTAAAGGGCTTATTCTGTAAATCTGCTTCATAGCTGAAGAGAGACCCCACATGCAATTTTATACTTCTTTCCAGGTGAAAGACTGCCTTTCCATTACATGCTTCTGTACATTACCAACGCTGTCAAAGATTTGCTTTAATTTTTTAGTAACCAGCACTATAATTATTTTTTTAAACTACGGTACAAATAGGGTGAACAGGAAATCACCCATGCGTTACGCAAACCACAAACAGATCACTTGGAATACAAATGAGTTATCATAACTGTAAATAAATACAGAAAACCAAGGCAAACTCCCACACCTGTTCAGCTGACACACGGAACTGCCTCAAGCTGCACCACCAAAGGGCTGCTGACCTGCAGGTAAGGATTGCTCTGTACCGTATATCATGGCAAAAGATACTTTTCTAAAGCAACTGCATTTGGTTTAATTTATGGCTGAGGAAACATAACTATGTAAAACAGTGTAAACATCAGAAAATAGAATTAAAAATCAAATATTACTATTAGCAATAATACTACTATGTTACTATTAAAATAGAGTATCAAAGGGAACAATTTCTTCACTTGAGCCAGATTTTACTTCTTTTAAATACTCACTTTTAGGACAATAAAACTATTCATTAAAATGCTTTATTGACATACTGTCCTGGTTTCAGCTGGGACAGAATTAATTTTCTTCCTAGTAGCTGGCAGAGTGCTGGTGTTTCAGATTTAGGATGAGAATGATGTTCATAAGACGGATGTTTCAGTTGTTGCTGAGTGGTGCTTACCCCAAGCCAAGGGCTTTCCAGCTTCTCAAGCTGCCCTGCCAATGAGGAGGCTGGGGGGCATGAGAAGCCAGGAGGGGACACAGCTGGGACAGCTGACCCCAACCGGCCCCAAGGATATTCCAGACCCCATGGCACCATGGTCAGCATGTGAACGGAGGGGAAAGCTGACCAGGGGCTGCTGCTTGGGAATGGCTGGGCATCAGTCAGCAGGCAGTAAGGAATTGGGTTTCATATGTATCAGTTGTTTTTCTTAGGTTTTATTTCTCTCTCTTGTTATTTTCATTTTTATTACTATTTTATTTTATTTATTAAACTGTTCTTACCTTCACCTCCATGTTTTCTCACTTTTACCCTTTTGATCCTCTCCCCTGTTCTACCGGGAGGGAGTGAGTGAGTGGCTGCATCAGACTCAGTTGCTGGCCAGGATTAAACCACGACATATACTCCTACTGGAATAATTCCAAATTTGACTCGACAGCTTCTTCTAAAAGCTGGTCTGTTTAATCCTTTAATATCAAATTTTGAACTGATCGTTCCTAATACCCTGGTCCTAACATTTCCTCTTATGTCCACCACGCCCTAATTAAGATACTATAACTGACAGAAGATAGGGAGGACCTGGGTGTGGGGAGGAAGGAAAAAAAGAATATATTTGAGTTAGATCTGAAAATCTACATGCAAACAGCTCAAAACATTGCTTAAGTTTCAGTGTGAATACCAGGGTTTGCACAAATACATCATACACTCTTATCTTTTAATGCTAAAAGGTTGTGGGGTTAGAATAATTTAGACCCTTGTCTGAAAATCAGAGCTAAAAAAAAATAGAAGGAAAAATATAATTTATCAGGAAAATTAGGCTGTTAAATTTCAAATTTCAAAAGTAGCATAGGGACTTCTGGACAGTAAAAAGAAATTAAACAATTACTGATGGGTTTCACAAGACAGAAGTAAAATTGTGCCCTTGAGGTGTCCTCATGCTGCAACCAAAGGAACTTGCACGGCCCTTCAAAGAACCTGCTACTGTAACAAGAAATAAACAATCTAATCTACAGCTGCTCTTGATACCTGTTGACTCTCCTCACTTGCTTTGTCCTTCAGAACACCAGAAATTAATTGTACATGCCAAGAAAACATCCCATATAGTCTAACTGATCATACCTTTGGTCAGGAAAATCTGTTACAAAATGCTGCCAATGCTAAACACTGTTGCACTATGTGGTGTCACCTTAGGTGGCCAGTTCACCTGCCAAGTCAGTAGCAGTAAGTCTTTTACTTAAGCTTTGCTTGTGAAGGCAGCAGAAGCACCATGCAGGAGGGTGACACCCTAAAAGCGCAGCTGTTGACACAGCCAGACCACACTCCGGCAAGTCCCAGCAAAGGCATGGGGTGACAGGGCTCTGGCATGTCCACATGTCACATCTACTTACCAAATTCACCTGTGCCCCGGCTCCTGCCAGGGCAGTGTCCTGCACTACTCTGTTTTGGTCTAACCTGAGGACAGAAATGTTCATTTTCCTGGTTGCTGGGTCACCTGAAAATGTCCACTTGCAACATGTATTTCTCTTTTTAAAGGTTGAGCAGATGCGTAGGAGAGAAAGGAAGGATGGGAGCAAGGAGAACAGAAACTCAGGACTCAGATCTGCAGCAGGTTTAGAAACAGATGTTTTGTATACAACGAAATGAGAATTCATCCACAATTGTGAAGAAGTCAAGATTTTCACCACAATATGGTGTACTTCTGAAAGGTGTTGATGGGATTCCTCTCAGCCCAGTCACTGGCAGGAAATGCTTGTAACGCAGTGAATTTACAAGCTTGGGAGTTGTTTTTGCAAATATAAGGTACGAGAAACAGTTACAATCATTAATTCATAGGGATTTATGACTACTGGCTGTGTTATACAAAGACGTTCAAATCTTCACACCCCCACCCAAGAATTACAAAGCCAACCAAAAGAATACAGCCAGCCAGGGACAAATAACAGCCCAACAAAGAGATGTTACAGCTTTATTTCATGGTTTTTTGTTAAGATAACATTGCACAGGTTAGATAATACAGCCAATTTATGTCAAATTGCACAAGCCAGCTGCTGCCTTCAGTTAAGAGATGAGGAAGAATACACAATTCAGGCTAGGACAAGCTGCTGCCCAGTGCAAAGCACAGGGCTCCAAGTGGATGAATGCAGTGATGGCCAGGGTGCTGTCACCTTGCCAGGTGACACAGGGTCCCTGTCTGCCAGACCAGTCAAGGGGCTGCAGTTCCTGCACAGGCATTAGTGATGCTATGTGGGGATATGGCAGAAGGGGTGACTGTGTAAGGCTTGGGGATGAGATGCACACAGGAGGAAAAAAGCACAGTACACAAAGCAGTTAGTTCACAAACCCCAAAAGTACCATCAGGATCGGCACAGGATGTTAAGAAAGCTGTAAAGGACAGCATTTTGAGTTGGAAGATGTTTGAGTCCAGTTTTTTGTTTGATCCACTCCACATTCAGGAAGTCAGGAGTTTGTAAATAAAATAGTACAGCATGAAAAAAATACCTCCCTCTATCACCGACAGCGACATCCTCACTAGAATATCCTGAATTTGCTTTTTTGGATCAAAAGTACTGTTAAGATTGAAAGAGTTGTTCACACTTCTGTTCTTCCATCTCCTAACCGTAGCTGCAGACAGGACATCACAGTATCACACAGTATCACAGTATGTTAGAGATTGGAAGGGACCTCAAAAGATCATCTAGTCCAATCCCCCTGCCAGAGCAGGAACACCTAGATAAGGTTACACAGGAATGTGTCCAGGCGGGTTTTGAATGTCTCCAGAGAAGGAGACTCCACAACCTCCCTGGGCAGCCCGTTCCAGTGTTCTGTCACCCTCACTGAGAAGAAGTTTCTTCTCAAGTTTAAGTGGAACCTCTTGTGTTCCAGTTTATACCCATTACCCCTTGTCCTATCATTGTTTGCCACTGAGAAGAGCCTGGCTCCATCCTCGTGACACTCCCCCTTTATATATTTATATACACTAATAAGGTCCCCCCGCAGTCTCCTCTTCTCCAAACTATAGAGACCCAGCTCCCTCAGCCTTTCCTCATAAGGGAGATGCTCCACTCCCTTAATCATCTTAGTTGCCCTGCGCTGGACTCTCTCCAGCAGGTCCCTGCCCTTCTTGAACTGAGGGGCCCAGAACTGGACACAATATTCCAGATGCGGTCTCACCAGGGCAGAGTAGAGGGGAAGGAGGACCCCTCTCGACCTACTGACCACCCCCCTTCTAATACACCCCAGGATGCCATTGGCCTTCTTGGCCACAAGGGCACAGTGTTGGCTCATGGTCATCCTGCCGTCCACTAGGACCCCCAGGTCCCTCTCCCCTACACTACTCTCTAACAGGTCGTTCCCCAACCTATATTGGAACCTGGGGTTGTTCCTGCCCAGATGCAGGACTCTACACTTTCCCTTGTTATATTTCATCAAGTTTCTCCCTGCCCAACTCTCCAGCCTGTCCAGGTCCCGCTGGATGGCAGCACAGCCTTCTGGCGTGTCAGCCACTCCTCCCAGCTTAGTGTCATCAGCAAACTTGCTGACAGTACACTCAATTCCCTCATCTAAATCATTGATGAATATATTAAATAATACTGGTCCCAGTACTGACCCTTGAGGCACTCCACTAGATACAGGCCTCCAACTAGACTCTGCCCCATAGACTACAACTCTCTGGCTTCTGTCCTTCAGCCAGTTTGCAGTCCACCTCACTACCTGATCATCCAGGCCACACTTCCTCAATTTAGCTATGAGGATGCTGTGGAAGACTGTGTCAAATGCTTTGCTGAAGTCAAGGTAGACCACGTCCACCGCTCTGCCATCATCCATCCACAATGTTATTTCCTCATAAAAGGCTATGAGGTTGGTCAAGCATGACTTCCCCTTGGTAAAGCCATGTTGACTGCCCCTCATAACCCTCTTATCCTTGACATGCCTTAAGATGGCATCAAGGATAAGGTGTTCCATCACTTTCCCAGGGATGGAGGTGAGGCTGACCGGTCTATAGTTACCCGGGTCCTCCTTCTTGCCCCTTTTGAAGACTGGAGTGACATTTGCTTTCCTCCAGTCCTCAGGCACCTCTCCCGTTTCCCAAGACTTGGTAAAGATGATGGAGAGTGGTCTAGCAATGACTGCCGCCAGTTCCCTCAGCACCCGCGGGTGCATCCCATCTGGACCCATGGATTTATGGATGTCCAGATTGCTCAACTGGTCTCTAACCCATTCTTCATCAACTAAGGCAAACTGCTCCAGTGACCTGGCTTCATCTGAGGTCTCAGGAGTACAGGGCTCTTCAGGACTGCCTCCAGCAGAGTAGACTGAGACAAAGAAGGCATTCAATAACTCTGCCATCTCTGTATCTTCTGTCACCAGGGCACCCATCCCATTCACCAGTGGGCCTACCTTGCCTCTGGTGTTAGTTTTATCAGCTATGTATTTGAAAAAGCTCTTTCTGTTGTCCTTGACCCCTCTCGCCAGATTTAATTCTAAGGAGGCCTTAGCCATCCTAGCTGCCTTCCTACATCCTCTAGCAGCAGCCTTATATTCCTCCCGAGTGGCCAGCCCCTCCTTCCATGACCTATAAACTCTCCTCTTCCACTTGAGCATACCCAGCAGTTCCTTATCTAGCCACACAGGTCTCCTGGCCCTCTTCCTTGACTTCCTACGTGTTGGGATGCTCTGCTCTTGAGCTTAGATTAAGCAATTCTTGAATGTCAACCAACTATCTTGGGCCCCTTTACCTTCAAGCAGCCTTGCCCATGGGATTTCCCCTAGCAATTGCTTGAAAAGGCCAAAGTTTGCCCTGCTAAAGTCCAGGGTTGCAATTCTACTTGCTATTGTACTGGTCCTACCACACAAGATCCTGAATTCCACCATCTCGTGGTCGCTGCAACCAAGGCAGCCCTCAACCTTTACATACCCATACTGTTGCCAAGGCTTGCCAGAAGTCACTGTTACTCATCAGGACACAGCAGTAGCAACCTTCATAGGACACATGGCTTTTCTCAGCCATTCTTGCAGGGGATGCTATTCTCATCAGCACCCTGAGGAGCAGTCTGAGTAGAAACATGGCTCACCCAGCCCTCTGTCCTCTCACACCAAACGTGAGAAATCAAGGCTGGAAGGCACAGCAGCAAGTAACGAGACCCTCCAGAAGTTACTGCCACATTTATTGATCCCCCTTTAATCTGAGCCACACCAGAGGAAATGTGCACCGAGTGCCATCACATACAATGCTATCTCACAGTTACTCGCTTACTACCTCCTATGACAGGAATGCTACTTTTTCTGTCATTCAACTATTCATCCTATATTCTATGCATCTATAGCAAACAAGAATTACCACCCAATATGACATTTTGAAGGGCTGAAATAGTACACTGTATTTTGCATACTTTTATTCTCTAAAGTATTAAAATCCAGACATTGCCTTATGACAAATGTTATAATAAGAACAGAAAAATAACAAAATTTTAGTCTCTTGGCAAACTTGCAGGTCAAACGTACCAACAAATCTCCACAGTCACTGCAAAAATGCCTTCCAAAAGAGACCAGCTATTACAACCATGGCCCCAGAACATCTCTGCCCCATACCAACCCCACACCAGCTGCCAGGTCAGTTCCTTAGTGGAGGTGCAGCCCTGAGCACATGCTGCTGAGAATCAGCCAGGGGCAGAGGACTTTCCTTTGGACAGTCCCTGCCTGTCCCTGGCAGCTCTGACCCCCAGCAGCCCATTGAACACCTTCAGGGAGCAACGCTGAAACGAAGATGCAGGATCCCACCGCTGGCAACTCACAGCTAGCAGGCCCTGCTTATATTTCCCTTTGCTGGTCCAGCTCTTAATGAACAAGAGAGCCTGCCCATCCTTTCAAGCCCCAAAGAGCCCCAATGCATCCTGCCCTGTTGGTTTCCAGCTGGTGTCCAGCCACACGCTCTGCTCAGCTCCAGACAGTGGGGAGGCAGCTTGCTCCATGGTGGCCAGGGACATGCATCCAAATTGGGGGCTGCTTTCCAACTGGATTATCCCAGCACTGCCGGGACTGCAAGTTCAGACCACTACCAATATGTCAACGACATTAGACAGAAAATCTAAAAAAAAAAAAAAAATACTTCTTTCAGCACAACTCAACACAATTCGCAATTGCTGTGGTTTGTGTAGAGCATTTCTTCTTTCTCTAGATTTCTTTGAATATCAGACACAAGCTTTGGTGTGATCTTCCCTGATAAATTCCAGCTTCCAGTTCAGAAAAGATTTCTGGGGACAATGACAGATGTCAACAATCCTAACACAGTAATTGCATTGCACATTTATTCATCAAGCAGCTGTATTAACTTCGATAAATAGCTAAAATAAGCACTCAGTTCTACAGAACACTCTTTACAGTGGGGATAAGAAAAAAAAAGAATCTTGTAAATATTATTCTTATGTTCAGTAAAGCAGCTGTGAACTTTGAAATTTGACAGCCAAGTTACAGAGGTGAAGAAGTGCCTTAATGTACTGGAAGGGTAACAAATGATAGCGTAAGAGTCTGAATACAGAAGAACTAAGCATTTTTCATGGCTTATGCAACTTCTCTTTTGTGTATTTTGCCAAGACAACAAGATCTGCAAATTGACAAAGTTCAAAACTTTGATATATTTTACCACATCAATCTTATTCATTTGGTGAATCAAGTTGGCTGAGTTTGCACAACTAGTTGATATTATTTACATAGAATAAATATATCTTACACTAAACTGAGCATTTGAACATGAAATAATGCTCAGGTGTGGAAGGCTATTCTCACAGACAAATCACAAATTGCTGGGTGCTAATACACACCCTCCAACACACACGGGCAAACAGCAGCAGTTACATAGCAGTTAAACAACAGCAATGTTTTAAGAATTGGAGAAAATAAAAAAAGAATCCTTAAGGCTAGTCATCACCTCAAATAGCATTTGGACAAAAAGGTTCTAAATTGACCCACTGATTAACATAGAATCATAGAATCACAGAATAGTTACGGTTGGAAAGGACCTTAAGATCATCAAGTTCCAACCCCCCACCAAACATCAAATAAGAAGTACTCTCAGTTTCCAGATAAACCCCAACGTGAAACAAAGGGTGAGTATCTATGCTCATTTCAAGCTGCATATCACCTAGTGGAGGCCCTGCAAGCTCTCACGAGAGCAGATGTTCTTGTTACGGCGGTTTAAGGGCAGCTTGAACAGGAATGCAATCAGAACAAGCATGAAAGGACAGCTCCTCTATGAAGTGGAAGCATGCCTTCTGCCAGCTACATGCAACCCATCTGTGTGATGACAAGCCAGCAGGTCACGACCCTGCTAGACTGATTCTTTACCAGAGCACAGGAGTTAGACCTCGTGGTACCATTGTCATGGCTCCTACAGGATCCACACCAGGACCCACGACTGATGGAGGGAACAGGCTAGCAAGGTGACAGTGTTGCTTCCAATGATGAATTATTCAGAGCAGTAGGGACAAGGCCTTTCAGAAAAAGCTGATCATGTGACTATGTGACAAAAAGATTAGATAAAATTATCTTGAACACACATGATGTGATGCACTGCAGGGGGGATACAAAAGCCTCTACTTTATCCATGCAGTGATGAACGGAGTAGGCTGAACATGGTCAGATTGAACATGACTGCTCTGTGACTCAATCCTTAACCAATTTTGATGTCTGCCTGCAGTACAAATCTTCAGACAGTCTAAAGAGGCATGGCACTATGCAAACCCCACAGTGCTGCAGAATTACACTGTCTTGTGTTATGATACCAAACAACTGTATTTTCCTGTCTCTCACATAGGTCTCCCAGCACAAGAAGCAGCCCTGTGCCCAAGAATGGAAGGCACTCTAAACCCTTAACAAAGAGCACCACAACAGTCAAATCAAGAGAGGTAAAGACATGTCATTGATATTGAAAGATTTACAGTGTCTAGCTTGGACTTTGCCCTCCTTCTCAACCACAGTTAGTTGATAAATCTGCTGGTATCAAATGTCTAGGGTGTCTTCCATGCTGCATAAACACAATACACTTTACAAAGTTTTAATGTCCACATCTCTAATCATGCACTTTTGAAATATTCCTTTGTTGTACAATGCCTCAGCACAAGAAATACTTCATGAACCTCCTAAGCCATTTAATATCTGCTACTAAGTCCAAGCGTAGAAAGACGCACCTCCAGGTTCCTGCAGAGCAGGAACAAGTTCTAAACACATCATATGCCAAGAGAGGGTCCTGCCTAGACAGCCTGACAGGAGGAAGAGAACATGTACAGAGCAGACAGCACTGGGAAGAGAACGGTTTTTAAATACACATGGTTACCATCTCAAATAAAAATGCCATTCACTATTGGTGCTTTTCTGGGTCATATTTCTAGTTTTAGCAATATCACTCCAAGCCTTACCTATTATTACCTCCTAATTCTAATGCACCTTCATATAGTAGTTATAACACCTGTTCTCCTCACCATCTTTTTCCTTTAAAAACCCAACCAAACAAAAACAAATGCTTTGATGACATAAAGATAGGATGGCAGGTCCTCATGTAGGAGAACTACCAGGAAGAGATTAACTGCAGGCCTTGAGTGTGATCACAGGTAACACCTGCTCCATTGCTCTACATATCCATGCAAGTTTCAGAACAGCATCTAAGATGAGCAGCCTTTACAGTGTCTGCAAAAGAGATACAGAAAACAGTACACCAAAAGAAACAATTTTACCTATTGGAAAGAAAATTCCCATTTCTAGTTACTGCAAGATTGCATTCAGGTTCCAATCTGCTGCACAGAGACATCAGCTATGGACTCTGAATTGTGGCAATAAGGAAATTCTTTATTTTCTAAAAGAAGAGGTGGTTGGGTATTTTTTTCCCAGCTCTGTAGCAGAATTTTCCAGAATTTCCCAGTTGCCTAGATTTTCATTTGCCAAATACAGCAGCATTATATCTATACCTGTTCTGTCTTCCCTATAGAGGATAATCCACCCCTGTAAACATTCTGCCAAAGAAAAGCAGACAGCAGATGTGATTTCTTCTTGGAGATGCTCTAAAATTTAAACCTGAATGACTGGAGAGGACAGCTGTAGCTTGTATGTTATGCTAACACACAGGCACACATCTGTGTGTCGTGCTACTAAAAGTTTAAAACAAACTGTGCCAGCTGCACATACAGGTTTCTTTGAAGTCAACATTAGAAAATAACGGCATACACTACATACTTCCACACTTGATGAACAAAAAAGTGTTTTTATGTTTGTATACAAAACAGAACACTTGTATGAGGAATATTCATATCCCTCGCATGCTTCCTGGTAAACCACTGCTAAAAATACATACTGGTCCTTAAGGGTTAATGAGACATATTTAAAATCTCATTCTAAAGACTGACTGTGGCTCAGTCCCCCTCCTAAGTTCACAGAGCATAGGCGTACACACAGCGGAAAGGGGCAGCACAGGGCTTGAAGACACGGGGTTAAAGTCAAACGGAGAAGCAACCGGATTCTCTGTTCAGAACAGCAGCATGCCCTTAAACATCAGCAAGAAGTGAGATGGTACCACTTGGAAAATATAAACTTATGCATCCCTGCTGGAAATTACACACTGTGGAAATGTGGTCATTTCTGAGTAGCATGGCAAGTTTATTTTGAAGTGAGAGGAGAAATCTTATACTAATTAATGGAAAGCATAGCACCACTTTTTCTGACAGAGATAATCTTTTTCTGCTTCTAGGAACAAAGATACTGTAAGATGGTCAACACCAGCACAAACTCCTTGGCAAACAACTGCAGTCACAGCACAGTAATAACCAAGACAGTCATCCCCCTGGTCTACTGTTTAATTTTCATAGTAGGACTGTCACTGAACAGTGTGGCAGCATGGATTTTTCTCTATGTTTCTAGCAAAAAGAGTTTTATTGTTTATCTCAAAAATATTGTTGTTGCCGATCTCCTAATGAGCTTGACATTTCCTTTCAAAATTCTTGCCGATTCAGAAATTGCACCTCCACAGCTCAATATGTTTGTGTGCAGATACTCTGCTGTTGTGTTTTATACAAACATGTATATTGGGATAACATTTTTTGGCCTCATTGGTTTCGACAGATACTACAAAATTGTAAAGCCTTTATTCACCTCCTTTGTTCATACAGTTAACTACAGTAAGGTGGTCTCTATAATCATATGGTTATTGTTAATGCTTATATCGCTTCCAAATATGATTTTAACTAATGAAATCACTAAAGAAAATTATTCCAGGAAATGTATAGGTCTTAAAAGCGAGCTTGGCAGACAGTGGCACAAAGCATCAAGTTATATTTGCACTGTAATTTTCTGGATTGTTTTTCTTCTGCTAATCATTTTTTACACTTCTATATCAAAAAAAATATATAGCTCTTATAAAAAATTCAGAAGGAACTCAGATGTGACCAAGAGAAAAACCAGCCGTAATATATTCAGTATCATGTTTGTATTTGTCATTTGCTTCGTACCCTATCACCTCTGCAGAATACCATATACTCTAAGTCAAACTAGCTCACAATTCAACTGCCAGTCAAAAAAAAATCTGTTCTATGCAAAGGAATTTACTCTTGTACTGTCTGCTGCAAATGTGTGCCTTGATCCCATTATTTATTTTTTCCTCTGCCTACCCTTCAAAGAAAAACTGTATCAAAAACTGCATCTCAAGCTAAAAAACTTCAAGTGAGGTTGAAATCTCTAAATGCAAAAGATCAAACACACTTCAGGATAGTATAAACATCATGTAGGCTCAGATCATTAAAATAATACATGTTTTAGAAAGTTATTCAAGAATGCAAATGTCTCAAAGAAACTGAACAGACAAGAACCAGCAAGAAAACAGAAACAAGGTTTCAAAACAAAATGCCAACTGTTTTTTCCCTGTATAAAAACATTACTGTACGTTGCAAATATATTCACTACATGCTATTTCAGCCAACGCTACAACTGCATTATGGTATGATATGACCTATCTAGATCTCAAACAAAAAGAGAGGAGTAACTGAAGCACATTCTGGAGCTCCAGGCCACAGTTCACTGGAAGGATTCTCCAATAGACCCAGTAATCAAACTGCTTTGTGGTTGTTTCTCAAGAAGCCAGGTATGACACACATGATGATCAGCAAACCAGCCTGAAGGGCCCAGGAATAGCTGATCATTTCATCTCACCTGGCACAGACCCCCTGGAATCAGCATCCTTCCAAGGGGGTTCAGCATAAGACTCTGCACCAGCCTGTAAAAGAGGACTGAGACCCTGAGGGGAAGCACTCTCCTGTATTTACCAGGTCACAAAACAAACAGCTGAAGGCAACGTGCAGTTTATGGAATGGTTTAATTCCAACAACTGGGGGAAAAAAGGAGGGGGAAGTAAAAAAAATACACATCAAATCCTCAAAGATCTGCACAAAGCCTGAAAAACTCTCGGTAAAATTAAAGTAGATGTATATATATATAGGTTTATATATAGGTTTTTTTAAGGGAAACTTTCTATAAAATTAAAAATTAAGCGTAACTGATTGTCACCCTTGGGCACTAAATGTCAGAGCATTTCTATAAAATGTGATACTGAATATGAGCAAGTGTTTAAAGAGAAGCCTCCTATAAACTAAATACTGTTACACTGTACCATATTCCTAAGGACTTTTCAGAAATAACATGGCATACACCAAAAATGTCCATACCGAACTGACTGAGATTTCAATGATTCCCCTGCTGTTGCTGCAGGAAGAGGCAAGGATACTCAAAGCCCACATGCACAGCTGTCTAGAAACTCTGGAGTATATTTATATCCAGAAAGAATGATTTGTTCATTTTCTCATGCTTTTGGCATGATGATAAACCATTTCTCTCTGTACAAAGGTAACAGCTGAGCGCCACCAACCTCTCTATATACATATCATCTCTTTTTTAACTGTATTTTTCAGTTCAGCTACTTTTTTTTTTTAATTGATTTTATCACTGTACAGAGAAAACACACTAGTGCATAAAGTACCCACAAAAGCTTTCAGGCTGTGGCTCTGGAAGCTGAATGCTTTCATTTTATTTAAGAAAGAAGACACAGGAACAGAAAACAGAGATAATATGTGCTTCACCTTTCTGCCACTGTGTTTCGTTTTAGTCGTAACAGATAATCCCTCAGGGTGAAATATCTTTAAACATACAGTGTTTGAACCTTCTCCAAGGCTGTGTGTAACTTCTCTTGGTTTGAGACCACCAATCTGCAGTAACAGAATTCTACCATCACACTGGCTTACATTTCAACCAAAGGACTGGACAGCTCTGTGGGGTTTAAACACACTTTTGCAGAATGTATTTACCTCCATTTATTTCCTGCTTGCTGAAGAGTGGTCCCACTCCAGACCAGCACCCAGGGTTCACCTGACCACAGGGCTTTCAGAGCTCCTCAACTCTTGTCAAACTGAGTCTTCGCAGGCTCCTCCCTCCAAGAAAGGGAAACAGCCTGCTGGGGAAGGGAATCTGTTGCTTTGTGGGAGATCGTCATTTATGGCAAAAACATTAAGTTCCTTACATGGCATGGCTTGGTATTTGCCTACATAAATATAAATAATTGTGGCTGTGAAAGCACATGAAAACACTTCCACAATGCATATTTGTATGACTTTTTAATTACTTTTCAAGCCTTGAAAACAATATTTAGATTGTAAAATTGTTTCCTCGTTCCACCAGATTACTGATACTAGAACAACAAAATCCTACATGCAGGCACCCAGAGGTAAGGATGCCGACCAGCACTGTTTTTCAAAAGTGACATTAAATTTCTAGCTTTGGCTCACTTTGAAAAAAATCTTCCTCCAATAGCTTCACTGGTCAGAAAACACTTCTGTGACCCCAGCCCTACTGCAATCTGTCACCTTGTGTGTGACAAGTTTCAAACAACACCGTTATTAAACCAAACTTCTGCTTCATTTCCCCAAACTTGCTCTTACTTTTGCACCCCAGTTCATACAGCAAAGTAACAGGAACAGGGTTTTTCTGCACTGGTAAGTTAATTCTCCTACACCTTTTCCAGCACATCATGCCTCAGATAAAGCTTGCCAGCTCCTCAGACACTCAGAAGTCCTGTGGTTGCACTAAGCTCTTGCATTGTCAACCTACCACCTGGAGGAACTTCCCTAAAAGCCTTGCAATGAAAGTTATGGGTGACCCACAGCTACACAAGGTTCCCTTTCAACAGCAACCCAGTCCCCAAATGCAGCTCATCCTCCTGACTTACTCATGACTCCCTCCATGACACCGCTGGAACAAGAAGCTGAGTTTGATCTGTTTATTCTTTGGAAAGTGAAGTTATTCTGCTAGACCTGGAATCTCTCGCAAAGGCATGATGCTGCTGGGAAGAACCATCCTGCACGACAGGTTACAGAGACATCAAACACACACATTTGCACAGAAGTTGTCATGCTTACACATTTCAGTCTCTCTTCTCATAAACCTGCCCTATTCCTTAGCAATAGTTACCACACAGCCCCCTACCCGGAAGCCAGCTCAGAACAGCACTGCAAAAACATCAATGCTGTAGTTCCTGTGCAATGTGTCATTTAAGTTAATATTATGATGTAAGGCTGCAAAATGAACCATTTTCTGTGCCAGTGATACAGCATAGTAACTTCAATAAAAGAGCTAAACCTAGCAAATGGAAAACCTTCCTCCAAACACTATTACTTCAGAACAGAAAGCTCACTCCACAACTGCCTCAACATATAAAAATACTCTGGTTGTTTAGAAATTGGCAGAAGAATCCTAACACAGTTTAATTTTGCAGGATGTCATCTCAAAAAGTGGTCTCTGTTGTAAAAAAAACCCAGCTTACTGAAGGTGGGGCAGATGCCAATTAAATTCACAAGGCCACACAGTCACAACCAGCAGGTATAATGGGAGAGCACCCCTTGCACTTGCTAACTTTAGCACAAAAGGGACAGGAGGGCTAGTTTCCCTTTGCTAACACCCTCACACGTATTCTCCCATCTCAGCCTAATAAGTCCTTTATTATTTTTTATGAGCAATCTTCATTAGCATGTCTAATAATCATCACTTCAGTGCACTGCTTATCTGTAAAACAACATTGTTCAAGCAATTAAAACTAGGTATTGATAACTGATGGAAGGAAACAGGGCAGGCTAAGGAGCTACTCACTATCTGAAAGCAGGCAGTGTGCACCGCTGGCTGCTGATGACACTGATTCCCAGGACATGGGTGTCTACCCATAGTACCTGGAGTTCATACAGGGTTGTGTGCAGAGCAGATCCCCCCCTTTGCAACAGGCTCAGTGACAGGCCATGCTGAACAAATCTTACCTCATTACACTGTAAAAATAAATATATTAAGCAGTTTTTCTTAATCAGAAATAGCTATTTCTGCTCAGAATTCATAACTACTCTGTGCCAAAATCACTCCTAGTTTTCACTTACAATGTAGACATTACAATGGGATAAAAGATTTTCATCTTTTTGTGAAAGCCATGAATAGCAGTAAAATACTAGACTTCCTAGTTTGTACATAAAAAAACCCCTTCTTGGTTACATGAATAAAGGGTAGCAAAGACACTACTCAAACATTCCTCCCCCCAGACATGCCTCAACACTGAAACAGTGACTGTGACAGCCACGCACAGAAAGAGAGGAAAACTCTCTTGGGGCTAATTTGTATGATCTGCTCATTACTGAATCTCTGATGTTGATTATAAATGCTTCTCTCTCAATTTAATATAAGCTGAAAGCAAACTAAATGTTTGCAAATGTTTTTTGTTTGCCTTTTTTCCTGCCTACCACCACAGAAATGATACAAAATCATGATAAAACCAGGGTTTCCCATCAGCTCTCTATCACTCATCAAGTGCAGAATCGCATGTGCATCTGTCTGTCTTGTACATGCACATAAATACACACCGAGGAAAGTCAAACTCAAACTCAGAATCAAATCTCAAACTTTCGGTGCATTTAACAGAACATTTATTCAGAGTGAAGCCTGGCAGAGCACCATCCCTCCCGCAAGTAATCCACCCCTACGCGCCCTCCAATGCAGCCGTCACAGCTGACTCCTGAGCACGCCCCTGGGGACCTGCCCGGGCCGCGAGGAGGAACCGCCGCCGGGGTCGCTTCACTCCCGCCAGGAGCTGCAGGGCTCGACGCCCTCCGGCAGGCGGCCCCATCCTGCTCTAAGGCTGCTACATGCCAAGTGGCGGAGGAAGCACGCAGCGGCAGGGATGCTTCTCCCGCTCCCTCAGCGCTGACCCATGCCATGGGAAGCTTACGGTTCCCTTCCTCCACCTAAGTGTGAGTGAAATTTCTTCCAGTTCTCTCCCACTGCACCCGATGCTGACAGAGAAAGTCCTTGTGGACAGTGTGCCAGTAAGCCCTACCTTTGTAACTGCACAGCAAAGTAGGCTCAAAAACCTTATATAAAGGAATCATGAAACTCCATGCTTGACAGGCTTCCTGAATTAAACCACACAGGGATATGACTGATATAAACTCAAACATTAGCTTTTTAAAAGATGGATTAACAGGTTGTTACATAGTTTGCTCATTTAAAGAGAGGAGATCACACAGAGCCTTGAACATCCATGCCTGGTCAGTGCTTTTTGACATTT